>NC_090318.1:11965330-12276278 GCF_039906515.1 Pseudorca crassidens
AGGCTGACAATTGAGGCACACTGAGGTCTGTGTGCACATGTGTGTATATGTGTGCTGGTACAGCCTGCTCATTGAGTCATATTGAGTTTTTTGTGTGTGTGTGTGCAGGTAGAGGCAGCACATTGAGTCACAGTGAGGTGTATGTGTGTGATGTTATATGCTATGCACTGATTCATAGGGAGGTTTGTGTCTGTGTGTGTGCACTTTCTAGTTTAGGATTTGCATTGAATCACACTGAGCTGTGTTTTTGAGTGTCAGTATGTGTGCGTGTGTGGAGGTATGGGCTGTGGATTGACTCACATTTTGCCGTATGTGCTTCTCTGTGTGTGTATGTCTGCTAGCATATCCTGTGCACTGAGTCACAGGGAGCCGTGTGTGTGTGTGTGTGTGTGTCCTGGTACAGAGTGTGCATTGATTCACAGTCAGCCATCTGTGTGTGTGTGTGAGTGCACTGGTATAGGATGTGCAGTGAATCAGAGTGATGTGTGTGTGTGTCTGCATGTTCTGATATAGGCTGACCATTGTGTAACATTGAGGGTGTGTGTGTGTGTGTGCTGGTATAGGCTGCATATTTTGTCACAGTGAGCTGTGTGTGTGTGTATGTGTAGGTACAGGCTGTGCATTGAGTCACAGTGTGGGGTGTGTGTGTGATGTTATATTCTGTGCACTAGGACAGAGTGAGCCGTGTGTGTGTGCTGGTATAATCTGAACATTGAGTCACAGTGTGGTGTGGTGTGTGTGCCTTTGCTGGTATGGACTGTGCATTGCATCCCAGCCCTGTGTTACTGTTTGTGTATTTGGTGCTGTAGAGTCTGCATGAGTCACAGTAAGATGTGTGTGTGTGTACTGCTATAGGCTGTACACTGAGCCATATTAAGGTGTGTTTCTGGGTGTGTGTGTGCGGGTATAGGCTATACATTGACTCACATTGAGCCATGTGTTTGTATGTGCTACTATACGCTATTCATTGAGTCTCAGTGAGCCATTGTTGTGTGTGTCTGTTTACTTGTATGGGCTTGACATTGAGTCACAGAGAGGTGTTTGTGTGTGTTTGTGTGTCTGTGTGGTGGTATAAACTGCATTGAGTCACACGGCGGTGTGTGTGACAGTGTGTGTGTGTGCAGGTACAGGCTGGTATTGAACCACAGTGAGCCGTGTGTGTGTGTGCTGGAATAGGCAGAGCATTGAGTCTCAGGTGTGTGTATGTGTGTGTGTATGCTGGTATGGTCTCTGCATTGATTCACTAAGGTGTGTTGTGTGTGTATGTACATGGAGCTGAAGACTGTACACTGATTCACAGTGAGCTGTGTGTGTATGTGTGTGTGTGTGTGATGGTATGGGCTTTGCATTGAGTCACTGAGGTGTGTGTCTGTGTGTGTATACCTGGAGCTACAGACTGTGCACTGATTCACAATGAGCCATGTGTGAATGTGTGTATGTGAAAGTATAGGGTGTTCATAGAGTCACAATGAGCCGTGCATATGTGTCTTTGCATGGGTGTTGTGGTATAGGCTGTGCATTGTGTCACAGTGACTGTGCGTGTGTGTGTGTGTGTGTTTGTGATGGTATAGTACATGCATTGTATCAGAGAGAGCCATGCATGCGTCTCTGTGTGTGTGTGCTGGCATAGGCATTACATTGTGTCACAGTGAGCCATGTGTTTGTATGCTGGTGGAGACTCTGCATTGAGTCACACTAAGACTTGTGTGTGTGCCAGTACAGGCTGTGCAAGGAGTCAGTGAGTCATATATGTGTGTTTGTGTGTGTGTGTGTGTGTGCTGATATATGAAGTGCATTGAGTCCAAGTGAATCATGTATGTTTGTGTGTGTTTGTGGGTGCTGCTATAGGTGGTTCACTGAGTCACAGTCAGGTATGTGTGAGTGTTTGTGTGTTCTTGTATAGACTGTGCATTGATTCACAGTGAGGAATGTGTGTAAGCTGGTACAGGAGGTGCATTGAGTCACAGTGATGGTTGTGTTTGTGTGTGTGTGTGTGCTGCAGTAGGCTGTGTATTGAGTCACAGAAAGTGGGTCTTTGTGTGTGTATGTGCATGTACAGGCTGCGGTTTGAGTCACAGTGATGGGTGTCTCTGTGTGGTGTTATAGGCTGTGCATTGAATCACAGCCCTGTGTTAGTGTTGTGTATTTGGTGCTGTAGAGTCTGCATGAGTCACAGTAAGGTGTGTGTGTGTGCTGCTATATGCTGAGAATTGAGTCACACCTAGGTGAGTGTATGTGTATGTGTATGCTGATATGGGATTTGCATTGAATCACTGAGCGGTGTGTGTTTGTGTGTGTGTGTACTGCTATAGTCTGTACACTGAGCCATGTTAAGGTGTGTTTCTGTGTGTGTGTGTGCGGGTATAGGCTATGCATTGACTCACATTGAGCCATGTGTTTGTATGTGCTAGTATATACTGTTCATTGAGTCTCAGTGAGCCTTTGTTTTGTGTGTCTGTTTACTTGTATGGGCTTGGCATTGAGTCTCAGACAGGTGTGTGTGTGTGTCTGTGTGTCTGTGTGGTGGTATCATCTGCATTGAGTCACACGGCAGTGTGTGTGAGAGTGTGTGTGTGTGCAGGTACAGGCTGGTATTGAATGACAGTGAGCCATGTGTGTGCCTGTGTGTGTGTGTGTGCTGGAATAGGCAGAGCATTGAGTCTCAGGTGTGTGTATGTGTGTGTGTATGCTGGTATGGTCTCTGCATTGATTCACTAAGGTGTGTTGTGTGTGTATGTACATGGAGCTGAAGACTGTACACTGATTCACAGTGAGCTGTGTGTGTATGTGTGTGTGTGTGTGATGGTATGGGCTTTGCATTGAGTCACTGAGGTGTGTGTCTGTGTGTGTATACCTGGAACTACAGACTGTGCACTGATTCACAATGAGCTATGTGTGAATGTGTGTATGTGATAGTATAGGGTGTGCATAGAGTCACAAAGAGCCGTGCATATGTGTCTTTGCATGGGTGTTGTGGTATAGGGTCTGCGTTGTGTCACAGTGACTGTGCGTGTGTGTGTGTTTGTGATGGTATAGTACGTGCATTGAATCAGAGAGAGCCATGCATGTGTCTCTGTGTGTGTGTGCTGGCATAGGCATTACATTGAGTCACAGTGAGAAATGTGTTTGTATGCTGGTGTAGACTCTGCATTGAGTCACAGTAAGCCTTGTGTGTGTGCCAGTACAGGCTGTGCATTGAGTCAGTGAGTCATATGTGTGTGTGTGTTTGTGTGTGTGTGTGCTGGTTTAGGCAGTGCATTGAGTCCAATGAGCAGTGTATGTTTGTGTGTGTGTGTGTGTGCTGCTATAGGTGGTTCACTGAGTCACAGTCAGGTATGTGTGAGTGAGTGTTTGTGTGTTCTTCTATAGGCTGTGCATTGATTCACAGTGAGCTCTGTGTGTATGGTGGTATAGGCGGTGCATTGAATCACAGTGATGGTTGTTTTTCTGTGTGTATGCTGCAGTAGGCTGTGAATTGAGTCACAGAAGGTGGGTCTTTGTGTGCGTATGTGCAGGTACAAGCTGCAGTTCGAGTCACAGTGATGGGTGTCTCTGTGTGATGTTATAGGCTGTGCATTGAATCACAGCGAGCCGTATTAGTGTGTGTATGTGTATTTGTGTATGCGTGTGTGTGTGTGATGGTACAGGCTGAACATTGAGTCACTGAGGTGTGCATGTGTGTATGTGGTGTTACAGACTGTTCGTTAGGTCAAACTGAGCAATATGTGTGTGTAGGGGTGTGTGTGTACAGTTATTTGCTGTGCACTGTGTCACAGTGAACCATGTGTGTGTGGGGAGCTGGTATAGTCAGAGCACTGAGTCACAGTTGAATGTGTGGGAGTTGTTTGTGTATGTGTGTGTGTATTTGCTGGTGTAGACTGTGCATTGAGTCACAGTGAGTAGTGCGGTGTGTGTGTGCTGTGATGGTGTGGACTGTGGTTTTATCCACTTTGACCTGAACGGCTGTGTGTGTTTGTGTGTTTGTGTGTGTGTGTGTGTGCTGGCACTAGATGACAATTGAGACAGAGTGGGCTGTGTGTCTGTGTGTGCGCTGGTATAGACTCTGTATTGAGTCACTGTGAGCTGTGTGTGTATGTGTGTGCTCGTATAGGCTGTGCATTGAGTCACAGTGAGGTGTTTGTGTGTGTGTGTGCTGGTACAGGAAGAGTTTTGAGTCACAGTCTCGTGTGTGTGTGTGTGCATGTGAGTTTGTGTGCTGGTATGGGCTTTATTGTGCTGGTATGGGCTTTATTGACTCATGGGTGTGTGTGTGAGTGTGGGTGATACAGACTGCATTGAGTCACAGTGCGCTGTGTGTGTGTGTGCTGGTATAGGCGATTTATTGAGTACCAGTGAGCCATGTGTGAGTGCGTGTTGGTGTGTGTGTGTGTGTACTGGTATAGGCTGTGCATTGAGTCACAGTGAGGCCTGCATCTGTGCATGTCTGTGTTTGTGTGTGTGTGTTTGCTGGTATAGGCTGAGCTTTGAATCACTCTGAGGTGTGTGTGCATGTGCTGGTAAAATTGTGCCTTGATTCACTGTGCCATGTGAGTGTGTGTGCACGCTGGTATAGGTTGTGCATTGAGTCAGAGTGGGAGGTGTGTGTGTCTGTGTGTTCTGGTATAGGCTGACAATTGAGGCACACTGAGGTCTGTGTGCACATGTGTGTATATGTGTGCTGGTACAGCCTGCTCATTGAGTCATATTGAGTTTTTTTTGTGTGTGTGTGCAGGTAGAGGCAGCACATTGAGTCACAGTGAGGTGTATGTGTGTGATGTTATATGCTATGCACTGACTCATAGGGAGGTTTGTGTCTGTGTGTGTGCACTTTCTAGTTTAGGATTTGCATTGAATCACACTGAGCTGTGTTTTTGAGTGTCAGTATGTGTGCGTGTGTGGAGGTATGGGCTGTGGATTGACTCACATTTTGCCGTATGTGCTTCTCTGTGTGTGTATGTCTGCTAGCATATCCTGTGCACTAAGTCACAGGGAGCCATGTGTGTGTGTGTGTGTGTGTCCTGGTACAGAGTGTGCATTGATTCACAGTCAGCCATGTGTGTGTGTGTGAGTGCACTGGTATAGGATGTGCAGTGAGTCAGAGTGATGTGTGTGTGTGTCTGCATGTTCTGATATAGGCTGACCATTGTGTAACATTGAGGGTGTGTGTGTGTGTGTGCTGGTATAGGCTGCATATTTTGTCACAGTGAGCTGTGTGTGTGTGTATGTGTAGGTACAGGCTGTGCATTGAGTCACAGTGTGGGGTGTGTGTGTGATGTTATATTCTGTGCACTAGGACAGAGTGAGCCGTGTGTGTGTGCTGGTATAATCTGAACATTGAGTCACAGTGTGGTGTGGTGTGTGTGCCTTTTCTGGTATGGACTGTGCATTGAATCCCAGCCCTGTGTTAGTGTTTGTGTATTTGGTGCTGTAGAGTCTGCATGAGTCACAGTAAGATGTGTGTGTGTGTACTGCTATAGGCTGTACACTGAGCCATATTAAGGTGTGTTTCTGTGTGTGTGTGTGCGGGTATAGGCTATACATTGACTCACATTGAGCCATGTGTTTGTATGTGCTACTATACGCTATTCATTGAGTCTCAGTGAGCCATTGTTGTGTGTGTCTGTTTACTTGTATGGGCTTGGCATTGAGTCACAGAGAGGTGTTTGTGTGTGTTTGTGTGTCTGTGCGGTGGTATAAACTGCATTGAGTCACACGGCGGTGTGTGTGAGAGTGTGTGTGTGTGCAGGTACAGGCTGGTATTGAACCACAGTGAGCCGTGTGTGTGTGTGCTGGAATAGGCAGAGCATTGAGTCTCAGGTGTGTGTATGTGTGTGTGCATGCTGGTGTGGTCTCTGCATTGATTCACTAAGGTGTGTTGTGTGTGTATGTACATGGAGCTGAAGACTGTACACTGATTCACAGTGAGCTGTGTGTGTATGTGTGTGTGCGTGTGATGGTATGGGCTTTGCATTGAGTCACTGAGGTGTGTGTCTGTGTGTGTATACGTGGAACTACAGACTGTGCACTGATTCACAATGAGCCATGTGTGAATGTGTGTATGTGATAGTATAGGGTGTGCATAGAGTCACAAAGAGCCGTGCATATGTGTCTTTGCATGGGTGTTGTGGTATAGGGTCTGCGTTGTGTCACAGTGACTGTGCGTGTGTGTGTGTTTGTGATGGTATAGTACGTGCATTGAATCAGAGAGAGCCATGCATGTGTCTCTGTGTGTGTGTGCTGGCATAGGCATTACATTGAGTCACAGTGAGCCATGTGTTTGTATGCTGGTGTAGACTCTGCATTGAGTCACAGTAAGCCTTGTGTGTGTGCCAGTACAGGCTGTGCATTGAGTCAGTGAGTCATATGTGTGTGTGTGTTTGTGTGTGTGTGTGCTGGTTTAGGCAGTGCATTGAGTCCAATGAGCAGTGTATGTTTGTGTGTGTGTGTGTGTGCTGCTATAGGTGGTTCACTGAGTCACAGTCAGGTATGTGTGAGTGAGTGTTTGTGTGTTCTTCTATAGGCTGTGCATTGATTCACAGTGAGCTCTGTGTGTATGGTGGTATAGGCGGTGCATTGAATCACAGTGATGGTTGTTTTTCTGTGTGTATGCTGCAGTAGGCTGTGAATTGAGTCACAGAAGGTGGGTCTTTGTGTTTGTATGTGCAGGTACAAGCTGCAGTTCGAGTCACAGTGATGGGTGTCTCTGTGTGATGTTATAGGCTGTGCATTGAATCACAGCGAGCCGTATTAGTGTGTGTATGTGTATTTGTGTATGCGTGTGTGTGTGTGATGGTACAGGCTGAACATTGAGTCACTGAGGTGTGCATGTGTGTATGTGGTGTTACAGACTGTTCGTTAGGTCAAACTGAGCAATATGTGTGTGTAGGGGTGTGTGTGTACAGTTATTTGCTGTGCACTGTGTCACAGTGAACCATGTGTGTGTGGGGAGCTGGTATAGTCAGAGCACTGAGTCACAGTTGAATGTGTGGGAGTTGTTTGTGTATGTGTGTGTGTATTTGCTGGTGTAGACTGTGCATTGAGTCACAGTGAGTAGTGCGGTGTGTGTGTGCTGTGATGGTGTGGACTGTGGTTTTATCCACTTTGACCTGAACGGCTGTGTGTGTTTGTGTGTTTGTGTGTGTGTGTGTGTGCTGGCACTAGATGACAATTGAGACAGAGTGGGCTGTGTGTCTGTGTGTGCGCTGGTATAGACTCTGTATTGAGTCACTGTGAGCTGTGTGTGTATGTGTGTGCTCGTATAGGCTGTGCATTGAGTCACAGTGAGGTGTTTGTGTGTGTGTGTGCTGGTACAGGAAGCGTTTTGAGTCACAGTCTCGTGTGTGTGTGTGTGCATGTGAGTTTGTGTGCTGGTATGGGCTTTATTGTGCTGGTATGGGCTTTATTGACTCATGGGTGTGTGTGTGAGTGTGGGTGATACAGACTGCATTGAGTCACAGTGCGCTGTGTGTGTGTGTGCTGGTATAGGCGATTTATTGAGTACCAGTGAGCCATGTGTGAGTGCGTGTTGGTGTGTGTGTGTGTGTACTGGTATAGGCTGTGCATTGAGTCACAGTGAGGCCTGCATCTGTGCATGTCTGTGTTTGTGTGTGTGTGTTTGCTGGTATAGGCTGAGCTTTGAATCACTCTGAGGTGTGTGTGCATGTGCTGGTAAAATTGTGCCTTGATTCACTGTGCCATGTGAGTGTGTGTGCACGCTGGTATAGGTTGTGCATTGAGTCAGAGTGGGAGGTGTGTGTGTCTGTGTGTTCTGGTATAGGCTGACAATTGAGGCACACTGAGGTCTGTGTGCACATGTGTGTATATGTGTGCTGGTACAGCCTGCTCATTGAGTCATATTGAGTTTTTTGTGTGTGTGTGTGCAGGTAGAGGCAGCACATTGAGTCACAGTGAGGTGTATGTGTGTGATGTTATATGCTATGCACTGACTCATAGGGAGGTTTGTGTCTGTGTGTGTGCACTTTCTAGTTTAGGATTTGCATTGAATCACACTGAGCTGTGTTTTTGAGTGTCAGTATGTGTGCGTGTGTGGAGGTATGGGCTGTGGATTGACTCACATTTTGCCGTATGTGCTTCTCTGTGTGTGTATGTCTGCTAGCATATCCTGTGCACTAAGTCACAGGGAGCCATGTGTGTGTGTGTGTGTGTGTCCTGGTACAGAGTGTGCATTGATTCACAGTCAGCCATGTGTGTGTGTGTGAGTGCACTGGTATAAGATGTGCAGTGAGTCAGAGTGCTGTGTGTGTGTGTCTGCATGTTCTGATATAGGCTGACCATTGTGTAACATTGAGGGTGTGTGTGTGTGTGTGCTGGTATAGGCTGCATATTTTGTCACAGTGAGCTGTGTGTGTGTGTATGTGTAGGTACAGGCTGTGCATTGAGTCACAGTGTGGGGTGTGTGTGTGATGTTATATTCTGTGCACTAGGACAGAGTGAGCCGTGTGTGTGTGCTGGTATAATCTGAACATTGAGTCACAGTGTGGTGTGGTGTGTGTGCATTTGCTGGTATGGACTGTGCATTGAATCCCAGCCCTGTGTTAGTGTTTGTGTATTTGGTGCTGTAGAGTCTGCATGAGTCACAGTAAGATGTGTGTGTGTGTACTGCTATAGGCTGTACACTGAGCCATATTAAGGTGTGTTTCTGTGTGTGTGTGTGCGGGTATAGGCTATACATTGACTCACATTGAGCCATGTGTTTGTATGTGCTACTATACGCTATTCATTGAGTCTCAGTGAGCCATTGTTGTGTGTGTCTGTTTACTTGTATGGGCTTGGCATTGAGTCACAGAGAGGTGTTTGTGTGTGTTTGTGTGTCTGTGTGGTGGTATAAACTGCATTGAGTCACACGGCGGTGTGTGTGAGAGTGTGTGTGTGTGCAGGTACAGGCTGGTATTGAACCACAGTGAGCCGTGTGTGTGTGTGTGCTGGAATAGGCAGAGCATTGAGTCTCAGGTGTGTGTATGTGTGTGTGCATGCTGGTGTGGTCTCTGCATTGATTCACTAAGGTGTGTTGTGTGTGTATGTACATGGAGCTGAAGACTGTACACTGATTCACAGTGAGCTGTGTGTGTATGTGTGTGTGCGTGTGATGGTATGGGCTTTGCATTGAGTCACTGAGGTGTGTGTCTGTGTGTGTATACGTGGAACTACAGACTGTGCACTGATTCACAATGAGCCATGTGTGAATGTGTGTATGTGATAGTATAGGGTGTGCATAGAGTCACAAAGAGCCGTGCATATGTGTCTTTGCATGGGTGTTGTGGTATAGGGTCTGCGTTGTGTCACAGTGACTGTGCGTGTGTGTGTGTTTGTGATGGTATAGTACGTGCATTGAATCAGAGAGAGCCATGCATGTGTCTCTGTGTGTGTGTGCTGGCATAGGCATTACATTGAGTCACAGTGAGCCATGTGTTTGTATGCTGGTGTAGACTCTGCATTGAGTCACAGTAAGCCTTGTGTGTGTGCCAGTACAGGCTGTGCATTGAGTCAGTGAGTCATATGTGTGTGTGTGTTTGTGTGTGTGTGTGCTGGTTTAGGCAGTGCATTGAGTCCAATGAGCAGTGTATGTTTGTGTGTGTGTGTGTGTGCTGCTATAGGTGGTTCACTGAGTCACAGTCAGGTATGTGTGAGTGAGTGTTTGTGTGTTCTTCTATAGGCTGTGCATTGATTCACAGTGAGCTCTGTGCGTATGGTGGTATAGGCGGTGCATTGAATCACAGTGATGGTTGTTTTTCTGTGTGTATGCTGCAGTAGGCTGTGAATTGAGTCACAGAAGGTGGGTCTTTGTGTTTGTATGTGCAGGTACAAGCTGCAGTTCGAGTCACAGTGATGGGTGTCTCTGTGTGATGTTATAGGCTGTGCATTGAATCACAGCGAGCCGTATTAGTGTGTGTATGTGTATTTGTGTATGCGTGTGTGTGTGTGATGGTACAGGCTGAACATTGAGTCACTGAGGTGTGCATGTGTGTATGTGGTGTTACAGACTGTTCGTTAGGTCAAACTGAGCAATATGTGTGTGTAGGGGTGTGTGTGTACAGTTATTTGCTGTGCACTGTGTCACAGTGAACCATGTGTGTGTGGGGAGCTGGTATAGTCAGAGCACTGAGTCACAGTTGAATGTGTGGGAGTTGTTTGTGTATGTGTGTGTGTATTTGCTGGTGTAGACTGTGCATTGAGTCACAGTGAGTAGTGCGGTGTGTGTGTGCTGTGATGGTGTGGACTGTGGTTTTATCCACTTTGACCTGAACGGCTGTGTGTGTTTGTGTGTTTGTGTGTGTGTGTGTGTGCTGGCACTAGATGACAATTGAGACAGAGTGGGCTGTGTGTCTGTGTGTGCGCTGGTATAGACTCTGTATTGAGTCACTGTGAGCTGTGTGTGTATGTGTGTGCTCGTATAGGCTGTGCATTGAGTCACAGTGAGGTGTTTGTGTGTGTGTGTGCTGGTACAGGAAGCGTTTTGAGTCACAGTCTCGTGTGTGTGTGTGCATGTGAGTTTGTGTGCTGGTATGGGCTTTATTGTGCTGGTATGGGCTTTATTGACTCATGGGTGTGTGTGTGAGTGTGGGTGATACAGACTGCATTGAGTCACAGTGCGCTGTGTGTGTGTGTGCTGGTATAGGCGATTTATTGAGTACCAGTGAGCCATGTGTGAGTGCGTGTTGGTGTGTGTGTGTGTGTACTGGTATAGGCTGTGCATTGAGTCACAGTGAGGCCTGCATCTGTGCATGTCTGTGTTTGTGTGTGTGTGTTTGCTGGTATAGGCTGAGCTTTGAATCACTCTGAGGTGTGTGTGCATGTGCTGGTAAAATTGTGCCTTGATTCACTGTGCCATGTGAGTGTGTGTGCATGCTGGTATAGGTTGTGCATTGAGTCAGAGTGGGAGGTGTGTGTGTCTGTGTGTTCTGGTATAGGCTGACAATTGAGGCACACTGAGGTCTGTGTGCACATGTGTGTATATGTGTGCTGGTACAGCCTGCTCATTGAGTCATATTGAGTTTTTTGTGTGTGTGTGTGCAGGTAGAGGCAGCACATTGAGTCACAGTGAGGTGTATGTGTGTGATGTTATATGCTATGCACTGACTCATAGGGAGGTTTGTGTCTGTGTGTGTGCACTTTCTAGTTTAGGATTTGCATTGAATCACACTGAGCTGTGTTTTTGAGTGTCAGTATGTGTGCGTGTGTGGAGGTATGGGCTGTGGATTGACTCACATTTTGCCGTATGTGCTTCTCTGTGTGTGTATGTCTGCTAGCATATCCTGTGCACTAAGTCACAGGGAGCCATGTGTGTGTGTGTGTGTGTGTCCTGGTACAGAGTGTGCATTGATTCACAGTCAGCCATGTGTGTGTGTGTGAGTGCACTGGTATAGGATGTGCAGTGAGTCAGAGTGCTGTGTGTGTGTGTCTGCATGTTCTGATATAGGCTGACCATTGTGTAACATTGAGGGTGTGTGTGTGTGTGTGCTGGTATAGGCTGCATATTTTGTCACAGTGAGCTGTGTGTGTGTGTATGTGTAGGTACAGGCTGTGCATTGAGTCACAGTGTGGGGTGTGTGTGTGATGTTATATTCTGTGCACTAGGACAGAGTGAGCCGTGTGTGTGTGCTGGTATAATCTGAACATTGAGTCACAGTGTGGTGTGGTGTGTGTGCCTTTGCTGGTATGGACTGTGCATTGAATCCCAGCCCTGTGTTAGTGTTTGTGTATTTCGTGCTGTAGAGTCTGCATGAGTCACAGTAAGATGTGTGTGTGTGTACTGCTATAGGCTGTACACTGAGCCATATTAAGGTGTGTTTCTGTGTGTGTGTGTGCGGGTATAGGCTATACATTGACTCACATTGAGCCATGTGTTTGTATGTGCTACTATACGCTATTTATTGAGTCTCAGTGAGCCATTGTTGTGTGTGTCTGTTTACTTGTATGGGCTTGGCATTGAGTCACAGAGAGGTGTTTGTGTGTGTTTGTGTGTCTGTGTGGTGGTATAAACTGCATTGAGTCACACGGCGGTGTGTGTGAGAGTGTGTGTGTGTGCAGGTACAGGCTGGTATTGAACCACAGTGAGCCGTGTGTGTGTGTGCTGGAATAGGCAGAGCATTGGGTCTCAGGTGTGTGTATGTGTGTGTGCATGCTGGTGTGGTCTCTGCATTGATTCACTAAGGTGTGTTGTGTGTGTATGTACATGGAGCTGAAGACTGTACACTGATTCACAGTGAGCTGTGTGTGTATGTGTGTGTGCGTGTGATGGTATGGGCTTTGCATTGAGTCACTGAGGTGTGTGTCTGTGTGTGTATACGTGGAACTACAGACTGTGCACTGATTCACAATGAGCCATGTGTGAATGTGTGTATGTGATAGTATAGGGTGTGCATAGAGTCACAAAGAGCCGTGCATATGTGTCTTTGCATGGGTGTTGTGGTATAGGGTCTGCGTTGTGTCACAGTGACTGTGCGTGTGTGTGTGTTTGTGATGGTATAGTACGTGCATTGAATCAGAGAGAGCCATGCATGTGTCTCTGTGTGTGTGTGCTGGCATAGGCATTACATTGAGTCACAGTGAGCCATGTGTTTGTATGCTGGTGTAGACTCTGCATTGAGTCACAGTAAGCCTTGTGTGTGTGCCAGTACAGGCTGTGCATTGAGTCAGTGAGTCATATGTGTGTGTGTGTTTGTGTGTGTGTGTGCTGGTTTAGGCAGTGCATTGAGTCCAATGAGCAGTGTATGTTTGTGTGTGTGTGTGTGTGCTGCTATAGGTGGTTCACTGAGTCACAGTCAGGTATGTGTGAGTGAGTGTTTGTGTGTTCTTCTATAGGCTGTGCATTGATTCACAGTGAGCTCTGTGCGTATGGTGGTATAGGCGGTGCATTGAATCACAGTGATGGTTGTTTTTCTGTGTGTATGCTGCAGTAGGCTGTGAATTGAGTCACAGAAGGTGGGTCTTTGTGTTTGTATGTGCAGGTACAAGCTGCAGTTCGAGTCACAGTGATGGGTGTCTCTGTGTGATGTTATAGGCTGTGCATTGAATCACAGCGAGCCGTATTAGTGTGTGTATGTGTATTTGTGTATGCGTGTGTGTGTGTGATGGTACAGGCTGAACATTGAGTCACTGAGGTGTGCATGTGTGTATGTGGTGTTACAGACTGTTCGTTAGGTCAAACTGAGCAATATGTGTGTGTAGGGGTGTGTGTGTACAGTTATTTGCTGTGCACTGTGTCACAGTGAACCATGTGTGTGTGGGGAGCTGGTATAGTCAGAGCACTGAGTCACAGTTGAATGTGTGGGAGTTGTTTGTGTATGTGTGTGTGTATTTGCTGGTGTAGACTGTGCATTGAGTCACAGTGAGTAGTGCGGTGTGTGTGTGCTGTGATGGTGTGGACTGTGGTTTTATCCACTTTGACCTGAACGGCTGTGTGTGTTTGTGTGTTTGTGTGTGTGTGTGTGTGCTGGCACTAGATGACAATTGAGACAGAGTGGGCTGTGTGTCTGTGTGTGCGCTGGTATAGACTCTGTATTGAGTCACTGTGAGCTGTGTGTGTATGTGTGTGCTCGTATAGGCTGTGCATTGAGTCACAGTGAGGTGTTTGTGTGTGTGTGTGCTGGTACAGGAAGCGTTTTGAGTCACAGTCTCGTGTGTGTGTGTGCATGTGAGTTTGTGTGCTGGTATGGGCTTTATTGTGCTGGTATGGGCTTTATTGACTCATGGGTGTGTGTGTGAGTGTGGGTGATACAGACTGCATTGAGTCACAGTGCGCTGTGTGTGTGTGTGCTGGTATAGGCGATTTATTGAGTACCAGTGAGCCATGTGTGAGTGCGTGTTGGTGTGTGTGTGTGTGTACTGGTATAGGCTGTGCATTGAGTCACAGTGAGGCCTGCATCTGTGCATGTCTGTGTTTGTGTGTGTGTGTTTGCTGGTATAGGCTGAGCTTTGAATCACTCTGAGGTGTGTGTGCATGTGCTGGTAAAATTGTGCCTTGATTCACTGTGCCATGTGAGTGTGTGTGCATGCTGGTATAGGTTGTGCATTGAGTCAGAGTGGGAGGTGTGTGTGTCTGTGTGTTCTGGTATAGGCTGACAATTGAGGCACACTGAGGTCTGTGTGCACATGTGTGTATATGTGTGCTGGTACAGCCTGCTCATTGAGTCATATTGAGTTTTTTGTGTGTGTGTGTGCAGGTAGAGGCAGCACATTGAGTCACAGTGAGGTGTATGTGTGTGATGTTATATGCTATGCACTGACTCATAGGGAGGTTTGTGTCTGTGTGTGTGCACTTTCTAGTTTAGGATTTGCATTGAATCACACTGAGCTGTGTTTTTGAGTGTCAGTATGTGTGCGTGTGTGGAGGTATGGGCTGTGGATTGACTCACATTTTGCCGTATGTGCTTCTCTGTGTGTGTATGTCTGCTAGCATATCCTGTGCACTAAGTCACAGGGAGCCATGTGTGTGTGTGTGTGTGTGTCCTGGTACAGAGTGTGCATTGATTCACAGTCAGCCATGTGTGTGTGTGTGAGTGCACTGGTATAGGATGTGCAGTGAGTCAGAGTGCTGTGTGTGTGTGTCTGCATGTTCTGATATAGGCTGACCATTGTGTAACATTGAGGGTGTGTGTGTGTGTGTGCTGGTATAGGCTGCATATTTTGTCACAGTGAGCTGTGTGTGTGTGTATGTGTAGGTACAGGCTGTGCATTGAGTCACAGTGTGGGGTGTGTGTGTGATGTTATATTCTGTGCACTAGGACAGAGTGAGCCGTGTGTGTGTGCTGGTATAATCTGAACATTGAGTCACAGTGTGGTGTGGTGTGTGTGCCTTTGCTGGTATGGACTGTGCATTGAATCCCAGCCCTGTGTTAGTGTTTGTGTATTTCGTGCTGTAGAGTCTGCATGAGTCACAGTAAGATGTGTGTGTGTGTACTGCTATAGGCTGTACACTGAGCCATATTAAGGTGTGTTTCTGTGTGTGTGTGTGCGGGTATAGGCTATACATTGACTCACATTGAGCCATGTGTTTGTATGTGCTACTATACGCTATTTATTGAGTCTCAGTGAGCCATTGTTGTGTGTGTCTGTTTACTTGTATGGGCTTGGCATTGAGTCACAGAGAGGTGTTTGTGTGTGTTTGTGTGTCTGTGTGGTGGTATAAACTGCATTGAGTCACACGGCGGTGTGTGTGAGAGTGTGTGTGTGTGCAGGTACAGGCTGGTATTGAACCACAGTGAGCCGTGTGTGTGTGTGCTGGAATAGGCAGAGCATTGGGTCTCAGGTGTGTGTATGTGTGTGTGCATGCTGGTGTGGTCTCTGCATTGATTCACTAAGGTGTGTTGTGTGTGTATGTACATGGAGCTGAAGACTGTACACTGATTCACAGTGAGCTGTGTGTGTATGTGTGTGTGTGTGTGATGGTATGGGCTTTGCATTGAGTCACTGAGGTGTGTGTCTGTGTGTGTATACGTGGAACTACAGACTGTGCACTGATTCACAATGAGCCATGTGTGAATGTGTGTATGTGATAGTATAGGGTGTGCATAGAGTCACAAAGAGCCGTGCATATGTGTCTTTGCATGGGTGTTGTGGTATAGGGTCTGCGTTGTGTCACAGTGACTGTGCGTGTGTGTGTGTTTGTGATGGTATAGTACGTGCATTGAATCAGAGAGAGCCATGCATGTGTCTCTGTGTGTGTGTGCTGGCATAGGCATTACATTGAGTCACAGTGAGCCATGTGTTTGTATGCTGGTGTAGACTCTGCATTGAGTCACAGTAAGCCTTGTGTGTGTGCCAGTACAGGCTGTGCATTGAGTCAGTGAGTCATATGTGTGTGTGTGTTTGTGTGTGTGTGTGCTGGTTTAGGCAGTGCATTGAGTCCAATGAGCAGTGTATGTTTGTGTGTGTGTGTGTGTGCTGCTATAGGTGGTTCACTGAGTCACAGTCAGGTATGTGTGAGTGAGTGTTTGTGTGTTCTTCTATAGGCTGTGCATTGATTCACAGTGAGCTCTGTGTGTATGGTGGTATAGGCGGTGCATTGAATCACAGTGATGGTTGTTTTTCTGTGTGTATGCTGCAGTAGGCTGTGAATTGAGTCACAGAAGGTGGGTCTTTGTGTGTGTATGTGCAGGTACAAGCTGCAGTTCGAGTCACAGTGATGGGTGTCTCTGTGTGATGTTATAGGCTGTGCATTGAATCACAGCGAGCCGTATTAGTGTGTGTACGTGTATTTGTGTATGCGTGTGTGTGTGTGATGGTACAGGCTGAACATTGAGTCACTGAGGTGTGCATGTGTGTATGTGGTGTTACAGACTGTTCGTTAGGTCAAACTGAGCAATATGTGTGTGTAGGGGTGTGTGTGTACAGTTATTTGCTGTGCACTGAGTCACAGTGAACCATGTGTGTGTGGGGAGCTGGTATAGTCAGAGCACTGAGTCACAGTTGAATGTGTGGGAGTTGTTTGTGTATGTGTGTGTGTATTTGCTTGTGTAGACTGTGCATTGAGTCACAGTGAGTAGTGCGGTGTGTGTGTGCTGTGATGGTGTGGACTGTGGTTTTATCCACTTTGACCTGAATGGCTGTGTGTGTTTGTGTGTTTGTGTGTGTGTGTGTGCTGGCACTAGATGACAGTTGAGACAGAGTGGGCTGTGTGTCTGTGTGTGCGCTGGTATAGACTCTGTATTGAGTCACTGTGAGCTGTGTGTGTATGTGTGTGCTCGTATAGGCTGTGCATTGAGTCACAGTGAGGTGTTTGTGTGTGTGTGTGCTGGTACAGGAAGCGTTTTGAGTCACAGTCTCGTGTGTGTGTGTGCATGTGAGTTTGTGTGCTGGTATGGGCTTTATTGTGCTGGTATGGGCTTTATTGACTCATGGGTGTGTGTGTGAGTGTGGGTGATACAGACTGCATTGAGTCACAGTGCGCTGTGTGTGTGTGTGCTGGTATAGGCGATTTATTGAGTACCAGTGAGCCATGTGTGAGTGCGTGTTGGTGTGTGTGTGTGTGTACTGGTATAGGCTGTGCATTGAGTCACAGTGAGGCCTGCATCTGTGCATGTCTGTGTTTGTGTGTGTGTGTTTGCTGGTATAGGCTGAGCTTTGAATCACTCTGAGGTGTGTGTGCATGTGCTGGTAAAATTGTGCCTTGATTCACTGTGCCATGTGAGTGTGTGTGCACGCTGGTATAGGTTGTGCATTGAGTCAGAGTGGGAGGTGTGTGTGTCTGTGTGTTCTGGTATAGGCTGACAATTGAGGCACACTGAGGTCTGTGTGCACATGTGTGTATATGTGTGCTGGTACAGCCTGCTCATTGAGTCATATTGAGTTTTTTGTGTGTGTGTGTGCAAGTAGAGGCAGCACATTGAGTCACAGTGAGGTGTATGTGTGTGATGTTATATGCTATGCACTGATTCATAGGGAGGTTTGTGTCTGTGTGTGTGCACTTTCTAGTTTAGGATTTGCATTGAATCACACTGAGCTGTGTTTTTGAGTGTCAGTATGTGTGCGTGTGTGGAGGTATGGGCTGTGGATTGACTCACATTTTGCCGTATGTGCTTCTCTGTGTGTGTATGTCTGCTAGCATATCCTGTGCACTAAGTCACAGGGAGCCATGTGTGTGTGTGTGTGTGTGTCCTGGTACAGAGTGTGCATTGATTCACAGTCAGCCATGTGTGTGTGTGTGTGAGTGCACTGGTATAGGATGTGCAGTGAGTCAGAGTGCTGTGTGTGTGTGTCTGCATGTTCTGATATAGGCTGACCATTGTGTAACATTGAGGGTGTGTGTGTGTGTGTGCTGGTATAGGCTGCATATTTTGTCACAGTGAGCTGTGTGTGTGTGTATGTGTAGGTACAGGCTGTGCATTGAGTCACAGTGTGGGGTGTGTGTGTGATGTTATATTCTGTGCACTAGGACAGAGTGAGCCGTGTGTGTGTGCTGGTATAATCTGAACATTGAGTCACAGTGTGGTGTGGTGTGTGTGCCTTTGCTGGTATGGACTGTGCATTGAATCCCAGCCCTGTGTTAGTGTTTGTGTATTTGGTGCTGTAGAGTCTGCATGAGTCACAGAAAGATGTGTGTGTGTGTACTGATATAGGCTGTACACTGAGCCATATTAAGGTGTGTTTCTGTGTGTGTGTGTGCGGGTATAGGCTATGCATTGACTCACATTGAGCCATGTGTTTGTATGTGCTAGTATACACTGTTCATTGAGTCTCAGTGAGCCTTTGTTTTGTGTGTCTGTTTACTTGTATGGGCTTGGCATTGAGTCTCAGACAGGTGTGTGTGTGTGTCTGTGTGTCTGTGTGGTGGTATCATCTGCATTGAGTCACACGGCAGTGTGTGTGAGAGTGTGTGTGTGTGCAGGTACAGGCTGGTATTGAATGACAGTGAGCCGTGTGTGTGCCTGTGTGTGTGTGTGTGCTGGAATAAGCAGAGCATTGAGTCTCAGGTGTGTGTATGTGTGTGTGTATGCTGGTATGGTCTCTGCATTGATTCACTAAGGTGTGTTGTGTGTGTATGTACATGGAGCTGAAGACTGTACACTGATTCACAGTGAGCTGTGTGTGTATGTGTGTGTGTGTGTGATGGTATGGGCTTTGCATTGAGTCACTGAGGTGTGTGTCTGTGTGTGTATACCTGGAACTACAGACTGTGCACTGATTCACAATGAGCCATGTGTGAATGTGTGTATGTGATAGTATAGGGTGTGCATAGAGTCACAGTGAGCCGTGCATATGTGTCTTTGCATGGGTGTTGTGGTATAGGGTCTGCATTGTGTCACAGTGACTGTGCGTGTGTGTGTGTTTGTGATGGTATAGTACGTGCATTGAATCAGAGAGAGCCATGCATGTGTCTCTGTGTGTGTGTGCTGGCATAGGCATTACATTGAGTCACAGTGAGCCATGTGTTTGTATGCTGGTGTAGACTCTGCATTGAGTCACAGTAAGCCTTGTGTGTGTGCCAGTACAGGCTGTGCATTGAGTCAGTGAGTCATATGTGTGCGTGTGTTTGTGTGTGTGTGTGCTGGTTTAGGCAGTGCATTGAGTCCAATGAGCAGTGTATGTTTGTGTGTGTGTGTGTGTGCTGCTATAGGTGGTTCACTGAGTCACAGTCAGGTATGTGTGAGTGAGTGTTTGTGTGTTCTTCTATAGGCTGTGCATTGATTCACAGTGAGCTCTGTGTGTATGGTGGTATAGGCGGTGCATTGAATCACAGTGATGGTTGTTTTTCTGTGTGTATGCTGCAGTAGGCTGTGAATTGAGTCACAGAAGGTGGGTCTTTGTGTTTGTATGTGCAGGTACAAGCTGCAGTTCGAGTCACAGTGATGGGTGTCTCTGTGTGATGTTATAGGCTGTGCATTGAATCACAGCGAGCCGTATTAGTGTGTGTACGTGTATTTGTGTATGCGTGTGTGTGTGTGATGGTACAGGCTGAACATTGAGTCACTGAGGTGTGCATGTGTGTATGTGGTGTTACAGACTGTTCGTTAGGTCAAACTGAGCAATATGTGTGTGTAGGGGTGTGTGTGTACAGTTATTTGCTGTGCACTGAGTCACAGTGAACCATGTGTGTGTGGGGAGCTGGTATAGTCAGAGCACTGAGTCACAGTTGAATGTGTGGGAGTTGTTTGTGTATGTGTGTGTGTATTTGCTGGTGTAGACTGTGCATTGAGTCACAGTGAGTAGTGCGGTGTGTGTGTGCTGTGATGGTGTGGACTGTGGTTTTATCCACTTTGACCTGAACGGCTGTGTGTGTTTGTGTGTTTGTGTGTGTGTGTGTGCTGGCACTAGATGACAGTTGAGACAGAGTGGGCTGTGTGTCTGTGTGTGCTCTGATATAGACTCTGTATTGAGTCACTGTGAGCTGTGTGTGTATGTGTGTGCTCGTATAGGCTGTGCATTGAGTCACAGTGAGGTGTTTGTGTGTGTGTGTGCTGGTACAGGAAGCGTTTTGAGTCACAGTCTCGTGTGTGTGTGTGTGCATGTGAGTTTGTGTGCTGGTATGGGCTTTATTGTGCTGGTATGGGCTTTATTGACTCATGGGTGTGTGTGTGAGTGTGGGTGATACAGACTGCATTGAGTCACAGTGCGCTGTGTGTGTGTGTGCTGGTATAGGCGATTTATTGAGTACCAGTGAGCCATGTGTGAGTGCGTGTTGGTGTGTGTGTGTGTGTACTGGTATAGGCTGTGCATTGAGTCACAGTGAGGCCTGCATCTGTGCATGTCTGTGTTTGTGTGTGTGTGTTTGCTGGTATAGGCTGAGCTTTGAATCACTCTGAGGTGTGTGTGCATGTGCTGGTAAAATTGTGCCTTGATTCACTGTGCCATGTGAGTGTGTGTGCACGCTGGTATAGGTTGTGCATTGAGTCAGAGTGGGAGGTGTGTGTGTCTGTGTGTTCTGGTATAGGCTGACAATTGAGGCACACTGAGGTCTGTGTGCACATGTGTGTATATGTGTGCTGGTACAGCCTGCTCATTGAGTCATATTGAGTTTTTTGTGTGTGTGTGTGCAGGTAGAGGCAGCACATTGAGTCACAGTGAGGTGTATGTGTGTGATGTTATATGCTATGCACTGATTCATAGGGAGGTTTGTGTCTGTGTGTGTGCACTTTCTAGTTTAGGATTTGCATTGAATCACACTGAGCTGTGTTTTTGAGTGTCAGTATGTGTGCGTGTGTGGAGGTATGGGCTGTGGATTGACTCACATTTTGCCGTATGTGCTTCTCTGTGTGTGTATGTCTGCTAGCATATCCTGTGCACTAAGTCACAGGGAACCATGTGTGTGTGTGTGTGTGTGTCCTGGTACAGAGTGTGCATTGATTCACAGTCAGCCATGTGTGTGTGTGTGTGAGTGCACTGGTATAAGATGTGCAGTGAGTCAGAGTGCTGTGTGTGTGTGTCTGCATGTTCTGATATAGGCTGACCATTGTGTAACATTGAGGGTGTGTGTGTGTGTGTGCTGGTATAGGCTGCATATTTTGTCACAGTGAGCTGTGTGTGTGTGTATGTGTAGGTACAGGCTGTGCATTGAGTCACAGTGTGGGGTGTGTGTGTGATGTTATATTCTGTGCACTAGGACAGAGTGAGCCGTGTGTGTGTGCTGGTATAATCTGAACATTGAGTCACAGTGTGGTGTGGTGTGTGTGCCTTTGCTGGTATGGACTGTGCATTGCATCCCAGCCCTGTGTTAGTGTTTGTGTATTTGGTGCTGTAGAGTCTGCATGAGTCACAGTAAGATGTGTGTGTGTGTACTGCTATAGGCTGTACACTGAGCCATATTAAGGTGTGTTTCTGTGTGTGTGTGTGCGGGTATAGGCTATACATTGACTCACATTGAGCCATGTGTTTGTATGTGCTAGTATACACTGTTCATTGAGTCTCAGTGAGCCTTTGTTTTGTGTGTCTGTTTACTTGTATGGGCTTGGCATTGAGTCTCAGACAGGTGTGTGTGTGTGTCTGTGTGTCTGTGTGGTGGTATCATCTGCATTGAGTCACACGGCAGTGTGTGTGAGAGTGTGTGTGTGTGCAGGTACAGGCTGGTATTGAATGACAGTGAGCCGTGTGTGTGCCTGTGTGTGTGTGTGTGCTGGAATAGGCAGAGCATTGAGTCTCAGGTGTGTGTATGTGTGTGTGTATGCTGGTATGGTCTCTGCATTGATTCACTAAGGTGTGTTGTGTGTGTATGTACATGGAGCTGAAGACTGTACACTGATTCACAGTGAGCTGTGTGTGTATGTGTGTGTGTGTGTGATGGTATGGGCTTTGCATTGAGTCACTGAGGTGTGTGTCTGTGTGTGTATACCTGGAACTACAGACTGTGCACTGATTCACAATGAGCCATGTGTGAATGTGTGTATGTGATAGTATAGGGTGTGCATAGAGTCACAAAGAGCCGTGCATATGTGTCTTTGCATGGGTGTTGTGGTATAGGGTCTGCGTTGTGTCACAGTGACTGTGCGTGTGTGTGTGTTTGTGATGGTATAGTACGTGCATTGAATCAGAGAGAGCCATGCATGTGTCTCTGTGTGTGTGTGCTGGCATAGGCATTACATTGAGTCACAGTGAGCCATGTGTTTGTATGCTGGTGTAGACTCTGCATTGAGTCACAGTAAGCCTTGTGTGTGTGCCAGTACAGGCTGTGCATTGAGTCAGTGAGTCATATGTGTGTGTGTGTTTGTGTGTGTGTGTGCTGGTTTAGGCAGTGCATTGAGTCCAATGAGCAGTGTATGTTTGTGTGTGTGTGTGTGTGCTGCTATAGGTGGTTCACTGAGTCACAGTCAGGTATGTGTGAGTGAGTGTTTGTGTGTTCTTCTATAGGCTGTGCATTGATTCACAGTGAGCTCTGTGTGTATGGTGGTATAGGCGGTGCATTGAATCACAGTGATGGTTGTTTTTCTGTGTGTATGCTGCAGTAGGCTGTGAATTGAGTCACAGAAGGTGGGTCTTTGTGTGTGTATGTGCAGGTACAAGCTGCAGTTCGAGTCACAGTGATGGGTGTCTCTGTGTGATGTTATAGGCTGTGCATTGAATCACAGCGAGCCGTATTAGTGTGTGTACGTGTATTTGTGTATGCGTGTGTGTGTGTGATGGTACAGGCTGAACATTGAGTCACTGAGGTGTGCATGTGTGTATGTGGTGTTACAGACTGTTCGTTAGGTCAAACTGAGCAATATGTGTGTGTAGGGGTGTGTGTGTACAGTTATTTGCTGTGCACTGAGTCACAGTGAACCATGTGTGTGTGGGGAGCTGGTATAGTCAGAGCACTGAGTCACAGTTGAATGTGTGGGAGTTGTTTGTGTATGTGTGTGTGTATTTGCTGGTGTAGACTGTGCATTGAGTCACAGTGAGTAGTGCGGTGTGTGTGTGCTGTGATGGTGTGGACTGTGGTTTTATCCACTTTGACCTGAACGGCTGTGTGTGTTTGTGTGTTTGTGTGTGTGTGTGTGCTGGCACTAGATGACAGTTGAGACAGAGTGGGCTGTGTGTCTGTGTGTGCACTGGTATAGACTCTGTATTGAGTCACTGTGAGCTGTGTGTGTATGTGTGTGCTCGTATAGGCTGTGCATTGAGTCACAGTGAGGTGTTTGTGTGTGTGTGTGCTGGTACAGGAAGCGTTTTGAGTCACAGTCTCGTGTGTGTGTGTGTGCATGTGAGTTTGTGTGCTGGTATGGGTTTTATTGTGCTGGTATGGGCTTTATTGACTCATGGGTGTGTGTGTGTGAGTGTGGGTGATACAGACTGCATTGAGTCACAGTGCGCTGTGTGTGTGTGTGCTGGTATAGGCGATTTATTGAGTACCAGTGAGCCATGTGTGAGTGCGTGTTGGTGTGTGTGTGTGTGTACTGGTATAGGCTGTGCATTGAGTCACAGTGAGGCCTGCATCTGTGCATGTCTGTGTTTGTGTGTGTGTGTTTGCTGGTATAGGCTGAGCTTTGAATCACTCTGAGGTGTGTGTGCATGTGCTGGTAAAATTGTGCCTTGATTCACTGTGCCATGTGAGTGTGTGTGCACGCTGGTATAGGTTGTGCATTGAGTCAGAGTGGGAGGTGTGTGTGTCTGTGTGTTCTGGTATAGGCTGACAATTGAGGCACACTGAGGTCTGTGTGCACATGTGTGTATATGTGTGCTGGTACAGCCTGCTCATTGAGTCATATTGAGTTTTTTTTGTGTGTGTGTGCAAGTAGAGGCAGCACATTGAGTCACAGTGAGGTGTATGTGTGTGATGTTATATGCTATGCACTGATTCATAGGGAGGTTTGTGTCTGTGTGTGTGCACTTTCTAGTTTAGGATTTGCATTGAATCACACTGAGCTGTGTTTTTGAGTGTCAGTATGTGTGCGTGTGTGGAGGTATGGGCTGTGGATTGACTCACATTTTGCCGTATGTGCTTCTCTGTGTGTGTATGTCTGCTAGCATATCCTGTGCACTAAGTCACAGGGAGCCATGTGTGTGTGTGTGTGTGTGTCCTGGTACAGAGTGTGCATTGATTCACAGTCAGCCATGTGTGTGTGTGTGTGAGTGCACTGGTATAGGATGTGCAGTGAGTCAGAGTGCTGTGTGTGTGTGTCTGCATGTTCTGATATAGGCTGACCATTGTGTAACATTGAGGGTGTGTGTGTGTGTGTGCTGGTATAGGCTGCATATTTTGTCACAGTGAGCTGTGTGTGTGTGTATGTGTAGGTACAGGCTGTGCATTGAGTCACAGTGTGGGGTGTGTGTGTGATGTTATATTCTGTGCACTAGGACAGAGTGAGCCGTGTGTGTGTGCTGGTATAATCTGAACATTGAGTCACAGTGTGGTGTGGTGTGTGTGCCTTTGCTGGTATGGACTGTGCATTGAATCCCAGCCCTGTGTTCGTGTTTGTGTATTTGGTGCTGTAGAGTCTGCATGAGTCACAGTAAGATGTGTGTGTGTGTACTGCTATAGGCTGTACACTGAGCCATATTAAGGTGTGTTTCTGTGTGTGTGTGTGCGGGTATAGGCTATGCATTGACTCACATTGAGCCATGTGTTTGTATGTGCTACTATACGCTATTCATTGAGTCTCAGTGAGCCATTGTTGTGTGTGTCTGTTTACTTGTATGGGCTTGGCATTGAGTCACAGAGAGGTGTTTGTGTGTGTTTGTGTGTCTGTGTGGTGGTATAAACTGCATTGAGTCACACGGTGGTGTGTGTGAGAGTGTGTGTGTGTGCAGGTACAGGCTGGTATTGAACCACAGTGAGCCGTGTGTGTGTGTGCTGGAATAGGCAGAGCATTGAGTCTCAGGTGTGTGTATGTGTGTGTGTATGCTGGTATGGTCTCTGCATTGATTCACTAAGGTGTGTTGTGTGTGTATGTACATGGAGCTGAAGACTGTACACTGATTCACAGTGAGCTGTGTGTGTATGTGTGTGTGTGTGTGATGGTATGGGCTTTGCATTGAGTCACTGAGGTGTGTGTCTGTGTGTGTATACCTGGAACTACAGACTGTGCACTGATTCACAATGAGCCATGTGTGAATATGTGTATGTGATAGTATAGGGTGTGCATAGAGTCACAAAGAGCCGTGCATATGTGTCTTTACATGGGTGTTGTGGTATAGGGTCTGCGTTGTGTCACAGTGACTGTGCGTGTGTGTGTGTTTGTGATGGTATAGTACGTGCATTGAATCAGAGAGAGCCATGCATGTGTCTCTGTGTGTGTGTGCTGGCATAGGCATTACATTGAGTCACAGTGAGCCATGTGTTTGTATGCTGGTGTAGACTCTGCATTGAGTCACAGTAAGCCTTGTGTGTGTGCCAGTACAGGCTGTGCATTGAGTCAGTGAGTCATATGTGTGTGTGTGTTTGTGTGTGTGTGTGCTGGTTTAGGCAGTGCATTGAGTC
This sequence comes from Pseudorca crassidens, assembly GCF_039906515.1. Lineage (NCBI taxonomy): Eukaryota > Metazoa > Chordata > Mammalia > Artiodactyla > Delphinidae > Pseudorca > Pseudorca crassidens. The sequence continues at coordinate 11,990,679 of NC_090318.1, forward strand.
CAATGAGCAGTGTATGTTTGTGTGTGTGTGTGTGTGCTGCTATAGGTGGTTCACTGAGTCACAGTCAGGTATGTGTGAGTGAGTGTTTGTGTGTTCTTCTATAGGCTGTGCATTGATTCACAGTGAGCTCTGTGCGTATGGTGGTATAGGCGGTGCATTGAATCACAGTGATGGTTGTTTTTCTGTGTGTATGCTGCAGTAGGCTGTGAATTGAGTCACAGAAGGTGGGTCTTTGTGTGCGTATGTGCAGGTACAAGCTGCAGTTCGAGTCACAGTGATGGGTGTCTCTGTGTGATGTTATAGGCTGTGCATTGAATCACAGCGAGCCGTATTAGTGTGTGTACGTGTATTTGTGTATGCGTGTGTGTGTGTGATGGTACAGGCTGAACATTGAGTCACTGAGGTGTGCATGTGTGTATGTGGTGTTACAGACTGTTCGTTAGGTCAAACTGAGCAATATGTGTGTGTAGGGGTGTGTGTGTACAGTTATTTGCTGTGCACTGAGTCACAGTGAACCATGTGTGTGTGGGGAGCTGGTATAGTCAGAGCACTGAGTCACAGTTGAATGTGTGGGAGTTGTTTGTGTATGTGTGTGTGTATTTGCTGGTGTAGACTGTGCATTGAGTCACAGTGAGTAGTGCGGTGTGTGTGTGCTGTGATGGTGTGGACTGTGGTTTTATCCACTTTGACCTGAACGGCTGTGTGTGTTTGTGTGTTTGTGTGTGTGTGTGTGCTGGCACTAGATGACAGTTGAGACAGAGTGGGCTGTGTGTCTGTGTGTGTGCTGGTATAGACTCTGTATTGAGTCACTGTGAGCTGTGTGTGTATGTGTGTGCTCGTATAGGCTGTGCATTGAGTCACAGTGAGGTGTTTGTGTGTGTGTGTGCTGGTACAGGAAGCGTTTTGAGTCACAGTCTCGTGTGTGTGTGTGTGCATGTGAGTTTGTGTGCTGGTATGGGCTTTATTGTGCTCGTATGGGCTTTATTGACTCATGGGTGTGTGTGTGAGTGTGGGTGATACAGACTGCATTGAGTCACAGTGCGCTGTGTGTGTGTGCTGGTATAGGCGATTTATTGAGTACCAGTGAGCCATGTGTGAGTGCGTGTTGGTGTGTGTGTGTGTGTACTGGTATAGGCTGTGCATTGAGTCACAGTGAGGCCTGCATCTGTGCATGTCTGTGTTTGTGTGTGTGTGTTTGCTGGTATAGGCTGAGCTTTGAATCACTCTGAGGTGTGTGTGCATGTGCTGGTAAAATTGTGCCTTGATTCACTGTGCCATGTGAGTGTGTGTGCACGCTGGTATAGGTTGTGCATTGAGTCAGAGTGGGAGGTGTGTGTGTCTGTGTGTTCTGGTATAGGCTGACAATTGAGGCACACTGAGGTCTGTGTGCACATGTGTGTATATGTGTGCTGGTACAGCCTGCTCATTGAGTCATATAATTTTTTTGTGTGTGTCTGTGCAGGTAGAGGCAGCACATTGAGTCACAGTGAGGTGTATGTGTGTGATGTTATATGCTATGCACTGATTCATAGGGAGGTTTGTGTCTGTGTGTGTGCACTTTCTAGTTTAGGATTTGCATTGAATCACACTGAGCTGTGTTTTTGAGTGTCAGTATGTGTGCGTGTGTGGAGGTATGGGCTGTGGATTGACTCACATTTTGCCGTATGTGCTTCTCTGTGTGTATATGTCTGCTAGCATATCCTGTGCACTAAGTCACAGGGAGCCATGTGTGTGTGTGTGTGTGTGTCCTGGTACAGAGTGTGCATTGATTCACAGTCAGCCATGTGTGTGTGTGTGTGAGTGCACTGGTATAGGATGTGCAGTGAGTCAGAGTGCTGTGTGTGTGTGTCTGCATGTTCTGATATAGGCTGACCATTGTGTAACATTGAGGGTGTGTGTGTGTGTGTGCTGGTATAGGCTGCATATTTTGTCACAGTGAGCTGTGTGTGTGTGTATGTGTAGGTACAGGCTGTGCATTGAGTCACAGTGTGGGGTGTGTGTGTGATGTTATATTCTGTGCACTAGGACAGAGTGAGCCGTGTGTGTGTGCTGGTATAATCTGAACATTGAGTCACAGTGTGGTGTGGTGTGTGTGCCTTTGCTGGTATGGACTGTGCATTGAATCCCAGCCCTGTGTTAGTGTTTGTGTATTTGGTGCTGTAGAGTCTGCATGAGTCACAGAAAGATGTGTGTGTGTGTACTGATATAGGCTGTACACTGAGCCATATTAAGGTGTGTTTCTGTGTGTGTGTGTGTGGGTATAGGCTATGCATTGACTCACATTGAGCCATGTGTTTGTATGTGCTACTATACGCTATTCATTGAGTCTCAGTGAGCCATTGTTGTGTGTGTCTGTTTACTTGTATGGGCTTGGCATTGAGTCACAGAGAGGTGTGTGTGTGTGTTTGTGTGTCTGTGTGGTGGTATAAACTGCATTGAGTCACACGGCGGTGTGTGTGAGAGTGTGTGTGTGTGCAGGTACAGGCTGGTATTGAACCACAGTGAGCCGTGTGTGTGTGTGCTGGAATAGGCAGAGCATTGAGTCTCCGGTGTGTGTATGTGTTTGTGTATGCTGGTATGGTCTCTGCATTGATTCACTAAGGTGTGTTGTGTGTGTATGTACATGGAGCTGAAGACTGTACACTGATTCACAGTGAGCTGTGTGTGTATGTGTGTGTGTGTGTGATGGTATGGGCTTTGCATTGAGTCACTGAGGTGTGTGTCTGTGTGTGTATACCTGGAACTACAGACTGTGCACTGATTCACAATGAGCCATGTGTGAATGTGTGTATGTGATAGTATAGGGTGTGCATAGAGTCACAAAGAGCCGTGCATATGTGTCTTTGCATGGGTGTTGTGTTATAGGGTCTGTGTTGTGTCACAGTGACTGTGCGTGTGTGTGTGTTTGTGATGGTATAGTACGTGCATTGAATCAGAGAGAGCCATGCATGTGTCTCTGTGTGTGTGTGCTGGCATAGGCATTACATTGAGTCACAGTGAGCCATGTGTTTGTATGCTGGTGTAGACTCTGCATTGAGTCACAGTAAGCCTTGTGTGTGTGCCAGTACAGGCTGTGCATTGAGTCAGTGAGTCATATGTGTGTGTGTGTTTGTGTGTGTGTGTGCTGGTTTAGGCAGTGCATTGAGTCCAATGAGCAGTGTATGTTTGTGTGTGTGTGTGTGTGCTGCTATAGGTGGTTCACTGAGTCACAGTCAGGTATGTGTGAGTGAGTGTTTGTGTGTTCTTCTATAGGCTGTGCATTGATTCACAGTGAGCTCTGTGTGTATGGTGGTATAGGCGGTGCATTGAATCACAGTGATGGTTGTTTTTCTGTGTGTATGCTGCAGTAGGCTGTGAATTGAGTCACAGAAGGTGGGTCTTTGTGTGTGTATGTGCAGGTACAAGCTGCAGTTCGAGTCACAGTGATGGGTGTCTCTGTGTGATGTTATAGGCTGTGCATTGAATCACAGCGAGCCGTATTAGTGTGTGTACGTGTATTTGTGTATGCGTGTGTGTGTGTGATGGTACAGGCTGAACATTGAGTCACTGAGGTGTGCATGTGTGTATGTGGTGTTACAGACTGTTCGTTAGGTCAAACTGAGCAATATGTGTGTGTAGGGGTGTGTGTGTACAGTTATTTGCTGTGCACTGAGTCACAGTGAACCATGTGTGTGTGGGGAGCTGGTATAGTCAGAGCACTGAGTCACAGTTGAATGTGTGGGAGTTGTTTGTGTATGTGTGTGTGTATTTGCTGGTGTAGACTGTGCATTGAGTCACAGTGAGTAGTGCGGTGTGTGTGTGCTGTGGACTGTGGTTTTATCCACTTTGACCTGAACGGCTGTGTGTGTTTGTGTGTTTGTGTGTGTGTGTGTGCTGGCACTAGATGACAGTTGAGACAGAGTGGGCTGTGTGTCTGTGTGTGCGCTGGTATAGACTCTGTATTGAGTCACTGTGAGCTGTGTGTGTATGTGTGTGCTCGTATAGGCTGTGCATTGAGTCACAGTGAGGTGTTTGTGTGTGTGTGTGCTGGTACAGGAAGCGTTTTGAGTCACAGTCTCGTGTGTGTGTGTGTGCATGTGAGTTTGTGTGCTGGTATGGGCTTTATTGTGCTGGTATGGGCTTTATTGACTCATGGGTGTGTGTGTGAGTGTGGGTGATACAGACTGCATTGAGTCACAGTGCGCTGTGTGTGTGTGTGCTGGTATAGGCGATTTATTGAGTACCAGTGAGCCATGTGTGAGTGCGTGTTGGTGTGTGTGTGTGTGTACTGGTATAGGCTGTGCATTGAGTCACAGTGAGGCCTGCATCTGTGCATGTCTGTGTTTGTGTGTGTGTGTTTGCTGGTATAGGCTGAGCTTTGAATCACTCTGAGGTGTGTGTGCATGTGCTGGTAAAATTGTGCCTTGATTCACTGTGCCATGTGAGTGTGTGTGCACGCTGGTATAGGTTGTGCATTGAGTCAGAGTGGGAGGTGTGTGTGTCTGTGTGTTCTGGTATAGGCTGACAATTGAGGCACACTGAGGTCTGTGTGCACATGTGTGTATATGTGTGCTGGTACAGCCTGCTCATTGAGTCATATTGAGTTTTTTGTGTGTGTGTGTGCAGGTAGAGGCAGCACATTGAGTCACAGTGAGGTGTATGTGTGTGATGTTATATGCTATGCACTGATTCATAGGGAGGTTTGTGTCTGTGTGTGTGCACTTTCTAGTTTAGGATTTGCATTGAATCACACTGAGCTGTGTTTTTGAGTGTCAGTATGTGTGCGTGTGTGGAGGTATGGGCTGTGGATTGACTCACATTTTGACGTATGTGCTTCTCTGTGTGTGTATGTCTGCTAGCATATCCTGTGCACTGAGTCACAGGGAGCCGTGTGTGTGTGTGTGTGTGTGTCCTGGTACAGAGTGTGCATTGATTCACAGTCAGCCATCTGTGTGTGTGTGTGAGTGCACTGGTATAGGATGTGCAGTGAGTCAGAGTGATGTGTGTGTGTGTCTGCATGTTCTGATATAGGCTGACCATTGTGTAACATTGAGGGTGTGTGTGTGTGTGTGCTGGTATAGGCTGCATATTTTGTCACAGTGAGCTCTGTGTGTGTGTATGTGTAGGTACAGGCTGTGCATTGAGTCACAGTGTGGGGTGTGTGTGTGATGTTATATTCTGTGCACTAGGACAGAGTGAGCCGTGTGTGTGTGCTGGTATAATCTGAACATTGAGTCACAGTGTGGTGTGGTGTGTGTGCCTTTGCTGGTATGGACTGTGCATTGCATCCCAGCCCTGTGTTAGTGTTTGTGTATTTGGTGCTGTAGAGTCTGCATGAGTCACAGTAAGATGTGTGTGTGTGTACTGCTATAGGCTGTACACTGAGCCATATTAAGGTGTGTTTCTGTGTGTGTGTGTGCGGGTATAGGCTATACATTGACTCACATTGAGCCATGTGTTTGTATGTGCTACTATACGCTATTCATTGAGTCTCAGTGAGCCATTGTTGTGTGTGTCTGTTTACTTGTATGGGCTTGGCATTGAGTCACAGAGAGGTGTTTGTGTGTGTTTGTGTGTCTGTGTGGTGGTATAAACTGCATTGAGTCACACGGCGGTGTGTGTGAGAGTGTGTGTGTGTGCAGGTACAGGCTGGTATTGAACCACAGTGAGCCGTGTGTGTGTGTGCTGGAATAGGCAGAGCATTGAGTCTCAGGTGTGTGTATGTGTGTGTGTATGCTGGTATGGTCTCTGCATTGATTCACTAAGGTGTGTTGTGTGTGTATGTACATGGAGCTGAAGACTGTACACTGATTCACAGTGAGCTGTGTGTGTATGTGTGTGTGTGTGTGATGGTATGGGCTTTGCATTGAGTCACTGAGGTGTGTGTCTGTGTGTGTATACCTGGAGCTACAGACTGTGCACTGATTCACAATGAGCCATGTGTGAATGTGTGTATGTGATAGTATAGGGTGTTCATAGAGTCACAATGAGCCGTGCATATGTGTCTTTGCATGGGTGTTGTGGTATAGGCTGTGCATTGTGTCACAGTGACTGTGCGTGTGTGTGTGTGTGTGTGTTTGTGATGGTATAGTACATGCATTGTATCAGAGAGAGCCATGCATGCGTCTCTGTGTGTGTGTGCTGGCATAGGCATTACATTGTGTCACAGTGAGCCATGTGTTTGTATGCTGGTGGAGACTCTGCATTGAGTCACAGTAAGCCTTGTGTGTGTGCCAGTACAGGCTGTGCAAGGAGTCAGTGAGTCATATATGTGTGTGTGTGTGTGTGTGTGTGTGCTGATATATGAAGTGCATTGAGTCCAAGTGAATCATGTATGTTTGTGTGTGTTTGTGGGTGCTGCTATAGGTAGTTCACTGAGTCACAGTCAGGTATGTGTGAGTGTTTGTGTGTTCTTGTATAGACTGTGCATTGATTCACAGTGAGGCATGTGTGTAAGCTGGTACAGGAGGTGCATTGAGTCACAGTGATGGTTGTGTTTGTGTGTGTGTGTGTGCTGCAGTAGGCTGTGTATTGAGTCACAGAAAGTGGGTCTTTGTGTGTGTATGTGCATGTACAGGCTGCGGTTTGAGTCACAGTGATGGGTGTCTCTGTGTGGTGTTATAGGCTGTGCATTGAATCACAGCCCTGTGTTAGTGTTGTGTATTTGGTGCTGTAGAGTCTGCATGAGTCAGAGTAAGGTGTGTGTGTGTGCTGCTATATGCTGAGAATTGAGTCACACCTAGGTGAGTGTATGTGTATGTGTATGCTGATATGGGATTTGCATTGAATCACTGAGCGGTGTGTGTTTGTGTGTGTGTGTACTGCTATAGTCTGTACACTGAGCCATGTTAAGGTGTGTTTCTGTGTGTGTGTGTGCGGGTATAGGCTATGCATTGACTCACATTGAGCCATGTGTTTGTATGTGCTAGTATACACTGTTCATTGAGTCTCAGTGAGCCTTTGTTTTGTGTGTCTGTTTACTTGTATGGGCTTGGCATTGAGTCTCAGACAGGTGTGTGTGTGTGTCTGTGTGTCTGTGTGGTGGTATCATCTGCATTGAGTCACACGGCAGTGTGTGTGAGAGTGTGTGTGTGTGCAGGTACAGGCTGGTATTGAATGACAGTGAGCCATGTGTGTGCCTGTGTGTGTGTGTGTGCTGGAATAGGCAGAGCATTGAGTCTCAGGTGTGTGTATGTGTGTGTGTATGCTGGTATGGTCTCTGCATTGATTCACTAAGGTGTGTTGTGTGTGTATGTACATGGAGCTGAAGACTGTACACTGATTCACAGTGAGCTGTGTGTGTATGTGTGTGTGTGTGTGATGGTATGGGCTTTGCATTGAGTCACTGAGGTGTGTGTCTGTGTGTGTATACCTGGAACTACAGACTGTGCACTGATTCACAATGAGCCATGTGTGAATGTGTGTATGTGATAGTATAGGGTGTGCATAGAGTCACAAAGAGCCGTGCATATGTGTCTTTGCATGGGTGTTGTGGTATAGGGTCTGCGTTGTGTCACAGTGACTGTGCGTGTGTGTGTGTTTGTGATGGTATAGTACGTGCATTGAATCAGAGAGAGCCATGCATGTGTCTCTGTGTGTGTGTGCTGGCATAGGCATTACATTGAGTCACAGTGAGAAATGTGTTTGTATGCTGGTGTAGACTCTGCATTGAGTCACAGTAAGCCTTGTGTGTGTGCCAGTACAGGCTGTGCATTGAGTCAGTGAGTCATATGTGTGTGTGTGTTTGTGTGTGTGTGTGCTGGTTTAGGCAGTGCATTGAGTCCAATGAGCAGTGTATGTTTGTGTGTGTGTGTGTGTGCTGCTATAGGTGGTTCACTGAGTCACAGTCAGGTATGTGTGAGTGAGTGTTTGTGTGTTCTTCTATAGGCTGTGCATTGATTCACAGTGAGCTCTGTGTGTATGGTGGTATAGGCGGTGCATTGAATCACAGTGATGGTTGTTTTTCTGTGTGTATGCTGCAGTAGGCTGTGAATTGAGTCACAGAAGGTGGGTCTTTGTGTGTGTATGTGCAGGTACAAGCTGCAGTTCGAGTCACAGTGATGGGTGTCTCTGTGTGATGTTATAGGCTGTGCATTGAATCACAGCGAGCCGTATTAGTGTGTGTATGTGTATTTGTGTATGCGTGTGTGTGTGTGATGGTACAGGCTGAACATTGAGTCACTGAGGTGTGCATGTGTGTATGTGGTGTTACAGACTGTTCGTTAGGTCAAACTGAGCAATATGTGTGTGTAGGGGTGTGTGTGTACAGTTATTTGCTGTGCACTGTGTCACAGTGAACCATGTGTGTGTGGGGAGCTGGTATAGTCAGAGCACTGAGTCACAGTTGAATGTGTGGGAGTTGTTTGTGTATGTGTGTGTGTATTTGCTGGTGTAGACTGTGCATTGAGTCACAGTGAGTAGTGCGGTGTGTGTGTGCTGTGATGGTGTGGACTGTGGTTTTATCCACTTTGACCTGAACGGCTGTGTGTGTTTGTGTGTTTGTGTGTGTGTGTGTGTGCTGGCACTAGATGACAATTGAGACAGAGTGGGCTGTGTGTCTGTGTGTGCGCTGGTATAGACTCTGTATTGAGTCACTGTGAGCTGTGTGTGTATGTGTGTGCTCGTATAGGCTGTGCATTGAGTCACAGTGAGGTGTTTGTGTGTGTGTGTGCTGGTACAGGAAGAGTTTTGAGTCACAGTCTCGTGTGTGTGTGTGTGCATGTGAGTTTGTGTGCTGGTATGGGCTTTATTGTGCTGGTATGGGCTTTATTGACTCATGGGTGTGTGTGTGAGTGTGGGTGATACAGACTGCATTGAGTCACAGTGCGCTGTGTGTGTGTGTGCTGGTATAGGCGATTTATTGAGTACCAGTGAGCCATGTGTGAGTGCGTGTTGGTGTGTGTGTGTGTGTACTGGTATAGGCTGTGCATTGAGTCACAGTGAGGCCTGCATCTGTGCATGTCTGTGTTTGTGTGTGTGTGTTTGCTGGTATAGGCTGAGCTTTGAATCACTCTGAGGTGTGTGTGCATGTGCTGGTAAAATTGTGCCTTGATTCACTGTGCCATGTGAGTGTGTGTGCACGCTGGTATAGGTTGTGCATTGAGTCAGAGTGGGAGGTGTGTGTGTCTGTGTGTTCTGGTATAGGCTGACAATTGAGGCACACTGAGGTCTGTGTGCACATGTGTGTATATGTGTGCTGGTACAGCCTGCTCATTGAGTCATATTGAGTTTTTTGTGTGTGTGTGTGCAGGTAGAGGCAGCACATTGAGTCACAGTGAGGTGTATGTGTGTGATGTTATATGCTATGCACTGACTCATAGGGAGGTTTGTGTCTGTGTGTGTGCACTTTCTAGTTTAGGATTTGCATTGAATCACACTGAGCTGTGTTTTTGAGTGTCAGTATGTGTGCGTGTGTGGAGGTATGGGCTGTGGATTGACTCACATTTTGCCGTATGTGCTTCTCTGTGTGTGTATGTCTGCTAGCATATCCTGTGCACTAAGTCACAGGGAGTCATGTGTGTGTGTGTGTGTGTGTCCTGGTACAGAGTGTGCATTGATTCACAGTCAGCCATGTGTGTGTGTGTGAGTGCACTGGTATAGGATGTGCAGTGAGTCAGAGTGATGTGTGTGTGTGTCTGCATGTTCTGATATAGGCTGACCATTGTGTAACATTGAGGGTGTGTGTGTGTGTGTGCTGGTATAGGCTGCATATTTTGTCACAGTGAGCTGTGTGTGTGTGTATGTGTAGGTACAGGCTGTGCATTGAGTCACAGTGTGGGGTGTGTGTGTGATGTTATATTCTGTGCACTAGGACAGAGTGAGCCGTGTGTGTGTGCTGGTATAATCTGAACATTGAGTCACAGTGTGGTGTGGTGTGTGTGCCTTTGCTGGTATGGACTGTGCATTGAATCCCAGCCCTGTGTTAGTGTTTGTGTATTTGGTGCTGTAGAGTCTGCATGAGTCACAGTAAGATGTGTGTGTGTGTACTGCTATAGGCTGTACACTGAGCCATATTAAGGTGTGTTTCTGTGTGTGTGTGTGCGGGTATAGGCTATACATTGACTCACATTGAGCCATGTGTTTGTATGTGCTACTATACGCTATTCATTGAGTCTCAGTGAGCCATTGTTGTGTGTGTCTGTTTACTTGTATGGGCTTGGCATTGAGTCACAGAGAGGTGTTTGTGTGTGTTTGTGTGTCTGTGTGGTGGTATAAACTGCATTGAGTCACACGGCGGTGTGTGTGAGAGTGTGTGTGTGTGCAGGTACAGGCTGGTATTGAACCACAGTGAGCCGTGTGTGTGTGCTGGAATAGGCAGAGCATTGAGTCTCAGGTGTGTGTATGTGTGTGTGCATGCTGGTGTGGTCTCTGCATTGATTCACTAAGGTGTGTTGTGTGTGTATGTACATGGAGCTGAAGACTGTACACTGATTCACAGTGAGCTGTGTGTGTATGTGTGTGTGCGTGTGATGGTATGGGCTTTGCATTGAGTCACTGAGGTGTGTGTCTGTGTGTGTATACGTGGAACTACAGACTGTGCACTGATTCACAATGAGCCATGTGTGAATGTGTGTATGTGATAGTATAGGGTGTGCATAGAGTCACAAAGAGCCGTGCATATGTGTCTTTGCATGGGTGTTGTGGTATAGGGTCTGCGTTGTGTCACAGTGACTGTGCGTGTGTGTGTGTTTGTGATGGTATAGTACGTGCATTGAATCAGAGAGAGCCATGCATGTGTCTCTGTGTGTGTGTGCTGGCATAGGCATTACATTGAGTCACAGTGAGCCATGTGTTTGTATGCTGGTGTAGACTCTGCATTGAGTCACAGTAAGCCTTGTGTGTGTGCCAGTACAGGCTGTGCATTGAGTCAGTGAGTCATATGTGTGTGTGTGTTTGTGTGTGTGTGTGCTGGTTTAGGCAGTGCATTGAGTCCAATGAGCAGTGTATGTTTGTGTGTGTGTGTGTGTGCTGCTATAGGTGGTTCACTGAGTCACAGTCAGGTATGTGTGAGTGAGTGTTTGTGTGTTCTTCTATAGGCTGTGCATTGATTCACAGTGAGCTCTGTGTGTATGGTGGTATAGGCGGTGCATTGAATCACAGTGATGGTTGTTTTTCTGTGTGTATGCTGCAGTAGGCTGTGAATTGAGTCACAGAAGTTGGGTCTTTGTGTTTGTATGTGCAGGTACAAGCTGCAGTTCGAGTCACAGTGATTGGTGTCTCTGTGTGATGTTATAGGCTGTGCATTGAATCACAGCGAGCCGTATTAGTGTGTGTATGTGTATTTGTGTATGCGTGTGTGTGTGTGATGGTACAGGCTGAACATTGAGTCACTGAGGTGTGCATGTGTGTATGTGGTGTTACAGACTGTTCGTTAGGTCAAACTGAGCAATATGTGTGTGTAGGGGTGTGTGTGTACAGTTATTTGCTGTGCACTGTGTCACAGTGAACCATGTGTGTGTGGGGAGCTGGTATAGTCAGAGCACTGAGTCACAGTTGAATGTGTGGGAGTTGTTTGTGTATGTGTGTGTGTATTTGCTGGTGTAGACTGTGCATTGAGTCACAGTGAGTAGTGCGGTGTGTGTGTGCTGTGATGGTGTGGACTGTGGTTTTATCCACTTTGACCTGAACGGCTGTGTGTGTTTGTGTGTTTGTGTGTGTGTGTGTGTGCTGGCACTAGATGACAATTGAGACAGAGTGGGCTGTGTGTCTGTGTGTGCGCTGGTATAGACTCTGTATTGAGTCACTGTGAGCTGTGTGTGTATGTGTGTGCTCGTATAGGCTGTGCATTGAGTCACAGTGAGGTGTTTGTGTGTGTGTGTGCTGGTACAGGAAGCGTTTTGAGTCACAGTCTCGTGTGTGTGTGTGTGCATGTGAGTTTGTGTGCTGGTATGGGCTTTATTGTGCTGGTATGGGCTTTATTGACTCATGGGTGTGTGTGTGAGTGTGGGTGATACAGACTGCATTGAGTCACAGTGCGCTGTGTGTGTGTGTGCTGGTATAGGCGATTTATTGAGTACCAGTGAGCCATGTGTGAGTGCGTGTTGGTGTGTGTGTGTGTGTACTGGTATAGGCTGTGCATTGAGTCACAGTGAGGCCTGCATCTGTGCATGTCTGTGTTTGTGTGTGTGTGTTTGCTGGTATAGGCTGAGCTTTGAATCACTCTGAGGTGTGTGTGCATGTGCTGGTAAAATTGTGCCTTGATTCACTGTGCCATGTGAGTGTGTGTGCACGCTGGTATAGGTTGTGCATTGAGTCAGAGTGGGAGGTGTGTGTGTCTGTGTGTTCTGGTATAGGCTGACAATTGAGGCACACTGAGGTCTGTGTGCACATGTGTGTATATGTGTGCTGGTACAGCCTGCTCATTGAGTCATATTGAGTTTTTTTTGTGTGTGTGTGCAGGTAGAGGCAGCACATTGAGTCACAGTGAGGTGTATGTGTGTGATGTTATATGCTATGCACTGACTCATAGGGAGGTTTGTGTCTGTGTGTGTGCACTTTCTAGTTTAGGATTTGCATTGAATCACACTGAGCTGTGTTTTTGAGTGTCAGTATGTGTGCGTGTGTGGAGGTATGGGCTGTGGATTGACTCACATTTTGCCGTATGTGCTTCTCTGTGTGTGTATGTCTGCTAGCATATCCTGTGCACTAAGTCACAGGGAGCCATGTGTGTGTGTGTGTGTGTGTCCTGGTACAGAGTGTGCATTGATTCACAGTCAGCCATGTGTGTGTGTGTGAGTGCACTGGTATAGGATGTGCAGTGAGTCAGAGTGCTGTGTGTGTGTGTCTGCATGTTCTGATATAGGCTGACCATTGTGTAACATTGAGGGTGTGTGTGTGTGTGTGCTGGTATAGGCTGCATATTTTGTCACAGTGAGCTGTGTGTGTGTGTATGTGTAGGTACAGGCTGTGCATTGAGTCACAGTGTGGGGTGTGTGTGTGATGTTATATTCTGTGCACTAGGACAGAGTGAGCCGTGTGTGTGTGCTGGTATAATCTGAACATTGAGTCACAGTGTGGTGTGGTGTGTGTGCCTTTGCTGGTATGGACTGTGCATTGAATCCCAGCCCTGTGTTAGTGTTTGTGTATTTGGTGCTGTAGAGTCTGCATGAGTCACAGTAAGATGTGTGTGTGTGTACTGCTATAGGCTGTACACTGAGCCATATTAAGGTGTGTTTCTGTGTGTGTGTGTGCGGGTATAGGCTATACATTGACTCACATTGAGCCATGTGTTTGTATGTGCTACTATACGCTATTCATTGAGTCTCAGTGAGCCATTGTTGTGTGTGTCTGTTTACTTGTATGGGCTTGGCATTGAGTCACAGAGAGGTGTTTGTGTGTGTTTGTGTGTCTGTGTGGTGGTATAAACTGCATTGAGTCACACGGCGGTGTGTGTGAGAGTGTGTGTGTGTGCAGGTACAGGCTGGTATTGAACCACAGTGAGCCGTGTGTGTGTGTGTGCTGGAATAGGCAGAGCATTGAGTCTCAGGTGTGTGTATGTGTGTGTGCATGCTGGTGTGGTCTCTGCATTGATTCACTAAGGTGTGTTGTGTGTGTATGTACATGGAGCTGAAGACTGTACACTGATTCACAGTGAGCTGTGTGTGTATGTGTGTGTGCGTGTGATGGTATGGGCTTTGCATTGAGTCACTGAGGTGTGTGTCTGTGTGTGTATACGTGGAACTACAGACTGTGCACTGATTCACAATGAGCCATGTGTGAATGTGTGTATGTGATAGTATAGGGTGTGCATAGAGTCACAAAGAGCCGTGCATATGTGTCTTTGCATGGGTGTTGTGGTATAGGGTCTGCGTTGTGTCACAGTGACTGTGCGTGTGTGTGTGTTTGTGATGGTATAGTACGTGCATTGAATCAGAGAGAGCCATGCATGTGTCTCTGTGTGTGTGTGCTGGCATAGGCATTACATTGAGTCACAGTGAGCCATGTGTTTGTATGCTGGTGTAGACTCTGCATTGAGTCACAGTAAGCCTTGTGTGTGTGCCAGTACAGGCTGTGCATTGAGTCAGTGAGTCATATGTGTGTGTGTGTTTGTGTGTGTGTGTGCTGGTTTAGGCAGTGCATTGAGTCCAATGAGCAGTGTATGTTTGTGTGTGTGTGTGTGTGCTGCTATAGGTGGTTCACTGAGTCACAGTCAGGTATGTGTGAGTGAGTGTTTGTGTGTTCTTCTATAGGCTGTGCATTGATTCACAGTGAGCTCTGTGCGTATGGTGGTATAGGCGGTGCATTGAATCACAGTGATGGTTGTTTTTCTGTGTGTATGCTGCAGTAGGCTGTGAATTGAGTCACAGAAGGTGGGTCTTTGTGTTTGTATGTGCAGGTACAAGCTGCAGTTCGAGTCACAGTGATGGGTGTCTCTGTGTGATGTTATAGGCTGTGCATTGAATCACAGCGAGCCGTATTAGTGTGTGTATGTGTATTTGTGTATGCGTGTGTGTGTGTGATGGTACAGGCTGAACATTGAGTCACTGAGGTGTGCATGTGTGTATGTGGTGTTACAGACTGTTCGTTAGGTCAAACTGAGCAATATGTGTGTGTAGGGGTGTGTGTGTACAGTTATTTGCTGTGCACTGTGTCACAGTGAACCATGTGTGTGTGGGGAGCTGGTATAGTCAGAGCACTGAGTCACAGTTGAATGTGTGGGAGTTGTTTGTGTATGTGTGTGTGTATTTGCTGGTGTAGACTGTGCATTGAGTCACAGTGAGTAGTGCGGTGTGTGTGTGCTGTGATGGTGTGGACTGTGGTTTTATCCACTTTGACCTGAACGGCTGTGTGTGTTTGTGTGTTTGTGTGTGTGTGTGTGTGCTGGCACTAGATGACAATTGAGACAGAGTGGGCTGTGTGTCTGTGTGTGCGCTGGTATAGACTCTGTATTGAGTCACTGTGAGCTGTGTGTGTATGTGTGTGCTCGTATAGGCTGTGCATTGAGTCACAGTGAGGTGTTTGTGTGTGTGTGTGCTGGTACAGGAAGCGTTTTGAGTCACAGTCTCGTGTGTGTGTGTGCATGTGAGTTTGTGTGCTGGTATGGGCTTTATTGTGCTGGTATGGGCTTTATTGACTCATGGGTGTGTGTGTGAGTGTGGGTGATACAGACTGCATTGAGTCACAGTGCGCTGTGTGTGTGTGTGCTGGTATAGGCGATTTATTGAGTACCAGTGAGCCATGTGTGAGTGCGTGTTGGTGTGTGTGTGTGTGTACTGGTATAGGCTGTGCATTGAGTCACAGTGAGGCCTGCATCTGTGCATGTCTGTGTTTGTGTGTGTGTGTTTGCTGGTATAGGCTGAGCTTTGAATCACTCTGAGGTGTGTGTGCATGTGCTGGTAAAATTGTGCCTTGATTCACTGTGCCATGTGAGTGTGTGTGCATGCTGGTATAGGTTGTGCATTGAGTCAGAGTGGGAGGTGTGTGTGTCTGTGTGTTCTGGTATAGGCTGACAATTGAGGCACACTGAGGTCTGTGTGCACATGTGTGTATATGTGTGCTGGTACAGCCTGCTCATTGAGTCATATTGAGTTTTTTGTGTGTGTGTGTGCAGGTAGAGGCAGCACATTGAGTCACAGTGAGGTGTATGTGTGTGATGTTATATGCTATGCACTGATTCATAGGGAGGTTTGTGTCTGTGTGTGTGCACTTTCTAGTTTAGGATTTGCATTGAATCACACTGAGCTGTGTTTTTGAGTGTCAGTATGTGTGCGTGTGTGGAGGTATGGGCTGTGGATTGACTCACATTTTGCCGTATGTGCTTCTCTGTGTGTGTATGTCTGCTAGCATATCCTGTGCACTAAGTCACAGGGAGCCATGTGTGTGTGTGTGTGTGTGTCCTGGTACAGAGTGTGCATTGATTCACAGTCAGCCATGTGTGTGTGTGTGTGAGTGCACTGGTATAGGATGTGCAGTGAGTCAGAGTGCTGTGTGTGTGTGTCTGCATGTTCTGATATAGGCTGACCATTGTGTAACATTGAGGGTGTGTGTGTGTGTGTGCTGGTATAGGCTGCATATTTTGTCACAGTGAGCTGTGTGTGTGTGTATGTGTAGGTACAGGCTGTGCATTGAGTCACAGTGTGGGGTGTGTGTGTGATGTTATATTCTGTGCACTAGGACAGAGTGAGCCGTGTGTGTGTGCTGGTATAATCTGAACATTGAGTCACAGTGTGGTGTGGTGTGTGTGCCTTTGCTGGTATGGACTGTGCATTGAATCCCAGCCCTGTGTTAGTGTTTGTGTATTTCGTGCTGTAGAGTCTGCATGAGTCACAGTAAGATGTGTGTGTGTGTACTGCTATAGGCTGTACACTGAGCCATATTAAGGTGTGTTTCTGTGTGTGTGTGTGCGGGTATAGGCTATACATTGACTCACATTGAGCCATGTGTTTGTATGTGCTACTATACGCTATTTATTGAGTCTCAGTGAGCCATTGTTGTGTGTGTCTGTTTACTTGTATGGGCTTGGCATTGAGTCACAGAGAGGTGTTTGTGTGTGTTTGTGTGTCTGTGTGGTGGTATAAACTGCATTGAGTCACACGGCGGTGTGTGTGAGAGTGTGTGTGTGTGCAGGTACAGGCTGGTATTGAACCACAGTGAGCCGTGTGTGTGTGTGCTGGAATAGGCAGAGCATTGGGTCTCAGGTGTGTGTATGTGTGTGTGCATGCTGGTGTGGTCTCTGCATTGATTCACTAAGGTGTGTTGTGTGTGTATGTACATGGAGCTGAAGACTGTACACTGATTCACAGTGAGCTGTGTGTGTATGTGTGTGTGTGTGTGATGGTATGGGCTTTGCATTGAGTCACTGAGGTGTGTGTCTGTGTGTGTATACGTGGAACTACAGACTGTGCACTGATTCACAATGAGCCATGTGTGAATGTGTGTATGTGATAGTATAGGGTGTGCATAGAGTCACAAAGAGCCGTGCATATGTGTCTTTGCATGGGTGTTGTGGTATAGGGTCTGCGTTGTGTCACAGTGACTGTGCGTGTGTGTGTGTTTGTGATGGTATAGTACGTGCATTGAATCAGAGAGAGCCATGCATGTGTCTCTGTGTGTGTGTGCTGGCATAGGCATTACATTGAGTCACAGTGAGCCATGTGTTTGTATGCTGGTGTAGACTCTGCATTGAGTCACAGTAAGCCTTGTGTGTGTGCCAGTACAGGCTGTGCATTGAGTCAGTGAGTCATATGTGTGTGTGTGTTTGTGTGTGTGTGTGCTGGTTTAGGCAGTGCATTGAGTCCAATGAGCAGTGTATGTTTGTGTGTGTGTGTGTGTGCTGCTATAGGTGGTTCACTGAGTCACAGTCAGGTATGTGTGAGTGAGTGTTTGTGTGTTCTTCTATAGGCTGTGCATTGATTCACAGTGAGCTCTGTGTGTATGGTGGTATAGGCGGTGCATTGAATCACAGTGATGGTTGTTTTTCTGTGTGTATGTTGCAGTAGGCTGTGAATTGAGTCACAGAAGGTGGGTCTTTGTGTGTGTATGTGCAGGTACAAGCTGCAGTTCGAGTCACAGTGATGGGTGTCTCTGTGTGATGTTATAGGCTGTGCATTGAATCACAGCGAGCCGTATTAGTGTGTGTACGTGTATTTGTGTATGCGTGTGTGTGTGTGATGGTACAGGCTGAACATTGAGTCACTGAGGTGTGCATGTGTGTATGTGGTGTTACAGACTGTTCGTTAGGTCAAACTGAGCAATATGTGTGTGTAGGGGTGTGTGTGTACAGTTATTTGCTGTGCACTGAGTCACAGTGAACCATGTGTGTGTGGGGAGCTGGTATAGTCAGAGCACTGAGTCACAGTTGAATGTGTGGGAGTTGTTTGTGTATGTGTGTGTGTATTTGCTTGTGTAGACTGTGCATTGAGTCACAGTGAGTAGTGCGGTGTGTGTGTGCTGTGATGGTGTGGACTGTGGTTTTATCCACTTTGACCTGAATGGCTGTGTGTGTTTGTGTGTTTGTGTGTGTGTGTGTGCTGGCACTAGATGACAGTTGAGACAGAGTGGGCTGTGTGTCTGTGTGTGCGCTGGTATAGACTCTGTATTGAGTCACTGTGAGCTGTGTGTGTATGTGTGTGCTCGTATAGGCTGTGCATTGAGTCACAGTGAGGTGTTTGTGTGTGTGTGTGCTGGTACAGGAAGCGTTTTGAGTCACAGTCTCGTGTGTGTGTGTGCATGTGAGTTTGTGTGCTGGTATGGGCTTTATTGTGCTGGTATGGGCTTTATTGACTCATGGGTGTGTGTGTGAGTGTGGGTGATACAGACTGCATTGAGTCACAGTGCGCTGTGTGTGTGTGTGCTGGTATAGGCGATTTATTGAGTACCAGTGAGCCATGTGTGAGTGCGTGTTGGTGTGTGTGTGTGTGTACTGGTATAGGCTGTGCATTGAGTCACAGTGAGGCCTGCATCTGTGCATGTCTGTGTTTGTGTGTGTGTGTTTGCTGGTATAGGCTGAGCTTTGAATCACTCTGAGGTGTGTGTGCATGTGCTGGTAAAATTGTGCCTTGATTCACTGTGCCATGTGAGTGTGTGTGCACGCTGGTATAGGTTGTGCATTGAGTCAGAGTGGGAGGTGTGTGTGTCTGTGTGTTCTGGTATAGGCTGACAATTGAGGCACACTGAGGTCTGTGTGCACATGTGTGTATATGTGTGCTGGTACAGCCTGCTCATTGAGTCATATTGAGTTTTTTGTGTGTGTGTGTGCAAGTAGAGGCAGCACATTGAGTCACAGTGAGGTGTATGTGTGTGATGTTATATGCTATGCACTGATTCATAGGGAGGTTTGTGTCTGTGTGTGTGCACTTTCTAGTTTAGGATTTGCATTGAATCACACTGAGCTGTGTTTTTGAGTGTCAGTATGTGTGCGTGTGTGGAGGTATGGGCTGTGGATTGACTCACATTTTGCCGTATGTGCTTCTCTGTGTGTGTATGTCTGCTAGCATATCCTGTGCACTAAGTCACAGGGAGCCATGTGTGTGTGTGTGTGTGTGTCCTGGTACAGAGTGTGCATTGATTCACAGTCAGCCATGTGTGTGTGTGTGTGAGTGCACTGGTATAGGATGTGCAGTGAGTCAGAGTGCTGTGTGTGTGTGTCTGCATGTTCTGATATAGGCTGACCATTGTGTAACATTGAGGGTGTGTGTGTGTGTGTGCTGGTATAGGCTGCATATTTTGTCACAGTGAGCTGTGTGTGTGTGTATGTGTAGGTACAGGCTGTGCATTGAGTCACAGTGTGGGGTGTGTGTGTGATGTTATATTCTGTGCACTAGGACAGAGTGAGCCGTGTGTGTGTGCTGGTATAATCTGAACATTGAGTCACAGTGTGGTGTGGTGTGTGTGCCTTTGCTGGTATGGACTGTGCATTGAATCCCAGCCCTGTGTTAGTGTTTGTGTATTTGGTGCTGTAGAGTCTGCATGAGTCACAGAAAGATGTGTGTGTGTGTACTGCTATAGGCTGTACACTGAGCCATATTAAGGTGTGTTTCTGTGTGTGTGTGTGCGGGTATAGGCTATGCATTGACTCACATTGAGCCATGTGTTTGTATGTGCTAGTATACACTGTTCATTGAGTCTCAGTGAGCCTTTGTTTTGTGTGTCTGTTTACTTGTATGGGCTTGGCATTGAGTCTCAGACAGGTGTGTGTGTGTGTCTGTGTGTCTGTGTGGTGGTATCATCTGCATTGAGTCACACGGCAGTGTGTGTGAGAGTGTGTGTGTGTGCAGGTACAGGCTGGTATTGAATGACAGTGAGCCGTGTGTGTGCCTGTGTGTGTGTGTGTGCTGGAATAAGCAGAGCATTGAGTCTCAGGTGTGTGTATGTGTGTGTGTATGCTGGTATGGTCTCTGCATTGATTCACTAAGGTGTGTTGTGTGTGTATGTACATGGAGCTGAAGACTGTACACTGATTCACAGTGAGCTGTGTGTGTATGTGTGTGTGTGTGTGATGGTATGGGCTTTGCATTGAGTCACTGAGGTGTGTGTCTGTGTGTGTATACCTGGAACTACAGACTGTGCACTGATTCACAATGAGCCATGTGTGAATGTGTGTATGTGATAGTATAGGGTGTGCATAGAGTCACAGTGAGCCGTGCATATGTGTCTTTGCATGGGTGTTGTGGTATAGGGTCTGCATTGTGTCACAGTGACTGTGCGTGTGTGTGTGTTTGTGATGGTATAGTACGTGCATTGAATCAGAGAGAGCCATGCATGTGTCTCTGTGTGTGTGTGCTGGCATAGGCATTACATTGAGTCACAGTGAGCCATGTGTTTGTATGCTGGTGTAGACTCTGCATTGAGTCACAGTAAGCCTTGTGTGTGTGCCAGTACAGGCTGTGCATTGAGTCAGTGAGTCATATGTGTGCGTGTGTTTGTGTGTGTGTGTGCTGGTTTAGGCAGTGCATTGAGTCCAATGAGCAGTGTATGTTTGTGTGTGTGTGTGTGTGCTGCTATAGGTGGTTCACTGAGTCACAGTCAGGTATGTGTGAGTGAGTGTTTGTGTGTTCTTCTATAGGCTGTGCATTGATTCACAGTGAGCTCTGTGTGTATGGTGGTATAGGCGGTGCATTGAATCACAGTGATGGTTGTTTTTCTGTGTGTATGCTGCAGTAGGCTGTGAATTGAGTCACAGAAGGTGGGTCTTTGTGTTTGTATGTGCAGGTACAAGCTGCAGTTCGAGTCACAGTGATGGGTGTCTCTGTGTGATGTTATAGGCTGTGCATTGAATCACAGCGAGCCGTATTAGTGTGTGTACGTGTATTTGTGTATGCGTGTGTGTGTGTGATGGTACAGGCTGAACATTGAGTCACTGAGGTGTGCATGTGTGTATGTGGTGTTACAGACTGTTCGTTAGGTCAAACTGAGCAATATGTGTGTGTAGGGGTGTGTGTGTACAGTTATTTGCTGTGCACTGAGTCACAGTGAACCATGTGTGTGTGGGGAGCTGGTATAGTCAGAGCACTGAGTCACAGTTGAATGTGTGGGAGTTGTTTGTGTATGTGTGTGTGTATTTGCTGGTGTAGACTGTGCATTGAGTCACAGTGAGTAGTGCGGTGTGTGTGTGCTGTGATGGTGTGGACTGTGGTTTTATCCACTTTGACCTGAACGGCTGTGTGTGTTTGTGTGTTTGTGTGTGTGTGTGTGCTGGCACTAGATGACAGTTGAGACAGAGTGGGCTGTGTGTCTGTGTGTGCTCTGATATAGACTCTGTATTGAGTCACTGTGAGCTGTGTGTGTATGTGTGTGCTCGTATAGGCTGTGCATTGAGTCACAGTGAGGTGTTTGTGTGTGTGTGTGCTGGTACAGGAAGCGTTTTGAGTCACAGTCTCGTGTGTGTGTGTGTGCATGTGAGTTTGTGTGCTGGTATGGGCTTTATTGTGCTGGTATGGGCTTTATTGACTCATGGGTGTGTGTGTGAGTGTGGGTGATACAGACTGCATTGAGTCACAGTGCGCTGTGTGTGTGTGTGCTGGTATAGGCGATTTATTGAGTACCAGTGAGCCATGTGTGAGTGCGTGTTGGTGTGTGTGTGTGTGTACTGGTATAGGCTGTGCATTGAGTCACAGTGAGGCCTGCATCTGTGCATGTCTGTGTTTGTGTGTGTGTGTTTGCTGGTATAGGCTGAGCTTTGAATCACTCTGAGGTGTGTGTGCATGTGCTGGTAAAATTGTGCCTTGATTCACTGTGCCATGTGAGTGTGTGTGCACGCTGGTATAGGTTGTGCATTGAGTCAGAGTGGGAGGTGTGTGTGTCTGTGTGTTCTGGTATAGGCTGACAATTGAGGCACACTGAGGTCTGTGTGCACATGTGTGTATATGTGTGCTGGTACAGCCTGCTCATTGAGTCATATTGAGTTTTTTGTGTGTGTGTGTGCAGGTAGAGGCAGCACATTGAGTCACAGTGAGGTGTATGTGTGTGATGTTATATGCTATGCACTGATTCATAGGGAGGTTTGTGTCTGTGTGTGTGCACTTTCTAGTTTAGGATTTGCATTGAATCACACTGAGCTGTGTTTTTGAGTGTCAGTATGTGTGCGTGTGTGGAGGTATGGGCTGTGGATTGACTCACATTTTGCCGTATGTGCTTCTCTGTGTGTGTATGTCTGCTAGCATATCCTGTGCACTAAGTCACAGGGAGCCATGTGTGTGTGTGTGTGTGTGTCCTGGTACAGAGTGTGCATTGATTCACAGTCAGCCATGTGTGTGTGTGTGTGAGTGCACTGGTATAAGATGTGCAGTGAGTCAGAGTGCTGTGTGTGTGTGTATGCATGTTCTGATATAGGCTGACCATTGTGTAACATTGAGGGTGTGTGTGTGTGTGTGCTGGTATAGGCTGCATATTTTGTCACAGTGAGCTGTGTGTGTGTGTATGTGTAGGTACAGGCTGTGCATTGAGTCACAGTGTGGGGTGTGTGTGTGATGTTATATTCTGTGCACTAGGACAGAGTGAGCCGTGTGTGTGTGCTGGTATAATCTGAACATTGAGTCACAGTGTGGTGTGGTGTGTGTGCCTTTGCTGGTATGGACTGTGCATTGCATCCCAGCCCTGTGTTAGTGTTTGTGTATTTGGTGCTGTAGAGTCTGCATGAGTCACAGTAAGATGTGTGTGTGTGTACTGCTATAGGCTGTACACTGAGCCATATTAAGGTGTGTTTCTGTGTGTGTGTGTGCGGGTATAGGCTATACATTGACTCACATTGAGCCATGTGTTTGTATGTGCTAGTATACACTGTTCATTGAGTCTCAGTGAGCCTTTGTTTTGTGTGTCTGTTTACTTGTATGGGCTTGGCATTGAGTCTCAGACAGGTGTGTGTGTGTGTCTGTGTGTCTGTGTGGTGGTATCATCTGCATTGAGTCACACGGCAGTGTGTGTGAGAGTGTGTGTGTGTGCAGGTACAGGCTGGTATTGAATGACAGTGAGCCGTGTGTGTGCCTGTGTGTGTGTGTGTGCTGGAATAAGCAGAGCATTGAGTCTCAGGTGTGTGTATGTGTGTGTGTATGCTGGTATGGTCTCTGCATTGATTCACTAAGGTGTGTTGTGTGTGTATGTACATGGAGCTGAAGACTGTACACTGATTCACAGTGAGCTGTGTGTGTATGTGTGTGTGTGTGTGATGGTATGGGCTTTGCATTGAGTCACTGAGGTGTGTGTCTGTGTGTGTATACCTGGAACTACAGACTGTGCACTGATTCACAATGAGCCATGTGTGAATGTGTGTATGTGATAGTATAGGGTGTGCATAGAGTCACAGTGAGCCGTGCATATGTGTCTTTGCATGGGTGTTGTGGTATAGGGTCTGCATTGTGTCACAGTGACTGTGCGTGTGTGTGTGTTTGTGATGTATAGTACGTGCATTGAATCAGAGAGAGCCATGCATGTGTCTCTGTGTGTGTGTGCTGGCATAGGCATTACATTGAGTCACAGTGAGCCATGTGTTTGTATGCTGGTGTAGACTCTGCATTGAGTCACAGTAAGCCTTGTGTGTGTGCCAGTACAGGCTGTGCATTGAGTCAGTGAGTCATATGTGTGCGTGTGTTTGTGTGTGTGTGTGCTGGTTTAGGCAGTGCATTGAGTCCAATGAGCAGTGTATGTTTGTGTGTGTGTGTGTGTGCTGCTATAGGTGGTTCACTGAGTCACAGTCAGGTATGTGTGAGTGAGTGTTTGTGTGTTCTTCTATAGGCTGTGCATTGATTCACAGTGAGCTCTGTATGGTGGTATAGGCGGTGCATTGAATCACAGTGATGGTTGTTTTTCTGTGTGTATGCTGCAGTAGGCTGTGAATTGAGTCACAGAAGGTGGGTCTTTGTGTGTGTATGTGCAGGTACAAGCTGCAGTTCGAGTCACAGTGATGGGTGTCTCTGTGTGATGTTATAGGCTGTGCATTGAATCACAGCGAGCCGTATTAGTGTGTGTACGTGTATTTGTGTATGCGTGTGTGTGTGTGATGGTACAGGCTGAACATTGAGTCACTGAGGTGTGCATGTGTGTATGTGGTGTTACAGACTGTTCGTTAGGTCAAACTGAGCAATATGTGTGTGTAGGGGTGTGTGTGTACAGTTATTTGCTGTGCACTGAGTCACAGTGAACCATGTGTGTGTGGGGAGCTGGTATAGTCAGAGCACTGAGTCACAGTTGAATGTGTGGGAGTTGTTTGTGTATGTGTGTGTGTATTTGCTGGTGTAGACTGTGCATTGAGTCACAGTGAGTAGTGCGGTGTGTGTGTGCTGTGATGGTGTGGACTGTGGTTTTATCCACTTTGACCTGAACGGCTGTGTGTGTTTGTGTGTTTGTGTGTGTGTGTGTGCTGGCACTAGATGACAGTTGAGACAGAGTGGGCTGTGTGCCTGTGTGTGCGCTGATATAGACTCTGTATTGAGTCACTGTGAGCTGTGTGTGTATGTGTGTGCTCGTATAGGCTGTGCATTGAGTCACAGTGAGGTGTTTGTGTGTGTGTGTGCTGGTACAGGAAGCGTTTTGAGTCACAGTCTCGTGTGTGTGTGTGTGCATGTGAGTTTGTGTGCTGGTATGGGCTTTATTGTGCTGGTATGGGCTTTATTGACTCATGGGTGTGTGTGTGAGTGTGGGTGATACAGACTGCATTGAGTCACAGTGCGCTGTGTGTGTGTGTGCTGGTATAGGCGATTTATTGAGTACCAGTGAGCCATGTGTGAGTGCGTGTTGGTGTGTGTGTGTGTGTACTGGTATAGGCTGTGCATTGAGTCACAGTGAGGCCTGCATCTGTGCATGTCTGTGTTTGTGTGTGTGTGTTTGCTGGTATAGGCTGAGCTTTGAATCACTCTGAGGTGTGTGTGCATGTGCTGGTAAAATTGTGCCTTGATTCACTGTGCCATGTGAGTGTGTGTGCACGCTGGTATAGGTTGTGCATTGAGTCAGAGTGGGAGGTGTGTGTGTCTGTGTGTTCTGGTATAGGCTGACAATTGAGGCACACTGAGGTCTGTGTGCACATGTGTGTATATGTGTGCTGGTACAGCCTGCTCATTGAGTCATATTGAGTTTTTTTTGTGTGTGTGTGCAGGTAGAGGCAGCACATTGAGTCACAGTGAGGTGTATGTGTGTGATGTTATATGCTATGCACTGATTCATAGGGAGGTTTTTGTCTGTGTGTGTGCACTTTCTAGTTTAGGATTTGCATTGAATCACACTGAGCTGTGTTTTTGAGTGTCAGTATGTGTGCGTGTGTGGAGGTATGGGCTGTGGATTGACTCACATTTTGCCGTATGTGCTTCTCTGTGTGTGTATGTCTGCTAGCATATCCTGTGCACTAAGTCACAGGGAGCCATGTGTGTGTGTGTGTGTGTGTCCTGGTACAGAGTGTGCATTGATTCACAGTCAGCCATGTGTGTGTGTGTGTGAGTGCACTGGTATAAGATGTGCAGTGAGTCAGAGTGCTGTGTGTGTGTGTCTGCATGTTCTGATATAGGCTGACCATTGTGTAACATTGAGGGTGTGTGTGTGTGTGTGCTGGTATAGGCTGCATATTTTGTCACAGTGAGCTGTGTGTGTGTGTATGTGTAGGTACAGGCTGTGCATTGAGTCACAGTGTGGGGTGTGTGTGTGATGTTATATTCTGTGCACTAGGACAGAGTGAGCCGTGTGTGTGTGCTGGTATAATCTGAACATTGAGTCACAGTGTGGTGTGGTGTGTGTGCCTTTGCTGGTATGGACTGTGCATTGAATCCCAGCCCTGTGTTAGTGTTTGTGTATTTGGTGCTGTAGAGTCTGCATGAGTCACAGTAAGATGTGTGTGTGTGTACTGCTATAGGCTGTACACTGAGCCATATTAAGGTGTGTTTCTGGGTGTGTGTGTGCGGGTATAGGCTATACATTGACTCACATTGAGCCATGTGTTTGTATGTGCTACTATACGCTATTCATTGAGTCTCAGTGAGCCATTGTTGTGTGTGTCTGTTTACTTGTATGGGCTTGACATTGAGTCACAGAGAGGTGTGTGTGTGTGTTTGTGTGTCTGTGTGGTGGTATAAACTGCATTGAGTCACACGGTGGTGTGTGTGAGAGTGTGTGTGTGTGCAGGTACAGGCTGGTATTGAACCACAGTGAGCCGTGTGTGTGTGTGCTGGAATAGGCAGAGCATTGAGTCTCAGGTGTGTGTATGTGTGTGTGTATGCTGGTATGGTCTCTGCATTGATTCACTAAGGTGTGTTGTGTGTGTATGTACATGGAGCTGAAGACTGTACACTGATTCACAGTGAGCTGTGTGTGTATGTGTGTGTGTGTGTGATGGTATGGGCTTTGCATTGAGTCACTGAGGTGTGTGTCTGTGTGTGTATACCTGGAAATACAGACTGTGCACTGATTCACAATGAGCCATGTGTGAATGTGTGTATGTGATAGTATAGGGTGTTCATAGAGTCACAATGAGCCGTGCATATGTGTTTTTGCATGGGTGTTGTGGTATAGGCTGTGCATTGTGTCACAGTGACTGTGCGTGTGTGTGTGTGTGTGTGTTTGTGATGGTATAGTACATGCATTGTATCAGAGAGAGCCATGCATGCGTCTCTGTGTGTGTGTGCTGGCATAGGCATTACATTGTGTCACAGTGAGCCATGTGTTTGTATGCTGGTGGAGACTCTGCATTGAGTCACAGTAAGACTTTTGTGTGTGCCAGTACAGGCTGTGCAAGGAGTCAGTGAGTCATATATGTGTGTGTGTGTTTGTGTGTGTGTGCTGATATATGAAGTGCATTGAGTCCAAGTGAATCATGTATGTTTGTGTGTGTTTGTGGGTGCTGCTATAGGTGGTTCACTGAGTCACAGTCAGGTATGTGTGAGTGTTTGTGTGTTCTTGTATAGGCTGTGCATTGATTCACAGTGAGGCATGTGTGTAAGCTGGTACAGGAGGTGCATTGAGTCACAGTGATGGTTGTGTTTGTGTGTGTGTGTGTGCTGCAGTAGGCTGTGTATTGAGTCACAGAAAGTGTGTCTTTGTGTGTGTATGTGCATATACAGGCTGTGGTTTGAGTCACAGTGATGGGTGTCTCTGTGTGGTGTTATAGGCTGTGCATTGAATCACAGCCCTGTGTTAGTGTTGTGTATTTGGTGCTGTAGAGTCTGCATGAGTCACAGTAAGGTGTGTGTGTGTGCTGCTATATGCTGAGAATTGAGTCACACCTAGGTGAGTGTATGTGTATGTGTATGCTGATATGGGATTTGCATTGAATCACTGAGCGGTGTGTGTTTGTGTGTGTGTGTACTGCTATAGTCTGTACACTGAGCCATGTTAAGGTGTGTTTCTGTGTGTGTGTGTGCGGGTATAGGCTATGCATTGACTCACATTGAGCCATGTGTTTGTATGTGCTAGTATACACTGTTCATTGAGTCTCAGTGAGCCTTTGTTTTGTGTGTCTGTTTACTTGTATGGGCTTGGCATTGAGTCTCAGACAGGTGTGTGTGTGTGTCTGTGTGTCTGTGTGGTGGTATCATCTGCATTGAGTCACACGGCAGTGTGTGTGAGAGTGTGTGTGTGTGCAGGTACAGGCTGGTATTGAATGACAGTGAGCCGTGTGTGTGCCTGTGTGTGTGTGTGTGCTGGAATAGGCAGAGCATTGAGTCTCAGGTGTGTGTATGTGTGTGTGTATGCTGGTATGGTCTCTGCATTGATTCACTAAGGTGTGTTGTGTGTGTATGTACATGGAGCTGAAGACTGTACACTGATTCACAGTGAGCTGTGTGTGTATGTGTGTGTGTGTGTGATGGTATGGGCTTTGCATTGAGTCACTGAGGTGTGTGTCTGTGTGTGTATACCTGGAACTACAGACTGTGCACTGATTCACAATGAGCCATGTGTGAATGTGTGTATGTGATAGTATAGGGTGTGCATAGAGTCACAAAGAGCCGTGCATATGTGTCTTTGCATGGGTGTTGTGGTATAGGGTCTGCGTTGTGTCACAGTGACTGTGCGTGTGTGTGTGTTTGTGATGGTATAGTACGTGCATTGAATCAGAGAGAGCCATGCATGTGTCTCTGTGTGTGTGTGCTGGCATAGGCATTACATTGAGTCACAGTGAGCCATGTGTTTGTATGCTGGTGTAGACTCTGCATTGAGTCACAGTAAGCCTTGTGTGTGTGCCAGTACAGGCTGTGCATTGAGTCAGTGAGTCATATGTGTGTGTGTGTTTGTGTGTGTGTGTGCTGGTTTAGGCAGTGCATTGAGTCCAATGAGCAGTGTATGTTTGTGTGTGTGTGTGTGTGCTGCTATAGGTGGTTCACTGAGTCACAGTCAGGTATGTGTGAGTGAGTGTTTGTGTGTTCTTCTATAGGCTGTGCATTGATTCACAGTGAGCTCTGTGTGTATGGTGGTATAGGCGGTGCATTGAATCACAGTGATGGTTGTTTTTCTGTGTGTATGCTGCAGTAGGCTGTGAATTGAGTCACAGAAGGTGGGTCTTTGTGTGTGTATGTGCAGGTACAAGCTGCAGTTCGAGTCACAGTGATGGGTGTCTCTGTGTGATGTTATAGGCTGTGCATTGAATCACAGCGAGCCGTATTAGTGTGTGTACGTGTATTTGTGTATGCGTGTGTGTGTGTGATGGTACAGGCTGAACATTGAGTCACTGAGGTGTGCATGTGTGTATGTGGTGTTACAGACTGTTCGTTAGGTCAAACTGAGCAATATGTGTGTGTAGGGGTGTGTGTGTACAGTTATTTGCTGTGCACTGAGTCACAGTGAACCATGTGTGTGTGGGGAGCTGGTATAGTCAGAGCACTGAGTCACAGTTGAATGTGTGGGAGTTGTTTGTGTATGTGTGTGTGTATTTGCTGGTGTAGACTGTGCATTGAGTCACAGTGAGTAGTGCGGTGTGTGTGTGCTGTGATGGTGTGGACTGTGGTTTTATCCACTTTGACCTGAACGGCTGTGTGTGTTTGTGTGTTTGTGTGTGTGTGTGTGCTGGCACTAGATGACAGTTGAGACAGAGTGGGCTGTGTGTCTGTGTGTGCACTGGTATAGACTCTGTATTGAGTCACTGTGAGCTGTGTGTGTATGTGTGTGCTCGTATAGGCTGTGCATTGAGTCACAGTGAGGTGTTTGTGTGTGTGTGTGCTGGTACAGGAAGCGTTTTGAGTCACAGTCTCGTGTGTGTGTGTGTGCATGTGAGTTTGTGTGCTGGTATGGGTTTTATTGTGCTGGTATGGGCTTTATTGACTCATGGGTGTGTGTGTGTGAGTGTGGGTGATACAGACTGCATTGAGTCACAGTGCGCTGTGTGTGTGTGTGCTGGTATAGGCGATTTATTGAGTACCAGTGAGCCATGTGTGAGTGCGTGTTGGTGTGTGTGTGTGTGTACTGGTATAGGCTGTGCATTGAGTCACAGTGAGGCCTGCATCTGTGCATGTCTGTGTTTGTGTGTGTGTGTTTGCTGGTATAGGCTGAGCTTTGAATCACTCTGAGGTGTGTGTGCATGTGCTGGTAAAATTGTGCCTTGATTCACTGTGCCATGTGAGTGTGTGTGCACGCTGGTATAGGTTGTGCATTGAGTCAGAGTGGGAGGTGTGTGTGTCTGTGTGTTCTGGTATAGGCTGACAATTGAGGCACACTGAGGTCTGTGTGCACATGTGTGTATATGTGTGCTGGTACAGCCTGCTCATTGAGTCATATTGAGTTTTTTTTGTGTGTGTGTGCAAGTAGAGGCAGCACATTGAGTCACAGTGAGGTGTATGTGTGTGATGTTATATGCTATGCACTGATTCATAGGGAGGTTTGTGTCTGTGTGTGTGCACTTTCTAGTTTAGGATTTGCATTGAATCACACTGAGCTGTGTTTTTGAGTGTCAGTATGTGTGCGTGTGTGGAGGTATGGGCTGTGGATTGACTCACATTTTGCCGTATGTGCTTCTCTGTGTGTGTATGTCTGCTAGCATATCCTGTGCACTAAGTCACAGGGAGCCATGTGTGTGTGTGTGTGTGTGTCCTGGTACAGAGTGTGCATTGATTCACAGTCAGCCATGTGTGTGTGTGTGTGAGTGCACTGGTATAGGATGTGCAGTGAGTCAGAGTGCTGTGTGTGTGTGTCTGCATGTTCTGATATAGGCTGACCATTGTGTAACATTGAGGGTGTGTGTGTGTGTGTGCTGGTATAGGCTGCATATTTTGTCACAGTGAGCTGTGTGTGTGTGTATGTGTAGGTACAGGCTGTGCATTGAGTCACAGTGTGGGGTGTGTGTGTGATGTTATATTCTGTGCACTAGGACAGAGTGAGCCGTGTGTGTGTGCTGGTATAATCTGAACATTGAGTCACAGTGTGGTGTGGTGTGTGTGCCTTTGCTGGTATGGACTGTGCATTGAATCCCAGCCCTGTGTTAGTGTTTGTGTATTTGGTGCTGTAGAGTCTGCATGAGTCACAGTAAGATGTGTGTGTGTGTACTGCTATAGGCTGTACACTGAGCCATATTAAGGTGTGTTTCTGTGTGTGTGTGTGCGGGTATAGGCTATGCATTGACTCACATTGAGCCATGTGTTTGTATGTGCTACTATACGCTATTCATTGAGTCTCAGTGAGCCATTGTTGTGTGTGTCTGTTTACTTGTATGGGCTTGGCATTGAGTCACAGAGAGGTGTTTGTGTGTGTTTGTGTGTCTGTGTGGTGGTATAAACTGCATTGAGTCACACGGTGGTGTGTGTGAGAGTGTGTGTGTGTGCAGGTACAGGCTGGTATTGAACCACAGTGAGCCGTGTGTGTGTGTGCTGGAATAGGCAGAGCATTGAGTCTCAGGTGTGTGTATGTGTGTGTGTATGCTGGTATGGTCTCTGCATTGATTCACTAAGGTGTGTTGTGTGTGTATGTACATGGAGCTGAAGACTGTACACTGATTCACAGTGAGCTGTGTGTGTATGTGTGTGTGTGTGTGATGGTATGGGCTTTGCATTGAGTCACTGAGGTGTGTGTCTGTGTGTGTATACCTGGAACTACAGACTGTGCACTGATTCACAATGAGCCATGTGTGAATGTGTGTATGTGATAGTATAGGGTGTGCATAGAGTCACAAAGAGCCGTGCATATGTGTCTTTGCATGGGTGTTGTGGTATAGGGTCTGCGTTGTGTCACAGTGACTGTGCGTGTGTGTGTGTTTGTGATGGTATAGTACGTGCATTGAATCAGAGAGAGCCATGCATGTGTCTCTGTGTGTGTGTGCTGGCATAGGCATTACATTGAGTCACAGTGAGCCATGTGTTTGTATGCTGGTGTAGACTCTGCATTGAGTCACAGTAAGCCTTGTGTGTGTGCCAGTACAGGCTGTGCATTGAGTCAGTGAGTCATATGTGTGTGTGTGTTTGTGTGTGTGTGTGCTGGTTTAGGCAGTGCATTGAGTCCAATGAGCAGTGTATGTTTGTGTGTGTGTGTGTGTGCTGCTATAGGTGGTTCACTGAGTCACAGTCAGGTATGTGTGAGTGAGTGTTTGTGTGTTCTTCTATAGGCTGTGCATTGATTCACAGTGAGCTCTGTGTGTATGGTGGTATAGGCGGTGCATTGAATCACAGTGATGGTTGTTTTTCTGTGTGTATGTTGCAGTAGGCTGTGAATTGAGTCACAGAAGGTGGGTCTTTGTGTGTGTATGTGCAGGTACAAGCTGCAGTTCGAGTCACAGTGATGGGTGTCTCTGTGTGATGTTATAGGCTGTGCATTGAATCACAGCGAGCCGTATTAGTGTGTGTACGTGTATTTGTGTATGCGTGTGTGTGTGTGATGGTACAGGCTGAACATTGAGTCACTGAGGTGTGCATGTGTGTATGTGGTGTTACAGACTGTTCGTTAGGTCAAACTGAGCAATATGTGTGTGTAGGGGTGTGTGTGTACAGTTATTTGCTGTGCACTGAGTCACAGTGAACCATGTGTGTGTGGGGAGCTGGTATAGTCAGAGCACTGAGTCACAGTTGAATGTGTGGGAGTTG
Organism: Pseudorca crassidens; assembly: GCF_039906515.1. Taxonomy (NCBI): domain Eukaryota; kingdom Metazoa; phylum Chordata; class Mammalia; order Artiodactyla; family Delphinidae; genus Pseudorca; species Pseudorca crassidens. Next base: position 12,022,571 of record NC_090318.1, read on the forward strand.
TTTGTGTATGTGTGTGTGTATTTGCTGGTGTAGACTGTGCATTGAGTCACAGTGAGTAGTGCGGTGTGTGTGTGCTGTGATGGTGTGGACTGTGGTTTTATCCACTTTGACCTGAACGGCTGTGTGTGTTTGTGTGTTTGTGTGTGTGTGTGTGCTGGCACTAGATGACAGTTGAGACAGAGTGGGCTGTGTGTCTGTGTGTGTGCTGGTATAGACTCTGTATTGAGTCACTGTGAGCTGTGTGTGTATGTGTGTGCTCGTATAGGCTGTGCATTGAGTCACAGTGAGGTGTTTGTGTGTGTGTGTGCTGGTACAGGAAGCGTTTTGAGTCACAGTCTCGTGTGTGTGTGTGTGCATGTGAGTTTGTGTGCTGGTATGGGCTTTATTGTGCTGGTATGGGCTTTATTGACTCATGGGTGTGTGTGTGAGTGTGGGTGATACAGACTGCATTGAGTCACAGTGCGCTGTGTGTGTGTGCTGGTATAGGCGATTTATTGAGTACTAGTGAGCCATGTGTGAGTGCGTGTTGGTGTGTGTGTGTGTGTACTGGTATAGGCTGTGCATTGAGTCACAGTGAGGCCTGCATCTGTGCATGTCTGTGTTTGTGTGTGTGTGTTTGCTGGTATAGGCTGAGCTTTGAATCACTCTGAGGTGTGTGTGCATGTGCTGGTAAAATTGTGCCTTGATTCACTGTGCCATGTGAGTGTGTGTGCACGCTGGTATAGGTTGTGCATTGAGTCAGAGTGGGAGGTGTGTGTGTCTGTGTGTTCTGGTATAGGCTGACAATTGAGGCACACTGAGGTCTGTGTGCACATGTGTGTATATGTGTGCTGGTACAGCCTGCTCATTGAGTCATATAATTTTTTTGTGTGTGTCTGTGCAGGTAGAGGCAGCACATTGAGTCACAGTGAGGTGTATGTGTGTGATGTTATATGCTATGCACTGATTCATAGGGAGGTTTGTGTCTGTGTGTGTGCACTTTCTAGTTTAGGATTTGCATTGAATCACACTGAGCTGTGTTTTTGAGTGTCAGTATGTGTGCGTGTGTGGAGGTATGGGCTGTGGATTGACTCACATTTTGCCGTATGTGCTTCTCTGTGTGTATATGTCTGCTAGCATATCCTGTGCACTAAGTCACAGGGAGCCATGTGTGTGTGTGTGTGTGTGTCCTGGTACAGAGTGTGCATTGATTCACAGTCAGCCATGTGTGTGTGTGTGTGAGTGCACTGGTATAGGATGTGCAGTGAGTCAGAGTGCTGTGTGTGTGTGTCTGCATGTTCTGATATAGGCTGACCATTGTGTAACATTGAGGGTGTGTGTGTGTGTGTGCTGGTATAGGCTGCATATTTTGTCACAGTGAGCTGTGTGTGTGTGTATGTGTAGGTACAGGCTGTGCATTGAGTCACAGTGTGGGGTGTGTGTGTGATGTTATATTCTGTGCACTAGGACAGAGTGAGCCGTGTGTGTGTGCTGGTATAATCTGAACATTGAGTCACAGTGTGGTGTGGTGTGTGTGCCTTTGCTGGTATGGACTGTGCATTGAATCCCAGCCCTGTGTTAGTGTTTGTGTATTTGGTGCTGTAGAGTCTGCATGAGTCACAGAAAGATGTGTGTGTGTGTACTGATATAGGCTGTACACTGAGCCATATTAAGGTGTGTTTCTGTGTGTGTGTGTGTGGGTATAGGCTATGCATTGACTCACATTGAGCCATGTGTTTGTATGTGCTACTATACGCTATTCATTGAGTCTCAGTGAGCCATTGTTGTGTGTGTCTGTTTACTTGTATGGGCTTGGCATTGAGTCACAGAGAGGTGTGTGTGTGTGTTTGTGTGTCTGTGTGGTGGTATAAACTGCATTGAGTCACACGGCGGTGTGTGTGAGAGTGTGTGTGTGTGCAGGTACAGGCTGGTATTGAACCACAGTGAGCCGTGTGTGTGTGTGCTGGAATAGGCAGAGCATTGAGTCTCCGGTGTGTGTATGTGTTTGTGTATGCTGGTATGGTCTCTGCATTGATTCACTAAGGTGTGTTGTGTATGTACATGGAGCTGAAGACTGTACACTGATTCACAGTGAGCTGTGTGTGTATGTGTGTGTGTGTGTGATGGTATGGGCTTTGCATTGAGTCACTGAGGTGTGTGTCTGTGTGTGTATACCTGGAACTACAGACTGTGCACTGATTCACAATGAGCCATGTGTGAATGTGTGTATGTGATAGTATAGGGTGTGCATAGAGTCACAAAGAGCCGTGCATATGTGTCTTTGCATGGGTGTTGTGTTATAGGGTCTGTGTTGTGTCACAGTGACTGTGCGTGTGTGTGTGTTTGTGATGGTATAGTACGTGCATTGAATCAGAGAGAGCCATGCATGTGTCTCTGTGTGTGTGTGCTGGCATAGGCATTACATTGAGTCACAGTGAGCCATGTGTTTGTATGCTGGTGTAGACTCTGCATTGAGTCACAGTAAGCCTTGTGTGTGTGCCAGTACAGGCTGTGCATTGAGTCAGTGAGTCATATGTGTGTGTGTGTTTGTGTGTGTGTGTGCTGGTTTAGGCAGTGCATTGAGTCCAATGAGCAGTGTATGTTTGTGTGTGTGTGTGTGTGCTGCTATAGGTGGTTCACTGAGTCACAGTCAGGTATGTGTGAGTGAGTGTTTGTGTGTTCTTCTATAGGCTGTGCATTGATTCACAGTGAGCTCTGTGTGTATGGTGGTATAGGCGGTGCATTGAATCACAGTGATGGTTGTTTTTCTGTGTGTATGCTGCAGTAGGCTGTGAATTGAGTCACAGAAGGTGGGTCTTTGTGTGTGTATGTGCAGGTACAAGCTGCAGTTCGAGTCACAGTGATGGGTGTCTCTGTGTGATGTTATAGGCTGTGCATTGAATCACAGCGAGCCGTATTAGTGTGTGTACGTGTATTTGTGTATGCGTGTGTGTGTGTGATGGTACAGGCTGAACATTGAGTCACTGAGGTGTGCATGTGTGTATGTGGTGTTACAGACTGTTCGTTAGGTCAAACTGAGCAATATGTGTGTGTAGGGGTGTGTGTGTACAGTTATTTGCTGTGCACTGAGTCACAGTGAACCATGTGTGTGTGGGGAGCTGGTATAGTCAGAGCACTGAGTCACAGTTGAATGTGTGGGAGTTGTTTGTGTATGTGTGTGTGTATTTGCTGGTGTAGACTGTGCATTGAGTCACAGTGAGTAGTGCGGTGTGTGTGTGCTGTGGACTGTGGTTTTATCCACTTTGACCTGAACGGCTGTGTGTGTTTGTGTGTTTGTGTGTGTGTGTGTGCTGGCACTAGATGACAGTTGAGACAGAGTGGGCTGTGTGTCTGTGTGTGCGCTGGTATAGACTCTGTATTGAGTCACTGTGAGCTGTGTGTGTATGTGTGTGCTCGTATAGGCTGTGCATTGAGTCACAGTGAGGTGTTTGTGTGTGTGTGTGCTGGTACAGGAAGCGTTTTGAGTCACAGTCTCGTGTGTGTGTGTGTGCATGTGAGTTTGTGTGCTGGTATGGGCTTTATTGTGCTGGTATGGGCTTTATTGACTCATGGGTGTGTGTGTGAGTGTGGGTGATACAGACTGCATTGAGTCACAGTGCGCTGTGTGTGTGTGTGCTGGTATAGGCGATTTATTGAGTACCAGTGAGCCATGTGTGAGTGCGTGTTGGTGTGTGTGTGTGTGTACTGGTATAGGCTGTGCATTGAGTCACAGTGAGGCCTGCATCTGTGCATGTCTGTGTTTGTGTGTGTGTGTTTGCTGGTATAGGCTGAGCTTTGAATCACTCTGAGGTGTGTGTGCATGTGCTGGTAAAATTGTGCCTTGATTCACTGTGCCATGTGAGTGTGTGTGCACGCTGGTATAGGTTGTGCATTGAGTCAGAGTGGGAGGTGTGTGTGTCTGTGTGTTCTGGTATAGGCTGACAATTGAGGCACACTGAGGTCTGTGTGCACATGTGTGTATATGTGTGCTGGTACAGCCTGCTCATTGAGTCATATTGAGTTTTTTGTGTGTGTGTGTGCAGGTAGAGGCAGCACATTGAGTCACAGTGAGGTGTATGTGTGTGATGTTATATGCTATGCACTGATTCATAGGGAGGTTTGTGTCTGTGTGTGTGCACTTTCTAGTTTAGGATTTGCATTGAATCACACTGAGCTGTGTTTTTGAGTGTCAGTATGTGTGCGTGTGTGGAGGTATGGGCTGTGGATTGACTCACATTTTGACGTATGTGCTTCTCTGTGTGTGTATGTCTGCTAGCATATCCTGTGCACTGAGTCACAGGGAGCCGTGTGTGTGTGTGTGTGTGTGTCCTGGTACAGAGTGTGCATTGATTCACAGTCAGCCATCTGTGTGTGTGTGTGAGTGCACTGGTATAGGATGTGCAGTGAGTCAGAGTGATGTGTGTGTGTGTCTGCATGTTCTGATATAGGCTGACCATTGTGTAACATTGAGGGTGTGTGTGTGTGTGTGCTGGTATAGGCTGCATATTTTGTCACAGTGAGCTCTGTGTGTGTGTATGTGTAGGTACAGGCTGTGCATTGAGTCACAGTGTGGGGTGTGTGTGTGATGTTATATTCTGTGCACTAGGACAGAGTGAGCCGTGTGTGTGTGCTGGTATAATCTGAACATTGAGTCACAGTGTGGTGTGGTGTGTGTGCCTTTGCTGGTATGGACTGTGCATTGCATCCCAGCCCTGTGTTAGTGTTTGTGTATTTGGTGCTGTAGAGTCTGCATGAGTCACAGTAAGATGTGTGTGTGTGTACTGCTATAGGCTGTACACTGAGCCATATTAAGGTGTGTTTCTGTGTGTGTGTGTGCGGGTATAGGCTATACATTGACTCACATTGAGCCATGTGTTTGTATGTGCTACTATACGCTATTCATTGAGTCTCAGTGAGCCATTGTTGTGTGTGTCTGTTTACTTGTATGGGCTTGGCATTGAGTCACAGAGAGGTGTTTGTGTGTGTTTGTGTGTCTGTGTGGTGGTATAAACTGCATTGAGTCACACGGCGGTGTGTGTGAGAGTGTGTGTGTGTGCAGGTACAGGCTGGTATTGAACCACAGTGAGCCGTGTGTGTGTGTGCTGGAATAGGCAGAGCATTGAGTCTCAGGTGTGTGTATGTGTGTGTGTATGCTGGTATGGTCTCTGCATTGATTCACTAAGGTGTGTTGTGTGTGTATGTACATGGAGCTGAAGACTGTACACTGATTCACAGTGAGCTGTGTGTGTATGTGTGTGTGTGTGTGATGGTATGGGCTTTGCATTGAGTCACTGAGGTGTGTGTCTGTGTGTGTATACCTGGAGCTACAGACTGTGCACTGATTCACAATGAGCCATGTGTGAATGTGTGTATGTGATAGTATAGGGTGTTCATAGAGTCACAATGAGCCGTGCATATGTGTCTTTGCATGGGTGTTGTGGTATAGGCTGTGCATTGTGTCACAGTGACTGTGCGTGTGTGTGTGTGTGTGTTTGTGATGGTATAGTACATGCATTGTATCAGAGAGAGCCATGCATGCGTCTCTGTGTGTGTGTGCTGGCATAGGCATTACATTGTGTCACAGTGAGCCATGTGTTTGTATGCTGGTGGAGACTCTGCATTGAGTCACAGTAAGCCTTGTGTGTGTGCCAGTACAGGCTGTGCAAGGAGTCAGTGAGTCATATATGTGTGTGTGTGTGTGTGTGTGTGTGCTGATATATGAAGTGCATTGAGTCCAAGTGAATCATGTATGTTTGTGTGTGTTTGTGGGTGCTGCTATAGGTAGTTCACTGAGTCACAGTCAGGTATGTGTGAGTGTTTGTGTGTTCTTGTATAGACTGTGCATTGATTCACAGTGAGGCATGTGTGTAAGCTGGTACAGGAGGTGCATTGAGTCACAGTGATGGTTGTGTTTGTGTATGTGTGTGTGCTGCAGTAGGCTGTGTATTGAGTCACAGAAAGTGGGTCTTTGTGTGTGTATGTGCATGTACAGGCTGCGGTTTGAGTCACAGTGATGGGTGTCTCTGTGTGGTGTTATAGGCTGTGCATTGAATCACAGCCCTGTGTTAGTGTTGTGTATTTGGTGCTGTAGAGTCTGCATGAGTCACAGTAAGGTGTGTGTGTGTGCTGCTATATGCTGAGAATTGAGTCACACCTAGGTGAGTGTATGTGTATGTGTATGCTGATATGGGATTTGCATTGAATCACTGAACGGTGTGTGTTTGTGTGTGTGTGTACTGCTATAGTCTGTACACTGAGACATGTTAAGGTGTGTTTCTGTGTGTGTGTGTGTGGGTATAGGCTATGCATTGACTCACATTGAGCCATGTGTTTGTATGTGCTAGTATATACTGTTCATTGAGTCTCAGTGAGCCTTTGTTTTGTGTGTCTGTTTACTTGTATGGGCTTGGCATTGAGTCTCAGACAGGTGTGTGTGTGTGTCTGTGTGTCTGTGTGGTGGTATCATCTGCATTGAGTCACACGGCAGTGTGTGTGAGAGTGTGTGTGTGTGCAGGTACAGGCTGGTATTGAATGACAGTGAGCCGTGTGTGTGCCTGTGTGTGTGTGTGTGCTGGAATAGGCAGAGCATTGAGTCTCAGGTGTGTGTATGTGTGTGTGTATGCTGGTATGGTCTCTGCATTGATTCACTAAGGTGTGTTGTGTGTGTATGTACATGGAGCTGAAGACTGTACACTGATTCACAGTGAGCTGTGTGTGTATGTGTGTGTGTGTGTGATGGTATGGGCTTTGCATTGAGTCACTGAGGTGTGTGTCTGTGTGTGTATACCTGGAACTACAGACTGTGCACTGATTCACAATGAGCCATGTGTGAATGTGTGTATGTGATAGTATAGGGTGTGCATAGAGTCACAAAGAGCCGTGCATATGTGTCTTTGCATGGGTGTTGTGGTATAGGGTCTGCGTTGTGTCACAGTGACTGTGTGTGTGTGTGTGTTTGTGATGGTATAGTACGTGCATTGAATCAGAGAGAGCCATGCATGTGTCTCTGTGTGTGTGTGCTGGCATAGGCATTACATTGTGTCACAGTGAGAAATGTGTTTGTATGCTGGTGTAGACTCTGCATTGAGTCACAGTAAGCCTTGTGTGTGTGCCAGTACAGGCTGTGCATTGAGTCAGTGAGTCATATGTGTGTGTGTGTTTGTGTGTGTGTGTGCTGGTTTAGGCAGTGCATTGAGTCCAATGAGCAGTGTATGTTTGTGTGTGTGTGTGTGTGCTGCTATAGGTGGTTCACTGAGTCACAGTCAGGTATGTGTGAGTGAGTGTTTGTGTGTTCTTCTATAGGCTGTGCATTGATTCACAGTGAGCTCTGTGTATCTGGTGGTATAGGCGGTGCATTGAATCACAGTGATGGTTGTTTTTCTGTGTGTATGCTGCAGTAGGCTGTGAATTGAGTCACAGAAGGTGGGTCTTTGTGTTTGTATGTGCAGGTACAAGCTGCAGTTCGAGTCACAGTGATGGGTGTCTCTGTGTGATGTTATAGGCTGTGCATTGAATCACAGCGAGCCGTATTAGTGTGTGTACGTGTATTTGTGTATGCGTGTGTGTGTGTGATGGTACAGGCTGAACATTGAGTCACTGAGGTGTGCATGTGTGTATGTGGTGTTACAGACTGTTCGTTAGGTCAAACTGAGCAATATGTGTGTGTAGGGGTGTGTGTGTACAGTTATTTGCTGTGCACTGAGTCACAGTGAACCATGTGTGTGTGGGGAGCTGGTATAGTCAGAGCACTGAGTCACAGTTGAATGTGTGGGAGTTGTTTGTGTATGTGTGTGTGTATTTGCTGGTGTAGACTGTGCATTGAGTCACAGTGAGTAGTGCGGTGTGTGTGTGCTGTGATGGTGTGGACTGTGGTTTTATCCACTTTGACCTGAACGGCTGTGTGTGTTTGTGTGTGTGTGTGTGCTGGCACTAGATGACAGTTGAGACAGAGTGGGCTGTGTGTCTGTGTGTGCGCTGGTATAGACTCTGTATTGAGTCACTGTGAGCTGTGTGTGTATGTGTGTGCTCGTATAGGCTGTGCATTGAGTCACAGTGAGGTGTTTGTGTGTGTGTGTGCTGGTACAGGAAGCGTTTTGAGTCACAGTCTCGTGTGTGTGTGTGTGCATGTGAGTTTGTGTGCTGGTATGGGCTTTATTGTGCTGGTATGGGCTTTATTGACTCATGGGTGTGTGTGTGAGTGTGGGTGATACAGACTGCATTGAGTCACAGTGCGCTGTGTGTGTGTGTGCTGGTATAGGCGATTTATTGAGTACCAGTGAGCCATGTGTGAGTGCGTGTTGGTGTGTGTGTGTGTGTGTACTGGTATAGGCTGTGCATTGAGTCACAGTGAGGCCTGCATCTGTGCATGTCTGTGTTTGTGTGTGTGTGTTTGCTGGTATAGGCTGAGCTTTGAATCACTCTGAGGTGTGTGTGCATGTGCTGGTAAAATTGTGCCTTGATTCACTGTGCCATGTGAGTGTGTGTGCACGCTGGTATAGGTTGTGCATTGAGTCAGAGTGGGAGGTGTGTGTGTCTGTGTGTTCTGGTATAGGCTGACAATTGAGGCACACTGAGGTCTGTGTGCACATGTGTGTATATGTGTGCTGGTACAGCCTGCTCATTGAGTCATATTGAGTTTTTTGTGTGTGTGTGTGCAGGTAGAGGCAGCACATTGAGTCACAGTGAGGTGTATGTGTGTGATGTTATATGCTATGCACTGATTCATAGGGAGGTTTGTGTCTGTGTGTGTGCACTTTCTAGTTTAGGATTTGCATTGAATCACACTGAGCTGTGTTTTTGAGTGTCAGTATGTGTGCGTGTGTGGAGGTATGGGCTGTGGATTGACTCACATTTTGCCGTATGTGCTTCTCTGTGTGTGTATGTCTGCTAGCATATCCTGTGCACTAAGTCACAGGGAGCCATGTGTGTGTGTGTGTGTGTGTCCTGGTACAGAGTGTGCATTGATTCACAGTCAGCCATGTGTGTGTGTGTGTGAGTGCACTGGTATAAGATGTGCAGTGAGTCAGAGTGCTGTGTGTGTGTGTATGCATGTTCTGATATAGGCTGACCATTGTGTAACATTGAGGGTGTGTGTGTGTGTGTGCTGGTATAGGCTGCATATTTTGTCACAGTGAGCTGTGTGTGTGTGTATGTGTAGGTACAGGCTGTGCATTGAGTCACAGTGTGGGGTGTGTGTGTGATGTTATATTCTGTGCACTAGGACAGAGTGAGCCGTGTGTGTGTGCTGGTATAATCTGAACATTGAGTCACAGTGTGGTGTGGTGTGTGTGCCTTTGCTGGTATGGACTGTGCATTGCATCCCAGCCCTGTGTTAGTGTTTGTGTATTTGGTGCTGTAGAGTCTGCATGAGTCACAGTAAGATGTGTGTGTGTGTACTGCTATAGGCTGTACACTGAGCCATATTAAGGTGTGTTTCTGTGTGTGTGTGTGCGGGTATAGGCTATACATTGACTCACATTGAGCCATGTGTTTGTATGTGCTAGTATACACTGTTCATTGAGTCTCAGTGAGCCTTTGTTTTGTGTGTCTGTTTACTTGTATGGGCTTGGCATTGAGTCTCAGACAGGTGTGTGTGTGTGTCTGTGTGTCTGTGTGGTGGTATCATCTGCATTGAGTCACACGGCAGTGTGTGTGAGAGTGTGTGTGTGTGCAGGTACAGGCTGGTATTGAATGACAGTGAGCCGTGTGTGTGCCTGTGTGTGTGTGTGTGCTGGAATAAGCAGAGCATTGAGTCTCAGGTGTGTGTATGTGTGTGTGTATGCTGGTATGGTCTCTGCATTGATTGACTAAGGTGTGTTGTGTGTGTATGTACATGGAGCTGAAGACTGTACACTGATTCACAGTGAGCTGTGTGTGTATGTGTGTGTGTGTGTGATGGTATGGGCTTTGCATTGAGTCACTGAGGTGTGTGTCTGTGTGTGTATACCTGGAACTACAGACTGTGCACTGATTCACAATGAGCCATGTGTGAATGTGTGTATGTGATAGTATAGGGTGTGCATAGAGTCACAGTGAGCCGTGCATATGTGTCTTTGCATGGGTGTTGTGGTATAGGGTCTGCATTGTGTCACAGTGACTGTGCGTGTGTGTGTGTTTGTGATGTATAGTACGTGCATTGAATCAGAGAGAGCCATGCATGTGTCTCTGTGTGTGTGTGCTGGCATAGGCATTACATTGAGTCACAGTGAGCCATGTGTTTGTATGCTGGTGTAGACTCTGCATTGAGTCACAGTAAGCCTTGTGTGTGTGCCAGTACAGGCTGTGCATTGAGTCAGTGAGTCATATGTGTGCGTGTGTTTGTGTGTGTGTGTGCTGGTTTAGGCAGTGCATTGAGTCCAATGAGCAGTGTATGTTTGTGTGTGTGTGTGTGTGCTGCTATAGGTGGTTCACTGAGTCACAGTCAGGTATGTGTGAGTGAGTGTTTGTGTGTTCTTCTATAGGCTGTGCATTGATTCACAGTGAGCTCTGTGTGTATGGTGGTATAGGCGGTGCATTGAATCACAGTGATGGTTGTTTTTCTGTGTGTATGCTGCAGTAGGCTGTGAATTGAGTCACAGAAGGTGGGTCTTTGTGTGTGTATGTGCAGGTACAAGCTGCAGTTCGAGTCACAGTGATGGGTGTCTCTGTGTGATGTTATAGGCTGTGCATTGAATCACAGCGAGCCGTATTAGTGTGTGTACGTGTATTTGTGTATGCGTGTGTGTGTGTGATGGTACAGGCTGAACATTGAGTCACTGAGGTGTGCATGTGTGTATGTGGTGTTACAGACTGTTCGTTAGGTCAAACTGAGCAATATGTGTGTGTAGGGGTGTGTGTGTACAGTTATTTGCTGTGCACTGAGTCACAGTGAACCATGTGTGTGTGGGGAGCTGGTATAGTCAGAGCACTGAGTCACAGTTGAATGTGTGGGAGTTGTTTGTGTATGTGTGTGTGTATTTGCTGGTGTAGACTGTGCATTGAGTCACAGTGAGTAGTGCGGTGTGTGTGTGCTGTGATGGTGTGGACTGTGGTTTTATCCACTTTGACCTGAACGGCTGTGTGTGTTTGTGTGTTTGTGTGTGTGTGTGTGCTGGCACTAGATGACAGTTGAGACAGAGTGGGCTGTGTGCCTGTGTGTGCGCTGATATAGACTCTGTATTGAGTCACTGTGAGCTGTGTGTGTATGTGTGTGCTCGTATAGGCTGTGCATTGAGTCACAGTGAGGTGTTTGTGTGTGTGTGTGCTGGTACAGGAAGCGTTTTGAGTCACAGTCTCGTGTGTGTGTGTGTGCATGTGAGTTTGTGTGCTGGTATGGGCTTTATTGTGCTGGTATGGGCTTTATTGACTCATGGGTGTGTGTGTGAGTGTGGGTGATACAGACTGCATTGAGTCACAGTGCGCTGTGTGTGTGTGTGCTGGTATAGGCGATTTATTGAGTACAAGTGAGCCATGTGTGAGTGCGTGTTGGTGTGTGTGTGTGTGTACTGGTATAGGCTGTGCATTGAGTCACAGTGAGGCCTGCATCTGTGCATGTCTGTGTTTGTGTGTGTGTGTTTGCTGGTATAGGCTGAGCTTTGAATCACTCTGAGGTGTGTGTGCATGTGCTGGTAAAATTGTGCCTTGATTCACTGTGCCATGTGAGTGTGTGTGCACGCTGGTATAGGTTGTGCATTGAGTCAGAGTGGGAGGTGTGTGTGTCTGTGTGTTCTGGTATAGGCTGACAATTGAGGCACACTGAGGTCTGTGTGCACATGTGTGTATATGTGTGCTGGTACAGCCTGCTCATTGAGTCATATTGAGTTTTTTTTGTGTGTGTGTGCAGGTAGAGGCAGCACATTGAGTCACAGTGAGGTGTATGTGTGTGATGTTATATGCTATGCACTGATTCATAGGGAGGTTTGTGTCTGTGTGTGTGCACTTTCTAGTTTAGGATTTGCATTGAATCACACTGAGCTGTGTTTTTGAGTGTCAGTATGTGTGCGTGTGTGGAGGTATGGGCTGTGGATTGACTCACATTTTGCCGTATGTGCTTCTCTGTGTGTGTATGTCTGCTAGCATATCCTGTGCACTAAGTCACAGGGAGCCATGTGTGTGTGTGTGTGTGTGTCCTGGTACAGAGTGTGCATTGATTCACAGTCAGCCATGTGTGTGTGTGTGTGAGTGCACTGGTATAAGATGTGCAGTGAGTCAGAGTGCTGTGTGTGTGTGTCTGCATGTTCTGATATAGGCTGACCATTGTGTAACATTGAGGGTGTGTGTGTGTGTGTGCTGGTATAGGCTGCATATTTTGTCACAGTGAGCTGTGTGTGTGTGTATGTGTAGGTACAGGCTGTGCATTGAGTCACAGTGTGGGGTGTGTGTGTGATGTTATATTCTGTGCACTAGGACAGAGTGAGCCGTGTGTGTGTGCTGGTATAATCTGAACATTGAGTCACAGTGTGGTGTGGTGTGTGTGCCTTTGCTGGTATGGACTGTGCATTGAATCCCAGCCCTGTGTTAGTGTTTGTGTATTTGGTGCTGTAGAGTCTGCATGAGTCACAGTAAGATGTGTGTGTGTGTACTGCTATAGGCTGTACACTGAGCCATATTAAGGTGTGTTTCTGTGTGTGTGTGTGCGGGTATAGGCTATGCATTGACTCACATTGAGCCATGTGTTTGTATGTGCTACTATACGCTATTCATTGAGTCTCAGTGAGCCATTGTTGTGTGTGTCTGTTTACTTGTATGGGCTTGACATTGAGTCACAGAGAGGTGTTTGTGTGTGTTTGTGTGTCTGTGTGGTGGTATAAACTGCATTGAGTCACACGGTGGTGTGTGTGAGAGTGTGTGTGTGTGCAGGTACAGGCTGGTATTGAACCACAGTGAGCCGTGTGTGTGTGTGCTGGAATAGGCAGAGCATTGAGTCTCAGGTGTGTGTATGTGTGTGTGTATGCTGGTATGGTCTCTGCATTGATTCACTAAGGTGTGTTGTGTGTGTATGTACATGGAGCTGAAGACTGTACACTGATTCACAGTGAGCTGTGTGTGTATGTGTGTGTGTGTGTGATGGTATGGGCTTTGCATTGAGTCACTGAGGTGTGTGTCTGTGTGTGTATACCTGGAACTACAGACTGTGCACTGATTCACAATGAGCCATGTGTGAATGTGTGTATGTGATAGTATAGGGTGTGCATAGAGTCACAAAGAGCCGTGCATATGTGTCTTTGCATGGGTGTTGTGGTATAGGGTCTGCGTTGTGTCACAGTGACTGTGCGTGTGTGTGTGTTTGTGATGGTATAGTACGTGCATTGAATCAGAGAGAGCCATGCATGTGTCTCTGTGTGTGTGTGCTGGCATAGGCATTACATTGAGTCACAGTGAGCCATGTGTTTGTATGCTGGTGTAGACTCTGCATTGAGTCACAGTAAGCCTTGTGTGTGTGCCAGTACAGGCTGTGCATTGAGTCAGTGAGTCATATGTGTGTGTGTGTTTGTGTGTGTGTGTGCTGGTTTAGGCAGTGCATTGAGTCCAATGAGCAGTGTATGTTTGTGTGTGTGTGTGTGTGCTGCTATAGGTGGTTCACTGAGTCACAGTCAGGTATGTGTGAGTGAGTGTTTGTGTGTTCTTCTATAGGCTGTGCATTGATTCACAGTGAGCTCTGTGTGTATGGTGGTATAGGCGGTGCATTGAATCACAGTGATGGTTGTTTTTCTGTGTGTATGTTGCAGTAGGCTGTGAATTGAGTCACAGAAGGTGGGTCTTTGTGTGTGTATGTGCAGGTACAAGCTGCAGTTCGAGTCACAGTGATGGGTGTCTCTGTGTGATGTTATAGGCTGTGCATTGAATCACAGCGAGCCGTATTAGTGTGTGTACGTGTATTTGTGTATGCGTGTGTGTGTGTGATGGTACAGGCTGAACATTGAGTCACTGAGGTGTGCATGTGTGTATGTGGTGTTACAGACTGTTCGTTAGGTCAAACTGAGCAATATGTGTGTGTAGGGGTGTGTGTGTACAGTTATTTGCTGTGCACTGAGTCACAGTGAACCATGTGTGTGTGGGGAGCTGGTATAGTCAGAGCACTGAGTCACAGTTGAATGTGTGGGAGTTGTTTGTGTATGTGTGTGTGTATTTGCTGGTGTAGACTGTGCATTGAGTCACAGTGAGTAGTGCGGTGTGTGTGTGCTGTGATGGTGTGGACTGTGGTTTTATCCACTTTGACCTGAACGGCTGTGTGTGTTTGTGTGTTTGTGTGTGTGTGTGTGCTGGCACTAGATGACAGTTGAGACAGAGTGGGCTGTGTGTCTGTGTGTGTGCTGGTATAGACTCTGTATTGAGTCACTGTGAGCTGTGTGTGTATGTGTGTGCTCGTATAGGCTGTGCATTGAGTCACAGTGAGGTGTTTGTGTGTGTGTGTGCTGGTACAGGAAGCGTTTTGAGTCACAGTCTCGTGTGTGTGTGTGTGCATGTGAGTTTGTGTGCTGGTATGGGCTTTATTGTGCTGGTATGGGCTTTATTGACTCATGGGTGTGTGTGTGAGTGTGGGTGATACAGACTGCATTGAGTCACAGTGCGCTGTGTGTGTGTGCTGGTATAGGCGATTTATTGAGTACTAGTGAGCCATGTGTGAGTGCGTGTTGGTGTGTGTGTGTGTGTACTGGTATAGGCTGTGCATTGAGTCACAGTGAGGCCTGCATCTGTGCATGTCTGTGTTTGTGTGTGTGTGTTTGCTGGTATAGGCTGAGCTTTGAATCACTCTGAGGTGTGTGTGCATGTGCTGGTAAAATTGTGCCTTGATTCACTGTGCCATGTGAGTGTGTGTGCACGCTGGTATAGGTTGTGCATTGAGTCAGAGTGGGAGGTGTGTGTGTCTGTGTGTTCTGGTATAGGCTGACAATTGAGGCACACTGAGGTCTGTGTGCACATGTGTGTATATGTGTGCTGGTACAGCCTGCTCATTGAGTCATATAATTTTTTTGTGTGTGTCTGTGCAGGTAGAGGCAGCACATTGAGTCACAGTGAGGTGTATGTGTGTGATGTTATATGCTATGCACTGATTCATAGGGAGGTTTGTGTCTGTGTGTGTGCACTTTCTAGTTTAGGATTTGCATTGAATCACACTGAGCTGTGTTTTTGAGTGTCAGTATGTGTGCGTGTGTGGAGGTATGGGCTGTGGATTGACTCACATTTTGCCGTATGTGCTTCTCTGTGTGTATATGTCTGCTAGCATATCCTGTGCACTAAGTCACAGGGAGCCATGTGTGTGTGTGTGTGTGTGTCCTGGTACAGAGTGTGCATTGATTCACAGTCAGCCATGTGTGTGTGTGTGTGAGTGCACTGGTATAGGATGTGCAGTGAGTCAGAGTGCTGTGTGTGTGTGTCTGCATGTTCTGATATAGGCTGACCATTGTGTAACATTGAGGGTGTGTGTGTGTGTGTGCTGGTATAGGCTGCATATTTTGTCACAGTGAGCTGTGTGTGTGTGTATGTGTAGGTACAGGCTGTGCATTGAGTCACAGTGTGGGGTGTGTGTGTGATGTTATATTCTGTGCACTAGGACAGAGTGAGCCGTGTGTGTGTGCTGGTATAATCTGAACATTGAGTCACAGTGTGGTGTGGTGTGTGTGCCTTTGCTGGTATGGACTGTGCATTGAATCCCAGCCCTGTGTTAGTGTTTGTGTATTTGGTGCTGTAGAGTCTGCATGAGTCACAGAAAGATGTGTGTGTGTGTACTGATATAGGCTGTACACTGAGCCATATTAAGGTGTGTTTCTGTGTGTGTGTGGGTGGGTATAGGCTATGCATTGACTCACATTGAGCCATGTGTTTGTATGTGCTACTATACGCTATTCATTGAGTCTCAGTGAGCCATTGTTGTGTGTGTCTGTTTACTTGTATGGGCTTGGCATTGAGTCACAGAGAGGTGTGTGTGTGTGTTTGTGTGTCTGTGTGGTGGTATAAACTGCATTGAGTCACACGGCGGTGTGTGTGAGAGTGTGTGTGTGTGCAGGTACAGGCTGGTATTGAACCACAGTGAGCCGTGTGTGTGTGTGCTGGAATAGGCAGAGCATTGAGTCTCCGGTGTGTGTATGTGTTTGTGTATGCTGGTATGGTCTCTGCATTGATTCACTAAGGTGTGTTGTGTGTGTATGTACATGGAGCTGAAGACTGTACACTGATTCACAGTGAGCTGTGTGTGTATGTGTGTGTGTGTGTGATGGTATGGGCTTTGCATTGAGTCACTGAGGTGTGTGTCTGTGTGTGTATACCTGGAACTACAGACTGTGCACTGATTCACAATGAGCCATGTGTGAATGTGTGTATGTGATAGTATAGGGTGTGCATAGAGTCACAAAGAGCCGTGCATATGTGTCTTTGCATGGGTGTTGTGTTATAGGGTCTGTGTTGTGTCACAGTGACTGTGCGTGTGTGTGTGTTTGTGATGGTATAGTACGTGCATTGAATCAGAGAGAGCCATGCATGTGTCTCTGTGTGTGTGTGCTGGCATAGGCATTACATTGAGTCACAGTGAGCCATGTGTTTGTATGCTGGTGTAGACTCTGCATTGAGTCACAGTAAGCCTTGTGTGTGTGCCAGTACAGGCTGTGCATTGAGTCAGTGAGTCATATGTGTGTGTGTGTTTGTGTGTGTGTGTGCTGGTTTAGGCAGTGCATTGAGTCCAATGAGCAGTGTATGTTTGTGTGTGTGTGTGTGTGCTGCTATAGGTGGTTCACTGAGTCACAGTCAGGTATGTGTGAGTGAGTGTTTGTGTGTTCTTCTATAGGCTGTGCATTGATTCACAGTGAGCTCTGTGTGTATGGTGGTATAGGCGGTGCATTGAATCACAGTGATGGTTGTTTTTCTGTGTGTATGCTGCAGTAGGCTGTGAATTGAGTCACAGAAGGTGGGTCTTTGTGTGTGTATGTGCAGGTACAAGCTGCAGTTCGAGTCACAGTGATGGGTGTCTCTGTGTGATGTTATAGGCTGTGCATTGAATCACAGCGAGCCGTATTAGTGTGTGTACGTGTATTTGTGTATGCGTGTGTGTGTGTGATGGTACAGGCTGAACATTGAGTCACTGAGGTGTGCATGTGTGTATGTGGTGTTACAGACTGTTCGTTAGGTCAAACTGAGCAATATGTGTGTGTAGGGGTGTGTGTGTACAGTTATTTGCTGTGCACTGAGTCACAGTGAACCATGTGTGTGTGGGGAGCTGGTATAGTCAGAGCACTGAGTCACAGTTGAATGTGTGGGAGTTGTTTGTGTATGTGTGTGTGTATTTGCTGGTGTAGACTGTGCATTGAGTCACAGTGAGTAGTGCGGTGTGTGTGTGCTGTGGACTGTGGTTTTATCCACTTTGACCTGAACGGCTGTGTGTGTTTGTGTGTTTGTGTGTGTGTGTGTGCTGGCACTAGATGACAGTTGAGACAGAGTGGGCTGTGTGTCTGTGTGTGCGCTGGTATAGACTCTGTATTGAGTCACTGTGAGCTGTGTGTGTATGTGTGTGCTCGTATAGGCTGTGCATTGAGTCACAGTGAGGTGTTTGTGTGTGTGTGTGCTGGTACAGGAAGCGTTTTGAGTCACAGTCTCGTGTGTGTGTGTGTGCATGTGAGTTTGTGTGCTGGTATGGGCTTTATTGTGCTGGTATGGGCTTTATTGACTCATGGGTGTGTGTGTGAGTGTGGGTGATACAGACTGCATTGAGTCACAGTGCGCTGTGTGTGTGTGTGCTGGTATAGGCGATTTATTGAGTACCAGTGAGCCATGTGTGAGTGCGTGTTGGTGTGTGTGTGTGTGTACTGGTATAGGCTGTGCATTGAGTCACAGTGAGGCCTGCATCTGTGCATGTCTGTGTTTGTGTGTGTGTGTTTGCTGGTATAGGCTGAGCTTTGAATCACTCTGAGGTGTGTGTGCATGTGCTGGTAAAATTGTGCCTTGATTCACTGTGTCATGTGAGTGTGTGTGCACGCTGGTATAGGTTGTGCATTGAGTCAGAGTGGGAGGTGTGTGTGTCTGTGTGTTCTGGTATAGGCTGACAATTGAGGCACACTGAGGTCTGTGTGCACATGTGTGTATATGTGTGCTGGTACAGCCTGCTCATTGAGTCATATTGAGTTTTTTTTTTGTGTGTGTGCAGGTAGAGGCAGCACATTGAGTCACAGTGAGGTGTATGTGTGTGATGTTATATGCTATGCACTGATTCATAGGGAGGTTTGTGTCTGTGTGTGTGCACTTTCTAGTTTAGGATTTGCATTGAATCACACTGAGCTGTGTTTTTGAGTGTCAGTATGTGTGCGTGTGTGGAGGTATGGGCTGTGGATTGACTCACATTTTGACGTATGTGCTTCTCTGTGTGTGTATGTCTGCTAGCATATCCTGTGCACTGAGTCACAGGGAGCCGTGTGTGTGTGTGTGTGTGTGTCCTGGTACAGAGTGTGCATTGATTCACAGTCAGCCATCTGTGTGTGTGTGTGAGTGCACTGGTATAGGATGTGCAGTGAGTCAGAGTGCTGTGTGTGTGTGTCTGCATGTTCTGATATAGGCTGACCATTGTGTAACATTGAGGGTGTGTGTGTGTGTGTGCTGGTATAGGCTGCATATTTTGTCACAGTGAGCTGTGTGTGTGTGTATGTGTAGGTACAGGCTGTGCATTGAGTCACAGTGTGGGGTGTGTGTGTGATGTTATATTCTGTGCACTAGGACAGAGTGAGCCGTGTGTGTGTGCTGGTATAATCTGAACATTGAGTCACAGTGTGGTGTGGTGTGTGTGCCTTTGCTGGTATGGACTGTGCATTGCATCCCAGCCCTGTGTTAGTGTTTGTGTATTTGGTGCTGTAGAGTCTGCATGAGTCACAGTAAGATGTGTGTGTGTGTACTGCTATAGGCTGTACACTGAGCCATATTAAGGTGTGTTTCTGTGTGTGTGTGTGCGGGTATAGGCTATACATTGACTCACATTGAGCCATGTGTTTGTATGTGCTACTATACGCTATTCATTGAGTCTCAGTGAGCCATTGTTGTGTGTGTCTGTTTACTTGTATGGGCTTGGCATTGAGTCACAGAGAGGTGTTTGTGTGTGTTTGTGTGTCTGTGTGGTGGTATAAACTGCATTGAGTCACACGGCGGTGTGTGTGAGAGTGTGTGTGTGTGCAGGTACAGGCTGGTATTGAACCACAGTGAGCCGTGTGTGTGTGTGCTGGAATAGGCAGAGCATTGAGTCTCAGGTGTGTGTATGTGTGTGTGTATGCTGGTATGGTCTCTGCATTGATTCACTAAGGTGTGTTGTGTGTGTATGTACATGGAGCTGAAGACTGTACACTGATTCACAGTGAGCTGTGTGTGTATGTGTGTGTGTGTGTGATGGTATGGGCTTTGCATTGAGTCACTGAGGTGTGTGTCTGTGTGTGTATACCTGGAGCTACAGACTGTGCACTGATTCACAATGAGCCATGTGTGAATGTGTGTATGTGATAGTATAGGGTGTTCATAGAGTCACAATGAGCCGTGCATATGTGTCTTTGCATGGGTGTTGTGGTATAGGCTGTGCATTGTGTCACAGTGACTGTGCGTGTGTGTGTGTGTGTGTTTGTGATGGTATAGTACATGCATTGTATCAGAGAGAGCCATGCATGCGTCTCTGTGTGTGTGTGCTGGCATAGGCATTACATTGTGTCACAGTGAGCCATGTGTTTGTATGCTGGTGGAGACTCTGCATTGAGTCACAGTAAGCCTTGTGTGTGTGCCAGTACAGGCTGTGCAAGGAGTCAGTGAGTCATATATGTGTGTGTGTGTGTGTGTGTGTGTGCTGATATATGAAGTGCATTGAGTCCAAGTGAATCATGTATGTTTGTGTGTGTTTGTGGGTGCTGCTATAGGTAGTTCACTGAGTCACAGTCAGGTATGTGTGAGTGTTTGTGTGTTCTTGTATAGACTGTGCATTGATTCACAGTGAGGCATGTGTGTAAGCTGGTACAGGAGGTGCATTGAGTCACAGTGATGGTTGTGTTTGTGTATGTGTGTGTGCTGCAGTAGGCTGTGTATTGAGTCACAGAAAGTGGGTCTTTGTGTGTGTATGTGCATGTACAGGCTGCGGTTTGAGTCACAGTGATGGGTGTCTCTGTGTGGTGTTATAGGCTGTGCATTGAATCACAGCCCTGTGTTAGTGTTGTGTATTTGGTGCTGTAGAGTCTGCATGAGTCACAGTAAGGTGTGTGTGTGTGCTGCTATATGCTGAGAATTGAGTCACACCTAGGTGAGTGTATGTGTATGTGTATGCTGATATGGGATTTGCATTGAATCACTGAACGGTGTGTGTTTGTGTGTGTGTGTACTGCTATAGTCTGTACACTGAGACATGTTAAGGTGTGTTTCTGTGTGTGTGTGTGTGGGTATAGGCTATGCATTGACTCACATTGAGCCATGTGTTTGTATGTGCTAGTATATACTGTTCATTGAGTCTCAGTGAGCCTTTGTTTTGTGTGTCTGTTTACTTGTATGGGCTTGGCATTGAGTCTCAGACAGGTGTGTGTGTGTGTCTGTGTGTCTGTGTGGTGGTATCATCTGCATTGAGTCACACGGCAGTGTGTGTGAGAGTGTGTGTGTGTGCAGGTACAGGCTGGTATTGAATGACAGTGAGCCGTGTGTGTGCCTGTGTGTGTGTGTGTGCTGGAATAGGCAGAGCATTGAGTCTCAGGTGTGTGTATGTGTGTGTGTATGCTGGTATGGTCTCTGCATTGATTCACTAAGGTGTGTTGTGTGTGTATGTACATGGAGCTGAAGACTGTACACTGATTCACAGTGAGCTGTGTGTGTATGTGTGTGTGTGTGTGATGGTATGGGCTTTGCATTGAGTCACTGAGGTGTGTGTCTGTGTGTGTATACCTGGAACTACAGACTGTGCACTGATTCACAATGAGCCATGTGTGAATGTGTGTATGTGATAGTATAGGGTGTGCATAGAGTCACAAAGAGCCGTGCATATGTGTCTTTGCATGGGTGTTGTGGTATAGGGTCTGCGTTGTGTCACAGTGACTGTGTGTGTGTGTGTGTTTGTGATGGTATAGTACGTGCATTGAATCAGAGAGAGCCATGCATGTGTCTCTGTGTGTGTGTGCTGGCATAGGCATTACATTGTGTCACAGTGAGAAATGTGTTTGTATGCTGGTGTAGACTCTGCATTGAGTCACAGTAAGCCTTGTGTGTGTGCCAGTACAGGCTGTGCATTGAGTCAGTGAGTCATATGTGTGTGTGTGTTTGTGTGTGTGTGTGCTGGTTTAGGCAGTGCATTGAGTCCAATGAGCAGTGTATGTTTGTGTGTGTGTGTGTGTGCTGCTATAGGTGGTTCACTGAGTCACAGTCAGGTATGTGTGAGTGAGTGTTTGTGTGTTCTTCTATAGGCTGTGCATTGATTCACAGTGAGCTCTGTGTGTATGGTGGTATAGGCGGTGCATTGAATCACAGTGATGGTTGTTTTTCTGTGTGTATGCTGCAGTAGGCTGTGAATTGAGTCACAGAAGGTGGGTCTTTGTGTTTGTATGTGCAGGTACAAGCTGCAGTTCGAGTCACAGTGATGGGTGTCTCTGTGTGATGTTATAGGCTGTGCATTGAATCACAGCGAGCCGTATTAGTGTGTGTACGTGTATTTGTGTATGCGTGTGTGTGTGTGATGGTACAGGCTGAACATTGAGTCACTGAGGTGTGCATGTGTGTATGTGGTGTTACAGACTGTTCGTTAGGTCAAACTGAGCAATATGTGTGTGTAGGGGTGTGTGTGTACAGTTATTTGCTGTGCACTGAGTCACAGTGAACCATGTGTGTGTGGGGAGCTGGTATAGTCAGAGCACTGAGTCACAGTTGAATGTGTGGGAGTTGTTTGTGTATGTGTGTGTGTATTTGCTGGTGTAGACTGTGCATTGAGTCACAGTGAGTAGTGCGGTGTGTGTGTGCTGTGATGGTGTGGACTGTGGTTTTATCCACTTTGACCTGAACGGCTGTGTGTGTTTGTGTGTTTGTGTGTGTGCTGGCACTAGATGACAGTTGAGACAGAGTGGGCTGTGTGTCTGTGTGTGCGCTGGTATAGACTCTGTATTGAGTCACTGTGAGCTGTGTGTGTATGTGTGTGCTCGTATAGGCTGTGCATTGAGTCACAGTGAGGTGTTTGTGTGTGTGTGTGCTGGTACAGGAAGCGTTTTGAGTCACAGTCTCGTGTGTGTGTGTGTGCATGTGAGTTTGTGTGCTGGTATGGGCTTTATTGTGCTGGTATGGGCTTTATTGACTCATGGGTGTGTGTGTGAGTGTGGGTGATACAGACTGCATTGAGTCACAGTGCGCTGTGTGTGTGTGTGCTGGTATAGGCGATTTATTGAGTACCAGTGAGCCATGTGTGAGTGCGTGTTGGTGTGTGTGTGTGTGTACTGGTATAGGCTGTGCATTGAGTCACAGTGAGGCCTGCATCTGTGCATGTCTGTGTTTGTGTGTGTGTGTTTGCTGGTATAGGCTGAGCTTTGAATCACTCTGAGGTGTGTGTGCATGTGCTGGTAAAATTGTGCCTTGATTCACTGTGCCATGTGAGTGTGTGTGCACGCTGGTATAGGTTGTGCATTGAGTCAGAGTGGGAGGTGTGTGTGTCTGTGTGTTCTGGTATAGGCTGACAATTGAGGCACACTGAGGTCTGTGTGCACATGTGTGTATATGTGTGCTGGTACAGCCTGCTCATTGAGTCATATTGAGTTTTTTGTGTGTGTGTGTGCAAGTAGAGGCAGCACATTGAGTCACAGTGAGGTGTATGTGTGTGATGTTATATGCTATGCACTGATTCATAGGGAGGTTTGTGTCTGTGTGTGTGCACTTTCTAGTTTAGGATTTGCATTGAATCACACTGAGCTGTGTTTTTGAGTGTCAGTATGTGTGCGTGTGTGGAGGTATGGGCTGTGGATTGACTCACATTTTGCCGTATGTGCTTCTCTGTGTGTGTATGTCTGCTAGCATATCCTGTGCACTAAGTCACAGGGAGCCATGTGTGTGTGTGTGTGTGTGTGTCCTGGTACAGAGTGTGCATTGATTCACAGTCAGCCATGTGTGTGTGTGTGTGAGTGCACTGGTATAGGATGTGCAGTGAGTCAGAGTGCTGTGTGTGTGTGTCTGCATGTTCTGATATAGGCTGACCATTGTGTAACATTGAGGGTGTGTGTGTGTGTGTGCTGGTATAGGCTGCATATTTTGTCACAGTGAGCTGTGTGTGTGTGTATGTGTAGGTACAGGCTGTGCATTGAGTCACAGTGTGGGGTGTGTGTGTGATGTTATATTCTGTGCACTAGGACAGAGTGAGCCGTGTGTGTGTGCTGGTATAATCTGAACATTGAGTCACAGTGTGGTGTGGTGTGTGTGCCTTTGCTGGTATGGACTGTGCATTGAATCCCAGCCCTGTGTTAGTGTTTGTGTATTTGGTGCTGTAGAGTCTGCATGAGTCACAGAAAGATGTGTGTGTGTGTACTGATATAGGCTGTACACTGAGCCATATTAAGGTGTGTTTCTGTGTGTGTGTGTGCGGGTATAGGCTATGCATTGACTCACATTGAGCCATGTGTTTGTATGTGCTAGTATACACTGTTCATTGAGTCTCAGTGAGCCTTTGTTTTGTGTGTCTGTTTACTTGTATGGGCTTGGCATTGAGTCTCAGACAGGTGTGTGTGTGTGTCTGTGTGTCTGTGTGGTGGTATCATCTGCATTGAGTCACACGGCAGTGTGTGTGAGAGTGTGTGTGTGTGCAGGTACAGGCTGGTATTGAATGACAGTGAGCCATGTGTGTGCCTGTGTGTGTGTGTGTGCTGGAATAGGCAGAGCATTGAGTCTCAGGTGTGTGTATGTGTGTGTGTATGCTGGTATGGTCTCTGCATTGATTCACTAAGGTGTGTTGTGTGTGTATGTACATGGAGCTGAAGACTGTTCACTGATTCACAGTGAGCTGTGTGTGTATGTGTGTGTGTGTGTGATGGTATGGGCTTTGCATTGAGTCACTGAGGTGTGTGTCTGTGTGTGTATACCTGGAACTACAGACTGTGCACTGATTCACAATGAGCCATGTGTGAATGTGTGTATGTGATAGTATAGGGTGTGCATAGAGTCACAAAGAGCCGTGCATATGTGTCTTTGCATGGGTGTTGTGGTATAGGGTCTGCGTTGTGTCACAGTGACTGTGCGTGTGTGTGTGTTTGTGATGGTATAGTACGTGCATTGAATCAGAGAGAGCCATGCATGTGTCTCTGTGTGTGTGTGCTGGCATAGGCATTACATTGAGTCACAGTGAGCCATGTGTTTGTATGCTGGTGTAGACTCTGCATTGAGTCACAGTAAGCCTTGTGTGTGTGCCAGTACAGGCTGTGCATTGAGTCAGTGAGTCATATGTGTGTGTGTGTTTGTGTGTGTGTGTGCTGGTTTAGGCAGTGCATTGAGTCCAATGAGCAGTGTATGTGTGTGTGTGTGTGTGCTGCTATAGGTGGTTCACTGAGTCACAGTCAGGTATGTGTGAGTGAGTGTTTGTGTGTTCTTCTATAGGCTGTGCATTGATTCACAGTGAGCTCTGTGTGTATGGTGGTATAGGCGGTGCATTGAATCACAGTGATGGTTGTTTTTCTGTGTGTATGCTGCAGTAGGCTGTGAATTGAGTCACAGAAGGTGGGTCTTTGTGTGTGTATGTGCAGGTACAAGCTGCAGTTCGAGTCACAGTGATGGGTGTCTCTGTGTGATGTTATAGGCTGTGCATTGAATCACAGCGAGCCGTATTAGTGTGTGTACGTGTATTTGTGTATGCGTGTGTGTGTGTGATGGTACAGGCTGAACATTGAGTCACTGAGGTGTGCATGTGTGTATGTGGTGTTACAGACTGTTCGTTAGGTCAAACTGAGCAATATGTGTGTGTAGGGGTGTGTGTGTACAGTTATTTGCTGTGCACTGAGTCACAGTGAACCATGTGTGTGTGGGGAGCTGGTATAGTCAGAGCACTGAGTCACAGTTGAATGTGTGGGAGTTGTTTGTGTATGTGTGTGTGTATTTGCTGGTGTAGACTGTGCATTGAGTCACAGTGAGTAGTGCGGTGTGTGTGTGCTGTGATGGTGTGGACTGTGGTTTTATCCACTTTGACCTGAACGGCTGTGTGTGTTTGTGTGTTTGTGTGTGTGTGTGTGCTGGCACTAGATGACAGTTGAGACAGAGTGGGCTGTGTGTCTGTGTGTGCGCTGGTATAGACTCTGTATTGAGTCACTGTGAGCTGTGTGTGTATGTGTGTGCTCGTATAGGCTGTGCATTGAGTCACAGTGAGGTGTTTGTGTGTGTGTGTGCTGGTACAGGAAGCGTTTTGAGTCACAGTCTCGTGTGTGTGTGTGTGCATGTGAGTTTGTGTGCTGGTATGGGCTTTATTGTGCTGGTATGGGCTTTATTGACTCATGGGTGTGTGTGTGAGTGTGGGTGATACAGACTGCATTGAGTCACAGTGCGCTGTGTGTGTGTGTGCTGGTATAGGCGATTTATTGAGTACCAGTGAGCCATGTGTGAGTGCGTGTTGGTGTGTGTGTGTGTGTACTGGTATAGGCTGTGCATTGAGTCACAGTGAGGCCTGCATCTGTGCATGTCTGTGTTTGTGTGTGTGTGTTTGCTGGTATAGGCTGAGCTTTGAATCACTCTGAGGTGTGTGTGCATGTGCTGGTAAAATTGTGCCTTGATTCACTGTGCCATGTGAGTGTGTGTGCACGCTGGTATAGGTTGTGCATTGAGTCAGAGTGCGAGGTGTGTGTGTCTGTGTGTTCTGGTATAGGCTGACAATTGAGGCACACTGAGGTCTGTGTGCACATGTGTGTATATGTGTGCTGGTACAGCCTGCTCATTGAGTCATATTGAGTTTTGTGTGTGTGTGTGTGCAGGTAGAGGCAGCACATTGAGTCACAGTGAGGTGTATGTGTGTGATGTTATATGCTATGCACTGATTCATAGGGAGGTTTGTGTCTGTGTGTGTGCACTTTCTAGTTTAGGATTTGCATTGAATCACACTGAGCTGTGTTTTTGAGTGTCAGTATGTGTGCGTGTGTGGAGGTATGGGCTGTGGATTGACTCACATTTTGCCGTATGTGCTTCTCTGTGTGTGTATGTCTGCTAGCATATCCTGTGCACTAAGTCACAGGGAGCCATGTGTGTGTGTGTGTGTGTGTCCTGGTACAGAGTGTGCATTGATTCACAGTCAGCCATGTGTGTGTGTGTGTGAGTGCACTGGTATAGGATGTGCAGTGAGTCAGAGTGCTGTGTGTGTGTGTCTGCATGTTCTGATATAGGCTGACCATTGTGTAACATTGAGGGTGTGTGTGTGTGTGTGCTGGTATAGGCTGCATATTTTGTCACAGTGAGCTGTGTGTGTGTGTATGTGTAGGTACAGGCTGTGCATTGAGTCACAGTGTGGGGTGTGTGTGTGATGTTATATTCTGTGCACTAGGACAGAGTGAGCCGTGTGTGTGTGCTGGTATAATCTGAACATTGAGTCACAGTGTGGTGTGGTGTGTGTGCCTTTGCTGGTATGGACTGTGCATTGAATCCCAGCCCTGTGTTAGTGTTTGTGTATTTGGTGCTGTAGAGTCTGCATGAGTCACAGAAAGATGTGTGTGTGTGTACTGATATAGGCTGTACACTGAGCCATATTAAGGTGTGTTTCTGTGTGTGTGTGTGCGGGTATAGGCTATGCATTGACTCACATTGAGCCATGTGTTTGTATGTGCTACTATACGCTATTCATTGAGTCTCAGTGAGCCATTGTTGTGTGTGTCTGTTTACTTGTATGGGCTTGGCATTGAGTCACAGAGAGGTGTTTGTGTGTGTTTGTGTGTCTGTGTGGTGGTATAAACTGCATTGAGTCACATGGCGGAGTGTGTGAGAGTGTGTGTGTGTGCAGGTACAGGCTGGTATTGAACCACAGTGAGCCGTGTGTGTGTGTGCTGGAATAGGCAGAGCATTGAGTCTCAGGTGTGTGTATGTGTGTGTGTATGCTGGTATGGTCTCTGCATTGATTCACTAAGGTGTGTTGTGTGTGTATGTACATGGAGCTGAAGACTGTACACTGATTCACAGTGAGCTGTGTGTGTATGTGTGTGTGTGTGTGATGGTATGGGCTTTGCATTGAGTCACTGAGGTGTGTGTCTGTGTGTGTATACCTGGAACTACAGACTGTGCACTGATTCACAATGAGCCATGTGTGAATGTGTGTATGTGATAGTATACGGTGTGCATAGAGTCACAAAGAGCTGTGCATATGTGTCTTTGCATGGGTGTTGTGGTATAGGGTCTGAGTTGTGTCACAGTGACTGTGCGTGTGTGTGTGTTTGTGATGGTATAGTACATGCATTGAATCAGAGAGAGCCATGCATGTGTCTCTGTGTGTGTGTGCTGGCATAGGCATTACATTGAGTCACAGTGAGCCATGTGTTTGTATGCTGGTGTAGACTCTGCATTGAGTCACAGTAAGCCTTGTGTGTGTGCCAGTACAGGCTGTGCATTGAGTCATTGAGTCATATGTGTGTGTGTGTGTGTGTGTGTGTGTGCTGATATATGAAGTGCATTGAGTCCAATTGAATCATGTATGTTTGTGTGTGTTTGTGGGTGCTGCTATAGGTGGTTCACTGAGTCACAGTCAGGTATGTGTGAGTGTTTGTGTGTTCTTGTATAGGCTGTGCATTGATTCACAGTGAGGCATGTGTGTAAGCTGGTACAGGAGGTGCATTGAGTCACAGTGATGGTTGTGTTTGTGTGTGTGTGTGTGCTGCAGTAGGCTGTGTATTGAGTCACAGAAAGTGGGTCTTTGTGTGTGTATGTGCATGTACAGGCTGCGGTTTGAGTCACAGTGATGGGTGTCTCTGTGTGGTGTTATAGGCTGTGCATTGAATCACAGCCCTGTGTTAGTGTTGTGTATTTGGTGCTGTAGAGTCTGCATGAGTCACAGTAAGGTGTGTGTGTGTGCTGCTATATGCTGAGAATTGAGTCACACCTAGGTGAGTGTATGTGTATGTGTATGCTGATATTGGAATTGCATTGAATCACTGAGCGGTGTGTGTTTGTGTGTGTGTGTACTGCTATAGTCTGTACACTGAGCCATGTTAAGGTGTGTTTCTGTGTGTGTGTGTGCGGGTATAGGCTATGCATTGACTCACATTGAGCCATGTGTTTGTATGTGCTAGTATACACTGTTAATTGAGTCTCAGTGAGCCTTTGTTTTGTGTGTCTGTTTACTTGTATGGGCTTGGCATTGAGTCTCAGACAGGTGTGTGTGTGTGTCTGTGTGTCTGTGTGGTGGTATCATCTGCATTGAGTCACACGGCAGTGTGTGTGAGAGTGTGTGTGTGTGCAGGTACAGGCTGGTATTGAATGACAGTGAGCCGTGTGTGTGCCTGTGTGTGTGTGTGTGCTGGAATAGGCAGAGCATTGAGTCTCAGGTGTGTGTATGTGTGTGTGTATGCTGGTATGGTCTCTGCATTGATTGACTAAGGTGTGTTGTGTGTGTATGTACATGGAGCTGAAGACTGTACACTGATTCACAGTGAGCTGTGTGTGTATGTGTGTGTGTGTGTGATGGTATGGGCTTTGCATTGAGTCACTGAGGTGTGTGTCTGTGTGTGTATACCTGGAACTACAGACTGTGCACTGATTCACAATGAGCCATGTGTGAATGTGTGTATGTGATAGTATAGGGTGTGCATAGAGTCACAAAGAGCCGTGCATATGTGTCTTTGCATGGGTGTTGTGGTATAGGGTCTGCGTTGTGTCACAGTGACTGTGCGTGTGTGTGTGTTTGTGATGGTATAGTACGTGCATTGAATCAGAGAGAGCCATGCATGTGTCTCTGTGTGTGTGTGCTGGCATAGGCATTACATTGAGTCACAGTGAGCCATGTGTTTGTATGCTGGTGTAGACTCTGCATTGAGTCACAGTAAGCCTTGTGTGTGTGCCAGTACAGGCTGTGCATTGAGTCAGTGAGTCATATGTGTGTGTGTGTTTGTGTGTGTGTGTGCTGGTTTAGGCAGTGCATTGAGTCCAATGAGCAGTGTATGTTTGTGTGTGTGTGTGTGTGCTGCTATAGGTGGTTCACTGAGTCACAGTCAGGTATGTGTGAGTGAGTGTTTGTGTGTTCTTCTATAGGCTGTGCATTGATTCACAGTGAGCTCTGTGTGTATGGTGGTATAGGCGGTGCATTGAATCACAGTGATGGTTGTTTTTCTGTGTGTATGCTGCAGTAGGCTGTGAATTGAGTCACAGAAGGTGGGTCTTTGTGTGCGTATGTGCAGGTACAAGCTGCAGTTCGAGTCACAGTGATGGGTGTCTCTGTGTGATGTTATAGGCTGTGCATTGAATCACAGCGAGCCGTATTAGTGTGTGTACGTGTATTTGTGTATGCGTGTGTGTGTGTGATGGTACAGGCTGAACATTGAGTCACTGAGGTGTGCATGTGTGTATGTGGTGTTACAGACTGTTCGTTAGGTCAAACTGAGCAATATGTGTGTGTAGGGGTGTGTGTGTACAGTTATTTGCTGTGCACTGTGTCACAGTGAACCATGTGTGTGTGGGGAGCTGGTATAGTCAGAGCACTGAGTCACAGTTGAATGTGTGGGAGTTGTTTGTGTATGTGTGTGTGTATTTGCTGGTGTAGACTGTGCATTGAGTCACAGTGAGTAGTGCGGTGTGTGTGTGCTGTGATGGTGTGGACTGTGGTTTTATCCACTTTGACCTGAACGGCTGTGTGTGTTTGTGTGTTTGTGTGTGTGTGTGTGTGCTGGCACTAGATGACAATTGAGACAGAGTGGGCTGTGTGTCTGTGTGTGCGCTGGTATAGACTCTGTATTGAGTCACTGTGAGCTGTGTGTGTATGTGTGTGCTCGTATAGGCTGTGCATTGAGTCACAGTGAGGTGTTTGTGTGTGTGTGTGCTGGTAGAGGAAGCGTTTTGAGTCACAGTCTCGTGTGTGTGTGTGTGCATGTGAGTTTGTGTGCTGGTATGGGCTTTATTGTGCTGGTATGGGCTTTATTGACTCATGGGTGTGTGTGTGAGTGTGGGTGATACAGACTGCATTGAGTCACAGTGCGATGTGTGTGTGTGTGCTGGTATAGAATATTTATTGAGTACCAGTGAGCCATGTGTGAGTGCGTGTTGGTGTGTGTGTGTGTGTACTGGTATAGGCTGTGCATTGAGTCACAGTGAGGCCTGCATCTGTGCATGTCTGTGTTTGTGTGTGTGTGTTTGCTGGTATAGGCTGAGCTTTGAATCACTCTGAGGTGTGTGTGCATGTGCTGGTAAAATTGTGCCTTGATTCACTGTGCCATGTGAGTGTGTGTGCACGCTGGTATAGGTTGTGCATTGAGTCAGAGTGGGAGGTGTGTGTGTCTGTGTGTTCTGGTATAGGCTGACAATTGAGGCACACTGAGGTCTGTGTGCACATGTGTGTATATGTGTGCTGGTACAGCCTGCTCATTGAGTCATATTGAGTTTTTTGTGTGTGTGTGTGCAGGTAGAGGCAGCACATTGAGTCACAGTGAGGTGTATGTGTGTGATGTTATATGCTATGCACTGATTCATAGGGAGGTTTGTGTCTGTGTGTGTGCACTTTCTAGTTTAGGATTTGCATTGAATCACACTGAGCTGTGTTTTTGAGTGTCAGTATGTGTGCGTGTGTGGAGGTATGGGCTGTGGATTGACTCACATTTTGCCGTATGTGCTTCTCTGTGTGTGTATGTCTGCTAGCATATCCTGTGCACTAAGTCACAGGGAGCCATGTGTGTGTGTGTGTGTGTGTGTGTGTCCTGGTACAGAGTGTGCATTGATTCACAGTCAGCCATGTGTGTGTGTGTGAGTGCACTGGTATAGGATGTGCAGTGAGTCAGAGTGATGTGTGTGTGTGTCTGCATGTTCTGATATAGGCTGACCATTGTGTAACATTGAGGGTGTGTGTGTGTGTGCTGGTATAGGCTGCATATTTTGTCACAGTGAGCTGTGTGTGTGTGTATGTGTAGGTACAGGCTGTGCATTGAGTCACAGTGTGGGGTGTGTGTGTGATGTTATATTCTGTGCACTAGGACAGAGTGAGCCGTGTGTGTGTGCTGGTATAATCTGAACATTGAGTCACAGTGTGGTGTGGTGTGTGTGCCTTTGCTGGTATGGACTGTGCATTGAATCCCAGCCCTGTGTTAGTGTTTGTGTATTTGGTGCTGTAGAGTCTGCATGAGTCACAGTAAGATGTGTGTGTGTGTACTGCTATAGGCTGTACACTGAGCCATATTAAGGTGTGTTTCTGTGTGTGTGTGTGGGGGTATAGGCTATACATTGACTCACATTGAGCCATGTGTTTGTATGTGCTACTATACGCTATTCATTGAGTCTCAGTGAGCCATTGTTGTGTGTGTCTGTTTACTTGTATGGGCTTGGCATTGAGTCTCAGACAGGTGTTTGTTTGTGTTTGTGTGTCTGTGTGGTGGTATAAACTGCATTGAGTCACACGGCGGTGTGTGTGAGAGTGTGTGTGTGTGCAGGTACAGGCTGGTATTGAACCACAGTGAGCCGTGTGTGTGTGTGCTGGAATAGGCAGAGCATTGAGTCTCAGGTGTGTGTATGTGTGTGTGTATGCTGGTGTGGTCTCTGCATTGATTCACTAAGGTGTGTTGTGTGTGTATGTACATGGAGCTGAAGACTGTACACTGATTCACAGTGAGCTGTGTGTGTATGTGTGTGTGCGTGTGATGGTATGGGCTTTGCATTGAGTCACTGAGGTGTGTGTCTGTGTGTGTATACCTGGAACTACAGACTGTGCACTGATTCACAATGAGCCATGTGTGAATGTGTGTATGTGATAGTATAGGGTGTTCATAGAGTCACAATGAGCCGTGCATATGTGTCTTTGCATGGGTGTTGTGGTATAGGCTGTGCATTGTGTCACAGTGACTGTGTGTGTGTGTGTGTGTGTGTGTTTGTGATGGTATAGTACATGCATTGTATCAGAGAGAGCCATGCATGCGTCTCTGTGTGTGTGTTTTGGCATAGGCATTACATTGTGTCACAGTGAGCCATGTGTTTGTATGCTGGTGGAGACTCTGCATTGAGTCACAGTAAGACTTGTGTGTGTGCCAGTACAGGCTGTGCAAGGAGTCAGTGAGTCATATATGTGTTTGTGTTTGTGTGTGCTGATATATGAAGTGCATTGAGTCCAAGTGAATCATGTATGTTTGTGTGTGTTTGTGGGTGCTGCTATAGGTGGTTCACTGAGTCACAGTCAGGTATGTGTGAGTGTTTGTGTGTTCTTGTATAGGCTGTGCATTGATTCACAGTGAGGCATGTGTGTAAGCTGGTACAGGAGGTGCATTGTGTCACAGTGATGGTTGTGTTTGTGTGTGTGTGTGTGCTGCAGTAGGCTGTGTATTGAGTCACAGAAAGTGGGTCTTTGTGTGTGTATGTGCATGTACAGGCTGCGGTTTGAGTCACAGTGATGGGTGTCTCTGTGTGGTGTTATAGGCTGTGCATTGAATCACAGCCCTGTGTTAGTGTTGTGTATTTGGTGCTGTAGAGTCTGCATGAGTCACAGTAAGGTGTGTGTGTGTGCTGCTATATGCTGAGAATTGAGTCACACCTAGGTGAGTGTATGTGTATGTGTATGCTGATATGGGATTTGCATTGAATCACTGAACGGTGTGTGTTTGTGTGTGTGTGTACTGCTATAGTCTGTACACTGAGACATGTTAAGGTGTGTTTCTGTGTGTGTGTGTGCGGGTATAGGCTATGCATTGACTCACATTGAGCCATGTGTTTGTATGTGCTAGTATACACTGTTCATTGAGTCTCAGTGAGCCTTTGTTTTGTGTGTCTGTTTACTTGTATGGGCTTGGCATTGAGTCTCAGACAGGTGTGTGTGTGTGTCTGTGTGTCTGTGTGGTGGTATCATCTGCATTGAGTCACACGGCAGTGTGTGTGAGAGTGTGTGTGTGTGCAGGTACAGGCTGGTATTGAATGACAGTGAGCCGTGTGTGTGCCTGTGTGTGTGTGTGTGCTGGAATAGGCAGAGCATTGAGTCTCAGGTGTGTGTATGTGTGTGTGTATGCTGGTATGGTCTCTGCATTGATTGACTAAGGTGTGTTGTGTGTGTATGTACATGGAGCTGAAGACTGTACACTGATTCACAGTGAGCTGTGTGTGTATGTGTGTGTGTGTGTGATGGTATGGGCTTTGCATTGAGTCACTGAGGTGTGTGTCTGTGTGTGTATACCTGGAACTACAGACTGTGCACTGATTCACAATGAGCCATGTGTGAATGTGTGTATGTGATAGTATAGGGTGTGCATAGAGTCACAAAGAGCCGTGCATATGTGTCTTTGCATGGGTGTTGTGGTATAGGGTCTGCGTTGTGTCACAGTGACTGTGCGTGTGTGTGTGTTTGTGATGGTATAGTACGTGCATTGAATCAGAGAGAGCCATGCATGTGTCTCTGTGTGTGTGTGCTGGCATAGGCATTACATTGAGTCACAGTGAGCCATGTGTTTGTATGCTGGTGTAGACTCTGCATTGAGTCACAGTAAGCCTTGTGTGTGTGCCAGTACAGGCTGTGCATTGAGTCAGTGAGTCATATGTGTGTGTGTGTTTGTGTGTGTGTGTGCTGGTTTAGGCAGTGCATTGAGTCCAATGAGCAGTGTATGTTTGTGTGTGTGTGTGTGTGCTGCTATAGGTGGTTCACTGAGTCACAGTCAGGTATGTGTGAGTGAGTGTTTGTGTGTTCTTCTATAGGCTGTGCATTGATTCACAGTGAGCTCTGTGTGTATGGTGGTATAGGCGGTGCATTGAATCACAGTGATGGTTGTTTTTCTGTGTGTATGCTGCAGTAGGCTGTGAATTGAGTCACAGAAGGTGGGTCTTTGTGTGCGTATGTGCAGGTACAAGCTGCAGTTCGAGTCACAGTGATGGGTGTCTCTGTGTGATGTTATAGGCTGTGCATTGAATCACAGCGAGCCGTATTAGTGTGTGTACGTGTATTTGTGTATGCGTGTGTGTGTGTGATGGTACAGGCTGAACATTGAGTCACTGAGGTGTGCATGTGTGTATGTGGTGTTACAGACTGTTCGTTAGGTCAAACTGAGCAATATGTGTGTGTAGGGGTGTGTGTGTACAGTTATTTGCTGTGCACTGAGTCACAGTGAACCATGTGTGTGTGGGGAGCTGTTATAGTCAGAGCACTGAGTCACAGTTGAATGTGTGGGAGTTGTTTGTGTATGTGTGTGTGTATTTGCTGGTGTAGACTGTGCATTGAGTCACAGTGAGTAGTGCGGTGTGTGTGTGCTGTGATGGTGTGGACTGTGGTTTTATCCACTTTGACCTGAACGGCTGTGTGTGTTTGTGTGTTTGTGTGTGTGTGTGTGTGCTGGCACTAGATGACAATTGAGACAGAGTGGGCTGTGTGTCTGTGTGTGCGCTGGTATAGACTCTGTATTGAGTCACTGTGAGCTGTGTGTGTATGTGTGTGCTCGTATAGGCTGTGCATTGAGTCACAGTGAGGTGTTTGTGTGTGTGTGTGCTGGTACAGGAAGCGTTTTGAGTCACAGTCTCGTGTGTGTGTGTGTGCATGTGAGTTTGTGTGCTGGTATGGGCTTTATTGTGCTGGTATGGGCTTTATTGACTCATGGGTGTGTGTGTGAGTGTGGGTGATACAGACTGCATTGAGTCACAGTGCGCTGTGTGTGTGTGTGCTGGTATAGGCGATTTATTGAGTACCAGTGAGCCATGTGTGAGTGCGTGTTGGTGTGTGTGTGTGTGTACTGGTATAGGCTGTGCATTGAGTCACAGTGAGGCCTGCATCTGTGCATGTCTGTGTTTGTGTGTGTGTGTTTGCTGGTATAGGCTGAGCTTTGAATCACTCTGAGGTGTGTGTGCATGTGCTGGTAAAATTGTGCCTTGATTCACTGTGCCATGTGAGTGTGTGTGCACGCTGGTATAGGTTGTGCATTGAGTCAGAGTGGGAGGTGTGTGTGTCTGTGTGTTCTGGTATAGGCTGACAATTGAGGCACACTGAGGTCTGTGTGCACATGTGTGTATATGTGTGCTGGTACAGCCTGCTCATTGAGTCATATTGAGTTTTTTGTGTGTGTGTGTGCAGGTAGAGGCAGCACATTGAGTCACAGTGAGGTGTATGTGTGTGATGTTATATGCTATGCACTGATTCATAGGGAGGTTTGTGTCTGTGTGTGTGCACTTTCTAGTTTAGGATTTGCATTGAATCACACTGAGCTGTGTTTTTGAGTGTCAGTATGTGTGTGTGTGTGGAGGTATGGGCTGTGGATTGACTCACATTTTGCCGTATGTGCTTCTCTGTGTGTGTATGTCTGCTAGCATATCCTGTGCACTAAGTCACAGGGAGCCATGTGTGTGTGTGTGTGTGTGTGTCCTGGTACAGAGTGTGCATTGATTCACAGTCAGCCATGTGTGTGTGTGTGAGTGCACTGGTATAGGATGTGCAGTGAGTCAGAGTGCTGTGTGTGTGTGTCTGCATGTTCTGATATAGGCTGACCATTGTGTAACATTGAGGGTGTGTGTGTGTGTGTGCTGGTATAGGCTGCATATTTTGTCACAGTGAGCTGTGTGTGTGTGTGTATGTGTAGGTACAGGCTGTGCATTGAGTCACAGTGTGGTGTGTGTGTGTGATGTTATATTCTGTACACTAGGAGAGAGTGAGCCGTGTGTGTGTGCTGGTATAATCTGAACATTGAGTCACAGTGTGGTGTGGTGTGTGTGCCTTTGCTGGTATGGACTGTGCATTGAATCCCAGCCCTGTGTTAGTGTTTGTGTATTTGGTGCTGTAGAGTCTGCATGAGTCACAGTAAGATGTGTGTGTGTGTACTGCTATAGGCTGTACACTGAGCCATATTAAGGTGTGTTTCTGTGTGTGTGTGTGCGGGTATAGGCTATACATTGACTCACATTGAGCCATGTGTTTGTATGTGCTACTATACGCTATTCATTGAGTCTCAGTGAGCCATTGTTGTGTGTGTCTGTTTACTTGTATGGGCTTGGCATTGAGTCTCAGACAGGTGTTTGTTTGTGTTTGTGTGTCTGTGTGGTGGTATAAACTGCATTGAGTCACACGGCGGTGTGTGTGAGAGTGTGTGTGTGTGCAGGTACAGGCTGGTATTGAACCACAGTGAGCCGTGTGTGTGTGTGCTGGAATAGGCAGAGCATTGAGTCTCAGGTGTGTGTATGTGTGTGTGTATGCTGGTGTGGTCTCTGCATTGATTCACTAAGGTGTGTTGTGTGTGTATGTACATGGAGCTGAAGACTGTACACTGATTCACAGTGAGCTGTGTGTGTATGTGTGTGTGCGTGTGATGGTATGGGCTTTGCATTGAGTCACTGAGGTGTGTGTCTGTGTGTGTATACCTGGAACTACAGACTGTGCACTGATTCACAATGAGCCATGTGTGAATGTGTGTATGTGATAGTATAGGGTGTTCATAGAGTCACAATGAGCCGTGCATATGTGTCTTTGCATGGGTGTTGTGGTATAGGCTGTGCATTGTGTCACAGTGACTGTGCATGTGTGTGTGTGTGTGTTTGTGATGGTATAGTACATGCATTGTATCAGAGAGAGCCATGCATGCGTCTCTGTGTGTGTGTGCTGGCATAGGCATTACATTGTGTCACAGTGAGCCATGTGTTTGTATGCTGGTGGAGACTCTGCATTGAGTCACAGTAAGACTTGTGTGTGTGCCAGTACAGGCTGTGCAAGGAGTCAGTGAGTCATATATGTGTGTGTGTGTGTGTGTGTGCTGATATATGAAGTGCATTGAGTCCAAGTGAATCATATATATTTGTGTGTGTTTGTGGGTGCTGCTATAGGTGGTTCACTGAGTCACAGTCAGGTATGTGTGAGTGTTTGTGTGTTCTTGTATAGGCTGTGCATTGATTCACAGTGAGGCATGTGTGTAAGCTGGTACAGGAGGTGCATTGAGTCACAGTGATGGTTGTGTTTGTGTGTGTGCTGCAGTAGGCTGTGTATTGAGTCACAGAAAGTGGGTCTTTGTGTGTGTATGTGCATGTACAGGCTGCGGTTTGAGTCACAGTGATGGGTGTCTCTGTGTGGTGTTATAGGCTGTGCATTGAATCACAGCCCTGTGTTAGTGTTGTGTATTTGGTGCTGTAGAGTCTGCATGAGTCACAGTAAGGTGTGTGTGTGTGCTGCTATATGCTGAGAATTGAGTCACACCTAGGTGAGTGTATGTGTATGTGTATGCTGATATGGGATTTGCATTGAATCACTGAACGGTGTGTGTTTGTGTGTGTGTGTACTGCTATAGTCTGTACACTGAGACATGTTAAGGTGTGTTTCTGTGTGTGTGTGTGCGGGTATAGGCTATGCATTGACTCACATTGAGCCATGTGTTTGTATGTGCTAGTATACACTGTTCATTGAGTCTCAGTGAGCCTTTGTTTTGTGTGTCTGTTTACTTGTATGGGCTTGGCATTGAGTCTCAGACAGGTGTGTGTGTGTGTCTGTGTGTCTGTGTGGTGGTATCATCTGCATTGAGTCACACGGCAGTGTGTGTGAGAGTGTGTGTGTGTGCAGGTACAGGCTGGTATTGAATGACAGTGAGCCGTGTGTGTGCCTGTGTGTGTGTGTGTGCTGGAATAGGCAGAGCATTGAGTCTCAGGTGTGTGTATGTGTGTGTGTATGCTGGTATGGTCTCTGCATTGATTCACTAAGGTGTGTTGTGTGTGTATGTACATGGAGCTGAAGACTGTACACTGATTCACAGTGAGCTGTGTGTGTATGTGTGTGTGTGTGTGATGGTATGGGCTTTGCATTGAGTCACTGAGGTGTGTGTCTGTGTGTGTATACCTGGAACTACAGACTGTGCACTGATTCACAATGAGCCATGTGTGAATGTGTGTATGTGATAGTATAGGGTGTGCATAGAGTCACAAAGAGCCGTGCATATGTGTCTTTGCATGGGTGTTGTGGTATA
Organism: Pseudorca crassidens; assembly: GCF_039906515.1. NCBI lineage: Eukaryota > Metazoa > Chordata > Mammalia > Artiodactyla > Delphinidae > Pseudorca > Pseudorca crassidens. Next base: position 12,060,538 of record NC_090318.1, read on the forward strand.
GGGTCTGCGTTGTGTCACAGTGACTGTGCGTGTGTGTGTGTTTGTGATGGTATAGTACGTGCATTGAATCAGAGAGAGCCATGCATGTGTCTCTGTGTGTGTGTGCTGGCATAGGCATTACATTGAGTCACAGTGAGCCATGTGTTTGTATGCTGGTGTAGACTCTGCATTGAGTCACAGTAAGCCTTGTGTGTGTGCCAGTACAGGCTGTGCATTGAGTCAGTGAGTCATATGTGTGTGTGTGTTTGTGTGTGTGTGTGCTGGTTTAGGCAGTGCATTGAGTCCAATGAGCAGTGTATGTTTGTGTGTGTGTGTGTGCTGCTATAGGTGGTTCACTGAGTCACAGTCAGGTATGTGTGAGTGAGTGTTTGTGTGTTCTTCTATAGGCTGTGCATTGATTCACAGTGAGCTCTGTGTGTATGGTGGTATAGGCGGTGCATTGAATCACAGTGATGGTTGTTTTTCTGTGTGTATGCTGCAGTAGGCTGTGAATTGAGTCACAGAAGGTGGGTCTTTGTGTGTGTATGTGCAAGTACAAGCTGCAGTTCGAGTCACAGTGATGGGTGTCTCTGTGTGATGTTATAGGCTGTGCATTGAATCACAGCGAGCCGTATTAGTGTGTGTACGTGTATTTGTGTATGCGTGTGTGTGTGTGATGGTACAGGCTGAACATTGAGTCACTGAGGTGTGCATGTGTGTATGTGGTGTTACAGACTGTTCGTTAGGTCAAACTGAGCAATATGTGTGTGTAGGGGTGTGTGTGTACAGTTATTTGCTGTGCACTGAGTCACAGTGAACCATGTGTGTGTGGGGAGCTGGTATAGTCAGAGCACTGAGTCACAGTTGAATGTGTGGGAGTTGTTTGTGTATGTGTGTGTGTATTTGCTGGTGTAGACTGTGCATTGAGTCACAGTGAGTAGTGCGGTGTGTGTGTGCTGTGATGGTGTGGACTGTGGTTTTATCCACTTTGACCTGAACGGCTGTGTGTGTTTGTGTGTTTGTGTGTGTGCTGGCACTAGATGACAATTGAGACAGAGTGGGCTGTGTGTCTGTGTGTGCGCTGGTATAGACTCTGTATTGAGTCACTGTGAGCTGTGTGTGTATGTGTGTGCTCGTATAGGCTGTGCATTGAGTCACAGTGAGGTGTTTGTGTGTGTGTGTGCTGGTACAGGAAGCGTTTTGAGTCACAGTCTCGTGTGTGTGTGTGTGCATGTGAGTTTGTGTGCTGGTATGGGCTTTATTGTGCTGGTATGGGCTTTATTGACTCATGGGTGTGTGTGTGAGTGTGGGTGATACAGACTGCATTGAGTCACAGTGCGCTGTGTGTGTGTGTGCTGGTATAGGCGATTTACTGAGTACCAGTGAGCCATGTGTGAGTGCATGTTGGTGTGTGTGTGTGTGTACTGGTATAGGCTGTGCATTGAGTCACAGTGAGGCCTGCATCTGTGCATGTCTGTGTTTGTGTGTGTGTGTTTGCTGGTATAGGCTGAGCTTTGAATCACTCTGAGGTGTGTGTGCATGTGCTGGTAAAATTGTGCCTTGATTCACTGTGCCATGTGAGTGTGTGTGCACGCTGGTATAGGTTGTGCATTGAGTCAGAGTGGGAGGTGTGTGTGTCTGTGTGTTCTGGTATAGGCTGACAATTGAGGCACACTGAGGTCTGTGTGCACATGTGTGTATATGTGTGCTGGTACAGCCTGCTCATTGAGTCATATTGAGTTTTTTGTGTGTGTGTGTGCAGGTAGAGGCAGCACATTGAGTCACAGTGAGGTGTATGTGTGTGATGTTATATGCTATGCACTGATTCATAGGGAGGTTTGTGTCTGTGTGTGTGCACTTTCTAGTTTAGGATTTGCATTGAATCACACTGAGCTGTGTTTTTGAGTGTCAGTATGTGTGCGTGTGTGGAGGTATGGGCTGTGGATTGACTCACATTTTGCCGTATCTGCTTCTCTGTGTGTGTATGTCTGCTAGCATATCCTGTCCACTGAGTCACAGGGAGCCATGTGTGTGTGTGTGTGTGTCCTGGTACAGAGTGTGCATTGATTCACAGTCAGCCATGTGTGTGTGTGTGTGTGAGTGCACTGGTATAGGATGGGCAGTGAGTCAGAGTGATGTGTGTGTGTGTCTGCATGTTCTGATATAGGCTGACCATTGTGTAACATTGAGGGTGTGTGTGTGTGTGTGCTGGTATAGGCTGCATATTTTGTCACAGTGAGCTGTGTGTGTGTGTATGTGTAGGTACAGGCTGTGCATTGAGTCACAGTGTGGGGTGTGTGTGTGATGTTATATTCTGTGCACTAGGACAGAGTGAGCCGTTTGTGTGTGCTGGTATAATCTGAACATTGAGTCACAGTGTGGTGTGGTGTGTGTGCCTTTGCTGGTATGGACTGTGCATTGAATCCCAGCCCTGTGTTCGTGTTTGTGTATTTGGTGCTGTAGAGTCTGCATGAGTCACAGTAAGATGTGTGTGTGTGTACTGCTATAGGCTGTACACTGAGCCATATTAAGCTGTGTTTCTGTGTGTGTGTGTGCGGGTATAGGCTGTGCATTGACTCACATTGAGCCATGTGTTTGTATGTGCTACTATATGCTATTCATTGAGTCTCAGTGAGCCATTGTTGTGTGTGTCTGTTTACTTGTATGGGCTTGGCATTGAGTCACAGAGAGGTGTTTGTGTGTGTTTGTGTGTCTGTGTGGTGGTATAAACTGCATTGAGTCACACGGCGGTGTGTGTGAGAGTGTGTGTGTGTGCAGGTACAGGCTGGTATTGAACCACAGTGAGCCGTGTGTGTGTGTGCTGGAATAGGCAGAGCATTGAGTCTCAGGTGTGTGTATGTGTGTGTGTATGCTGGTATGGTCTCTGCATTGATTCACTAAGGTGTGTTGTGTGTGTATGTACATGGAGCTGAAGACTGTACACTGATTCACAGTGAGCTGTGTGTGTATGTGTGTGTGTGTGTGATGGTATGGGCTTTGCATTGAGTCACTGAGGTGTGTGTCTGTGTGTGTATACCTGGAACTACAGACTGTGCACTGATTCACAATGAGCCATGTGTGAATGTGTGTATGTGATAGTATAGGGTGTTCATAGAGTCACAATGAGCCGTGCATATGTGTCTTTGCATGGGTGTTGTGGTATAGGGTCTGCATTGTGTCACAGTGACTGTGCGTGTGTGTGTGTGTGTTTGTGATGGTATAGTACATGCAATGTATCAGAGAGAGCCATGCATGCGTCTCTGTGTGTGTGTGCTGGCATAGGCATTACATTGTGTCACAGTGAGCCATGTGTTTGTATGCTGGTGGAGACTCTGCATTGAGTCACAGTAAGACTTGTGTGTGTGCCAGTACAGGCTGTGCAAGGAGTCAGTGAGTCATATATGTGTGTGTGTGTGTGTGTGTGCTGATATATGAAGTGCATTGAGTCCAAGTGAATCATGTATGTTTGTGTGTGTTTGTGGGTGCTGCTATAGGTGGTTCACTGAGTCACAGTCAGGTATGTGTGAGTGTTTGTGTGTTCTTGTATAGGCTGTGCATTGATTCACAGTGAGGCATGTGTGTAAGCTGGTACAGGAGGTGCATTGAGTCACAGTGATGGTTGTGTTTGTGTGTGTGTGTGTGCTGCAGTAGGCTGTGTATTGAGTCACAGAAAGTGGGTCTTTGTGTGTGTATGTGCATGTACAGGCTGCGGTTTGAGTCACAGTGATGGGTGTCTCTGTGTGGTGTTATAGGCTGTGCATTGAATCACAGCCCTGTGTTAGTGTTGTGTATTTGGTGCTGTAGAGTCTGCATGAGTCACAGTAAGGTGTGTGTGTGTGCTGCTATATGCTGAGAATTGAGTCACTCCTAGGTGAGTGTATGTGTATGTGTATGCTGATATTGGATTTGCATTGAATCACTGAGCGGTGTATGTTTGTGTGTGTGTGTACTGCTATAGTCTGTACACTGAGCCATGTTAAGGTGTGTTTCTGTGTGTGTGTGTGTGGGTATAGGCTATGCATTGACTCACATTGAGCCATGTGTTTGTATGTGCTAGTATACACTGTTCATTGAGTCTCAGTGAGCCTTTGTTTTGTGTGTCTGTTTACTTGTATGGGCTTGGCATTGAGTCTCAGACAGGTGTGTGTGTGTGTCTGTGTGTCTGTGTGGTGGTATCATCTGCATTGAGTCACACGGCGGTGTGTGTGAGAGTGTGTGTGTGTGCAGGTACAGGCTGCTATTGAATGACAGTGAGCCGTGTGTGTGCCTGTGTGTGTGTGTGTGCTGGAATAGGCAGAGCATTGAGTCTCAGGTGTGTGTATGTGTGTGTGTATGCTGGTATGGTCTCTGCATTGATTCACTAAGGTGTGTTGTGTGTGTATGTACATGGAGCTGAAGACTGTACACTGATTCACAGTGAGCTGTGTGTGTGTGTGTGTGTGTGTGATGGTATGGGCTTTGCATTGAGTCACTGAGGTGTGTGTCTTTGTGTGTATACCTGGAACTACAGACTGTGCACTGATTCACAATGAGCCATGTGTGAATGTGTGTATGTGATAGTATAGGGTGTTCATAGAGTCACAAAGAGCCGTGCATATGTGTCTTTGCATGGGTGTTGTGGTATAGGCTGTGCATTGTGTCACAGTGACTGTGCGTGTGTGTGTGTTTGTGATGGTATAGTACGTGCATTGAATCAGAGAGAGCCATGCATGTGTCTCTGTGTGTGTGTGCTGGCATAGGCATTATATTGAGTCACAGTGAGCCATGTGTTTGTATGCTGGTGTAGACTCTGCATTGAGTCACAGTAAGCCTTGTGTGTGTGCCAGTACAGGTTGTGCATTGAGTCAGTGAGTCATATGTGTGTGTGTGTTTGTGTGTGTGTGTGCTGGTTTAGGCAGTGCATTGAGTCCAATGAGCAGTGTATGTTTGTGTGTGTTTGTGTGTGTGCTGCTATAGGTGGTTCACTGAGTCACAGTCAGGTATGTGTGAGTGAGTGTTTGTGTGTTCTTCTATAGGCTGTGCATTGATTCACAGTGAGCTCTGTGTGTATGGTGGTATAGGCGGTGCATTGAATCACAGTGATGGTTGTTTTTCTGTGTGTATGCTGCAGTAGGCTGTGAATTGAGTCACAGAAGGTGGGTCTTTGTGTGTGTATGTGCAGGTACAAGCTGCAGTTCGAGTCACAGTGATGGGTGTCTCTGTGTGATGTTATAGGCTGTGCATTGAATCACAGCGAGCCGTATTAGTGTGTGTACGTGTATTTGTGTATGCGTGTGTGTGTGTGATGGTACAGGCTGAACATTGAGTCACTGAGGTGTGCATTTGTGTATGTGGTTTTACAGACTGTTCGTTAGGTCAAACTGAGCAATATGTGTGTGTAGGGGTGTGTGTGTACAGTTATTTGCTGTGCACTGAGTCACAGTGAACCATGTGTGTGTGGGGAGCTGGTATAGTCAGAGCACTGAGTCACAGTTGAATGTGTGGGAGTTGTTTGTGTATGTGTGTGTGTATTTGCTGGTGTAGACTGTGCATTGAGTCACAGTGAGTAGTGCGGTGTGTGTGTGCTGTGATGGTGTGGACTGTGGTTTTATCCACTTTGACCTGAACGGCTGTGTGTGTTTGTGTGTTTGTGTGTGTGTGTGTGCTGGCACTAGATGACAATTGAGACAGAGTGGGCTGTGTGTCTGTGTGTGCGCTGGTATAGACTCTGTATTGAGTCACTGTGAGCTGTGTGTGTATGTGTGTGCTCGTATAGGCTGTGCATTGAGTCACAGTGAGGTGTTTGTGTGTGTGTGTGCTGGTACAGGAAGCGTTTTGAGTCACAGTCTCGTGTGTGTGTGTGTGCATGTGAGTTTGTGTGCTGGTATGGGCTTTATTGTGCTCGTATGGGCTTTATTGACTCATGGGTGTGTGTGTGAGTGTGGGTGATACAGACTGCATTGAGTCACAGTGCGCTGTGTGTGTGTGCTGGTATAGGCGATTTATTGAGTACGAGTGAGCCATGTGTGAGTGCGTGTTGGTGTGTGTGTGTGTGTACTGGTATAGGCTGTGCATTGAGTCACAGTGAGGCCTGCATCTGTGCATGTCTGTGTTTGTGTGTGTGTGTTTGCTGGTATAGGCTGAGCTTTGAATCACTCTGAGGTGTGTGTGCATGTGCTGGTAAAATTGTGCCTTGATTCACTGTGCCATGTGAGTGTGTGTGCACGCTGGTATAGGTTGTGCATTGAGTCAGAGTGGGAGGTGTGTGTGTCTGTGTGTTCTGGTATAGGCTGACAATTGAGGCACACTGAGGTCTGTGTGCACATGTGTGTATATGTGTGCTGGTACAGCCTGCTCATTGAGTCATATTGAGTTTTGTGTGTGTGTGTGTGCAGGTAGAGGCAGCACATTGAGTCACAGTGAGGTGTATGTGTGTGATGTTATATGCTATGCACTGATTCATAGGGAGGTTTGTGTCTGTGTGTGTGCACTTTCTAGTTTAGGATTTGCATTGAATCACACTGAGCTGTGTTTTTGAGTGTCAGTATGTGTGCGTGTGTGGAGGTATGGGCTGTGGATTGACTCACATTTTGCCGTATCTGCTTCTCTGTGTGTGTATGTCTGCTAGCATATCCTGTGCACTGAGTCACAGGGAGCCGTGTGTGTGTGTGTGTGTGTGTGTCCTGGTACAGAGTGTGCATTGATTCACAGTCAGCCATGTGTGTGTGTGTGTGAGTGCACTGGTATAGGATGGGCAGTGAGTCAGAGTGATGTGTGTGTGTGTCTGCATGTTCTGATATAGGCTGACCATTGTGTAACATTGAGGGTGTGTGTGTGTGTGTGCTGGTATAGGCTGCATATTTTGTCACAGTGAGCTGTGTGTGTGTGTATGTGTAGGTACAGGCTGTGCATTGAGTCACAGTGTGGGGTGTGTGTGTGATGTTATATTCTGTGCACTAGGACAGAGTGAGCCGTGTGTGTGTGCTGGTATAATCTGAACATTGAGTCACAGTGTGGTGTGGTGTGTGTGCCTTTGCTGGTATGGACTGTGCATTGAATCCCAGCCCTGTGTTCGTGTTAGTGTATTTGGTGCTGTAGAGTCTGCATGAGTCACAGTAAGATGTGTGTGTGTGTACTGCTATAGGCTGTACACTGAGCCATATTAAGCTGTGTTTCTGTGTGTGTGTGTGCGGGTATAGGCTATGCATTGACTCACATTGAGCCATGTGTTTGTATGTGCTACTATATGCTATTCATTGAGTCGCAGTGAGCCTTTGTTTTGTGTGTCTGTTTACTTGTATGGGCTTGGCATTGAGTCTCAGACAGGTGTGTGTGTGTGTCTGTGTGGTGGTATCATCTGCATTGAGTCACACGGCGGTGTGTGTGAGAGTGTGTGTGTGTGCAGGTACAGGCTGGTATTGAACCACAGTGAGCCGTGTGTGTGTGTGCTGGAATAGGCAGAGCATTGAGTCTCAGGTGTGTGTATGTGTGTGTGTATGCTGGTATGGTCTCTGCATTGATTCACTAAGGTGTGTTGTGTGTGTATGTACATGGAGCTGAAGACTGTACACTGATTCACAGTGAGCTGTGTGTGTATGTGTGTGTGTGTGTGATGGTATGGGCTTTGCATTGAGTCACTGAGGTGTGTGTCTGTGTGTGTATACCTGGAACTACAGACTGTGCACTGATTCACAATGAGCCATGTGTGAATGTGTGTATGTGATAGTATAGGGTGTTCATAGAGTCACAAAGAGCCGTGCATATGTGTCTTTGCATGGGTGTTGTGGTATAGGGTCTGCGTTGTGTCACAGTGACTGTGCGTGTGTGTGTGTTTGTGATGGTATAGTACGTGCATTGAATCAGAGAGAGCCATGCATGTGTCTCTGTGTGTGTGTGCTGGCATAGGCATTATATTGAGTCACAGTGAGCCATGTGTTTGTATGTTGGTGTAGACTCTGCATTGAGTCACAGTAAGCCTTGTGTGTGTGCCAGTACAGGTTGTGCATTGAGTCAGTGAGTCATATGTGTGTGTGTGTTTGTGTGTGTGTGTGCTGGTTTAGGCAGTGCATTGAGTCCAATGAGCAGTGTATGTTTGTGTGTGTGTGTGTGTGTGCTGCTATAGGTGGTTCACTGAGTCACAGTCAGGTATGTGTGAGTGAGTGTTTGTGTGTTCTTCTATAGGCTGTGCATTGATTCACAGTGAGCTCTGTGTGTATGGTGGTATAGGCGGTGCATTGAATCACAGTGATGGTTGTTTTTCTGTGTGTATGCTGCAGTAGGCTGTGAATTGAGTCACAGAAGGTGGGTCTTTGTGTGTGTATGTGCAGGTACAAGCTGCAGTTCGAGTCACAGTGATGGGTGTCTCTGTGTGATGTTATAGGCTGTGCATTGAATCACAGCGAGCCGTATTTGTGTGTGTACGTGTATTTGTGTTTGCGTGTGTGTGTGTGATGGTACAGGCTGAACATTGAGTCACTGAGGTGTGCATGTGTGTATGTGGTGTTACAGACTGTTCGTTAGGTCAAACTGAGCAATATGTGTGTGTAGGGGTGTGTGTGTACAGTTATTTGCTGTGCACTGAGTCACAGTGAACCATGTGTGTGTGGGGAGCTGGTATAGTCAGAGCACTGAGTCACAGTTGAATGTGTGGGAGTTGTTTGTGTATGTGTGTGTGTATTTGCTGGTGTAGACTGTGCATTGAGTCACAGTGAGTAGTGCGGTGTGTGTGTGCTGTGATGGTGTGGCCTGTGGTTTTATCCACTTTGACCTGAACGGCTGTGTGTGTTTGTGTGTGTGTGTGTGCTGGCACTAGATGACAATTGAGACAGAGTGGGCTGTGTGTCTGTGTGTGCGCTGGTATAGACTCTGTATTGAGTCACTGTGAGCTGTGTGTGTATGTGTGTGCTCGTATAGGCTGTGCATTGAGTCACAGTGAGGTGTTTGTGTGTGTGTGTGCTGGTACAGGAAGCGTTTTGAGTCACAGTCTCGTGTGTGTGTGTGTGCATGTGAGTTTGTGTGCTGGTATGGGCTTTATTGTGCTGGTATGGGCTTTATTGACTCATGGGTGTGTGTGTGAGTGTGGGTGATACAGACTGCATTGAGTCACAGTGCGCTGTGTGTGTGTGTGCTGGTATAGGCGATTTATTGAGTACCAGTGAGCCATGTGTGAGTGCGTGTTGGTGTGTGTGTGTGTGTACTGGTATAGGCTGTGCATTGAGTCACAGTGAGGCCTGCATCTGTGCATGTCTGTGTTTGTGTGTGTGTGTTTGCTGGTATAGGCTGAGCTTTGAATCACTCTGAGGTGTGTGTGCATGTGCTGGTAAAATTGTGCCTTGATTCACTGTGCCATGTGAGTGTGTGTGCACGCTGGTATAGGTTGTGCATTGAGTCAGAGTGGGAGGTGTGTGTGTCTGTGTGTTCTGGTATAGGCTGACAATTGAGGCACACTGAGGTCTGTGTGCACATGTGTGTATATGTGTGCTGGTACAGCCTGCTCATTGAGTCATATTGAGTTTTTTGTGTGTGTGTGTGCAGGTAGAGGCAGCACATTGAGTCACAGTGAGGTGTATGTGTGTGATGTTATATGCTATGCACTGATTCATAGGGAGGTTTGTGTCTGTGTGTGTGCACTTTCTAGTTTAGGATTTGCATTGAATCACACTGAGCTGTGTTTTTGAGTGTCAGTATGTGTGCGTGTGTGGAGGTATGGGCTGTGGATTGACTCACATTTTGCCGTATGTGCTTCTCTGTGTGTGTATGTCTGCTAGCATATCCTGTGCACTAAGTCACAGGGAGCCATGTGTGTGTGTGTGTGTGTGTGTCCTGGTACAGAGTGTGCATTGATTCACAGTCAGCCATGTGTGTGTGTGTGAGTGCACTGGTATAGGATGTGCAGTGAGTCAGAGTGATGTGTGTGTGTGTCTGCATGTTCTGATATAGGCTGACCATTGTGTAACATTGAGGGTGTGTGTGTGTGTGTGCTGGTATAGGCTGCATATTTTGTCACAGTGAGCTGTGTGTGTGTGTGTATGTGTAGGTACAGGCTGTGCATTGAGTCACAGTGTGGTGTGTGTGTGTGATGTTATATTCTGTACACTAGGAGAGAGTGAGCCGTGTGTGTGTGCTGGTATAATCTGAACATTGAGTCACAGTGTGGTGTGGTGTGTGTGCCTTTGCTGGTATGGACTGTGCATTGAATCCCAGCCCTGTGTTAGTGTTTGTGTATTTGGTGCTGTAGAGTCTGCATGAGTCACAGTAAGATGTGTGTGTGTGTACTGCTATAGGCTGTACACTGAGCCATATTAAGGTGTGTTTCTGTGTGTGTGTGTGCGGGTATAGGCTATACATTGACTCACATTGAGCCATGTGTTTGTATGTGCTACTATACGCTATTCATTGAGTCTCAGTGAGCCATTGTTGTGTGTGTCTGTTTACTTGTATGGGCTTGGCATTGAGTCTCAGACAGGTGTTTGTTTGTGTTTGTGTGTCTGTGTGGTGGTATAAACTGCATTGAGTCACACGGCGGTGTGTGTGAGAGTGTGTGTGTGTGCAGGTACAGGCTGGTATTGAACCACAGTGAGCCGTGTGTGTGTGTGCTGGAATAGGCAGAGCATTGAGTCTCAGGTGTGTGTATGTGTGTGTGTATGCTGGTGTGGTCTCTGCATTGATTCACTAAGGTGTTTTGTGTGTGTATGTACATGGAGCTGAAGACTGTACACTGATTCACAGTGAGCTGTGTGTGTATGTGTGTGTGCGTGTGATGGTATGGGCTTTGCATTGAGTCACTGAGGTGTGTGTCTGTGTGTGTATACCTGGAACTACAGACTGTGCACTGATTCACAATGAGCCATGTGTGAATGTGTGTATGTGATAGTATAGGGTGTTCATAGAGTCACAATGAGCCGTGCATATGTGTCTTTGCATGGGTGTTGTGGTATAGGCTGTGCATTGTGTCACAGTGACTGTGCATGTGTGTGTGTGTGTGTTTGTGATGGTATAGTACATGCATTGTATCAGAGAGAGCCATGCATGCGTCTCTGTGTGTGTGTGCTGGCATAGGCATTACATTGTGTCACAGTGAGCCATGTGTTTGTATGCTGGTGGAGACTCTGCATTGAGTCACAGTAAGACTTGTGTGTGTGCCAGTACAGGCTGTGCAAGGAGTCAGTGAATCATATATGTGTGTGTGTGTGTGTGTGTGTGCTGATATATGAAGTGCATTGAGTCCAAGTGAATCATATATATTTGTGTGTGTTTGTGGGTGCTGCTATAGGTTGTTCACTGAGTCACAGTCAGGTATGTGTGAGTGTTTGTGTGTTCTTGTATAGGCTGTGCATTGATTCACAGTGAGGCATGTGTGTAAGCTGGTACAGGAGGTGCATTGAGTCACAGTGATGGTTGTGTTTGTGTGTGTGTGTGTGCTGCAGTAGGCTGTGTATTGAGTCACAGAAAGTGGGTCTTTGTGTGTGTATGTGCATGTACAGGCTGCGGTTTGAGTCACAGTGATGGGTGTCTCTGTGTGGTGTTATAGGCTGTGCATTGAATCACAGCCCTGTGTTAGTGTTGTGTATTTGGTGCTGTAGAGTCTGCATGAGTCACAGTAAGGTGTGTGTGTGTGCTGCTATATGCTGAGAATTGAGTCACACCTAGGTGAGTGTATGTGTATGTGTATGCTGATATGGGATTTGCATTGAATCACTGAACGGTGTGTGTTTGTGTGTGTGTGTACTGCTATAGTCTGTACACTGAGACATGTTAAGGTGTGTTTCTGTGTGTGTGTGTGCGGGTATAGGCTATGCATTGACTCACATTGAGCCATGTGTTTGTATGTGCTAGTATACACTGTTCATTGAGTCTCAGTGAGCCTTTGTTTTGTGTGTCTGTTTACTTGTATGGGCTTGGCATTGAGTCTCAGACAGGTGTGTGTGTGTGTCTGTGTGTCTGTGTGGTGGTATCATCTGCATTGAGTCACACGGCAGTGTGTGTGAGAGTGTGTGTGTGTGCAGGTACAGGCTGGTATTGAATGACAGTGAGCCGTGTGTGTGCCTGTGTGTGTGTGTGTGCTGGAATAGGCAGAGCATTGAGTCTCAGGTGTGTGTATGTGTGTGTGTATGCTGGTATGGTCTCTGCATTGATTCACTAAGGTGTGTTGTGTGTGTATGTACATGGAGCTGAAGACTGTACACTGATTCACAGTGAGCTGTGTGTGTATGTGTGTGTGTGTGTGATGGTATGGGCTTTGCATTGAGTCACTGAGGTGTGTGTCTGTGTGTGTATACCTGGAACTACAGACTGTGCACTGATTCACAATGAGCCATGTGTGAATGTGTGTATGTGATAGTATAGGGTGTGCATAGAGTCACAAAGAGCCGTGCATATGTGTCTTTGCATGGGTGTTGTGGTATAGGGTCTGCGTTGTGTCACAGTGACTGTGCGTGTGTGTGTGTTTGTGATGGTATAGTACGTGCATTGAATCAGAGAGAGCCATGCATGTGTCTCTGTGTGTGTGTGCTGGCATAGGCATTACATTGAGTCACAGTGAGCCATGTGTTTGTATGCTGGTGTAGACTCTGCATTGAGTCACAGTAAGCCTTGTGTGTGTGCCAGTACAGGCTGTGCATTGAGTCAGTGAGTCATATGTGTGTGTGTGTTTGTGTGTGTGTGTGCTGGTTTAGGCAGTGCATTGAGTCCAATGAGCAGTGTATGTTTGTGTGTGTGTGTGTGTGCTGCTATAGGTGGTTCACTGAGTCACAGTCAGGTATGTGTGAGTGAGTGTTTGTGTGTTCTTCTATAGGCTGTGCATTGATTCACAGTGAGCTCTGTGTGTATGGTGGTATAGGCGGTGCATTGAATCACAGTGATGGTTGTTTTTCTGTGTGTATGCTGCAGTAGGCTGTGAATTGAGTCACAGAAGGTGGGTCTTTGTGTGTGTATGTGCAAGTACAAGCTGCAGTTCGAGTCACAGTGATGGGTGTCTCTGTGTGATGTTATAGGCTGTGCATTGAATCACAGCGAGCCGTATTAGTGTGTGTACGTGTATTTGTGTATGCGTGTGTGTGTGTGATGGTACAGGCTGAACATTGAGTCACTGAGGTGTGCATGTGTGTATGTGGTGTTACAGACTGTTCGTTAGGTCAAACTGAGCAATATGTGTGTGTAGGGGTGTGTGTGTACAGTTATTTGCTGTGCACTGAGTCACAGTGAACCATGTGTGTGTGGGGAGCTGGTATAGTCAGAGCACTGAGTCACAGTTGAATGTGTGGGAGTTGTTTGTGTATGTGTGTGTGTATTTGCTGGTGTAGACTGTGCATTGAGTCACAGTGAGTAGTGCGGTGTGTGTGTGCTGTGATGGTGTGGACTGTGGTTTTATCCACTTTGACCTGAACGGCTGTGTGTGTTTGTGTGTTTGTGTGTGTGCTGGCACTAGATGACAATTGAGACAGAGTGGGCTGTGTGTCTGTGTGTGCGCTGGTATAGACTCTGTATTGAGTCACTGTGAGCTGTGTGTGTATGTGTGTGCTCGTATAGGCTGTGCATTGAGTCACAGTGAGGTGTTTGTGTGTGTGTGTGCTGGTACAGGAAGCGTTTTGAGTCACAGTCTCGTGTGTGTGTGTGTGCATGTGAGTTTGTGTGCTGGTATGGGCTTTATTGTGCTGGTATGGGCTTTATTGACTCATGGGTGTGTGTGTGAGTGTGGGTGATACAGACTGCATTGAGTCACAGTGCGCTGTGTGTGTGTGTGCTGGTATAGGCGATTTACTGAGTACCAGTGAGCCATGTGTGAGTGCATGTTGGTGTGTGTGTGTGTGTACTGGTATAGGCTGTGCATTGAGTCACAGTGAGGCCTGCATCTGTGCATGTCTGTGTTTGTGTGTGTGTGTTTGCTGGTATAGGCTGAGCTTTGAATCACTCTGAGGTGTGTGTGCATGTGCTGGTAAAATTGTGCCTTGATTCACTGTGCCATGTGAGTGTGTGTGCACGCTGGTATAGGTTGTGCATTGAGTCAGAGTGGGAGGTGTGTGTGTCTGTGTGTTCTGGTATAGGCTGACAATTGAGGCACACTGAGGTCTGTGTGCACATGTGTGTATATGTGTGCTGGTACAGCCTGCTCATTGAGTCATATTGAGTTTTTTGTGTGTGTGTGTGCAGGTAGAGGCAGCACATTGAGTCACAGTGAGGTGTATGTGTGTGATGTTATATGCTATGCACTGATTCATAGGGAGGTTTGTGTCTGTGTGTGTGCACTTTCTAGTTTAGGATTTGCATTGAATCACACTGAGCTGTGTTTTTGAGTGTCAGTATGTGTGCGTGTGTGGAGGTATGGGCTGTGGATTGACTCACATTTTGCCGTATCTGCTTCTCTGTGTGTGTATGTCTGCTAGCATATCCTGTCCACTGAGTCACAGGGAGCCATGTGTGTGTGTGTGTGTGTCCTGGTACAGAGTGTGCATTGATTCACAGTCAGCCATGTGTGTGTGTGTGTGAGTGCACTGGTATAGGATGGGCAGTGAGTCAGAGTGATGTGTGTGTGTGTCTGCATGTTCTGATATAGGCTGACCATTGTGTAACATTGAGGGTGTGTGTGTGTGTGTGCTGGTATAGGCTGCATATTTTGTCACAGTGAGCTGTGTGTGTGTGTATGTGTAGGTACAGGCTGTGCATTGAGTCACAGTGTGGGGTGTGTGTGTGATGTTATATTCTGTGCACTAGGACAGAGTGAGCCGTTTGTGTGTGCTGGTATAATCTGAACATTGAGTCACAGTGTGGTGTGGTGTGTGTGCCTTTGCTGGTATGGACTGTGCATTGAATCCCAGCCCTGTGTTCGTGTTTGTGTATTTGGTGCTGTAGAGTCTGCATGAGTCACAGTAAGATGTGTGTGTGTGTACTGCTATAGGCTGTACACTGAGCCATATTAAGCTGTGTTTCTGTGTGTGTGTGTGCGGGTATAGGCTGTGCATTGACTCACATTGAGCCATGTGTTTGTATGTGCTACTATATGCTATTCATTGAGTCTCAGTGAGCCATTGTTGTGTGTGTCTGTTTACTTGTATGGGCTTGGCATTGAGTCACAGAGAGGTGTTTGTGTGTGTTTGTGTGTCTGTGTGGTGGTATAAACTGCATTGAGTCACACGGCGGTGTGTGTGAGAGTGTGTGTGTGTGCAGGTACAGGCTGGTATTGAACCACAGTGAGCCGTGTGTGTGTGTGCTGGAATAGGCAGAGCATTGAGTCTCAGGTGTGTGTATGTGTGTGTGTATGCTGGTATGGTCTCTGCATTGATTCACTAAGGTGTGTTGTGTGTGTATGTACATGGAGCTGAAGACTGTACACTGATTCACAGTGAGCTGTGTGTGTATGTGTGTGTGTGTGTGATGGTATGGGCTTTGCATTGAGTCACTGAGGTGTGTGTCTGTGTGTGTATACCTGGAACTACAGACTGTGCACTGATTCACAATGAGCCATGTGTGAATGTGTGTATGTGATAGTATAGGGTGTTCATAGAGTCACAATGAGCCGTGCATATGTGTCTTTGCATGGGTGTTGTGGTATAGGGTCTGCATTGTGTCACAGTGACTGTGCGTGTGTGTGTGTGTGTTTGTGATGGTATAGTACATGCAATGTATCAGAGAGAGCCATGCATGCGTCTCTGTGTGTGTGTGCTGGCATAGGCATTACATTGTGTCACAGTGAGCCATGTGTTTGTATGCTGGTGGAGACTCTGCATTGAGTCACAGTAAGACTTGTGTGTGTGCCAGTACAGGCTGTGCAAGGAGTCAGTGAGTCATATATGTGTGTGTGTGTGTGTGTGTGCTGATATATGAAGTGCATTGAGTCCAAGTGAATCATGTATGTTTGTGTGTGTTTGTGGGTGCTGCTATAGGTGGTTCACTGAGTCACAGTCAGGTATGTGTGAGTGTTTGTGTGTTCTTGTATAGGCTGTGCATTGATTCACAGTGAGGCATGTGTGTAAGCTGGTACAGGAGGTGCATTGAGTCACAGTGATGGTTGTGTTTGTGTGTGTGTGTGTGCTGCAGTAGGCTGTGTATTGAGTCACAGAAAGTGGGTCTTTGTGTGTGTATGTGCATGTACAGGCTGCGGTTTGAGTCACAGTGATGGGTGTCTCTGTGTGGTGTTATAGGCTGTGCATTGAATCACAGCCCTGTGTTAGTGTTGTGTATTTGGTGCTGTAGAGTCTGCATGAGTCACAGTAAGGTGTGTGTGTGTGCTGCTATATGCTGAGAATTGAGTCACTCCTAGGTGAGTGTATGTGTATGTGTATGCTGATATTGGATTTGCATTGAATCACTGAGCGGTGTGTGTTTGTGTGTGTGTGTACTGCTATAGTCTGTACACTGAGCCATGTTAAGGTGTGTTTCTGTGTGTGTGTGTGTGGGTATAGGCTATGCATTGACTCACATTGAGCCATGTGTTTGTATGTGCTAGTATACACTGTTCATTGAGTCTCAGTGAGCCTTTGTTTTGTGTGTCTGTTTACTTGTATGGGCTTGGCATTGAGTCTCAGACAGGTGTGTGTGTGTGTCTGTGTGTCTGTGTGGTGGTATCATCTGCATTGAGTCACACGGCGGTGTGTGTGAGAGTGTGTGTGTGTGCAGGTACAGGCTGCTATTGAATGACAGTGAGCCGTGTGTGTGCCTGTGTGTGTGTGTGTGCTGGAATAGGCAGAGCATTGAGTCTCAGGTGTGTGTATGTGTGTGTGTATGCTGGTATGGTCTCTGCATTGATTCACTAAGGTGTGTTGTGTGTGTATGTACATGGAGCTGAAGACTGTACACTGATTCACAGTGAGCTGTGTGTGTATGTGTGTGTGTGTGTGATGGTATGGGCTTTGCATTGAGTCACTGAGGTGTGTGTCTGTGTGTGTATACCTGGAACTACAGACTGTGCACTGATTCACAATGAGCCATGTGTGAATGTGTGTATGTGATAGTATAGGGTGTTCATAGAGTCACAAAGAGCCGTGCATATGTGTCTTTGCATGGGTGTTGTGGTATAGGCTGTGCATTGTGTCACAGTGACTGTGCGTGTGTGTGTGTTTGTGATGGTATAGTACGTGCATTGAATCAGAGAGAGCCATGCATGTGTCTCTGTGTGTGTGTGCTGGCATAGGCATTATATTGAGTCACAGTGAGCCATGTGTTTGTATGCTGGTGTAGACTCTGCATTGAGTCACAGTAAGTCTTGTGTGTGTGCCAGTACAGGTTGTGCATTGAGTCAGTGAGTCATATGTGTGTGTGTGTTTGTGTGTGTGTGTGCTGGTTTAGGCAGTGCATTGAGTCCAATGAGCAGTGTATGTTTGTGTGTGTTTGTGTGTGTGCTGCTATAGGTGGTTCACTGAGTCACAGTCAGGTATGTGTGAGTGAGTGTTTGTGTGTTCTTCTATAGGCTGTGCATTGATTCACAGTCAGCTCTGTGTGTATGGTGGTATAGGCGGTGCATTGAATCACAATGATGGTTGTTTTTCTGTGTGTATGCTGCAGTAGGCTGTGAATTGAGTCACAGAAGGTGGGTCTTTGTGTGTGTATGTGCAGGTACAAGCTGCAGTTCGAGTCACAGTGATGGGTGTCTCTGTGTGATGTTATAGGCTGTGCATTGAATCACAGCGAGCCGTATTAGTGTGTGTACGTGTATTTGTGTATGCGTGTGTGTGTGTGATGGTACAGGCTGAACATTGAGTCACTGAGGTGTGCATTTGTGTATGTGGTTTTACAGACTGTTCGTTAGGTCAAACTGAGCAATATGTGTGTGTAGGGGTGTGTGTGTACAGTTATTTGCTGTGCACTGAGTCACAGTGAACCATGTGTGTGTGGGGAGCTGGTATAGTCAGAGCACTGAGTCACAGTTGAATGTGTGGGAGTTGTTTGTGTATGTGTGTGTGTATTTGCTGGTGTAGACTGTGCATTGAGTCACAGTGAGTAGTGCGGTGTGTGTGTGCTGGGATGGTGTGGACTGTGGTTTTATCCACTTTGACCTGAACGGCTGTGTGTGTTTGTGTGTTTGTGTGTGTGTGTGTGCTGGCACTAGATGACAATTGAGACAGAGTGGGCTGTGTGTCTGTGTGTGCGCTGGTATAGACTCTGTATTGAGTCACTGTGAGCTGTGTGTGTATGTGTGTGCTCGTATAGGCTGTGCATTGAGTCACAGTGAGGTGTTTGTGTGTGTGTGTGCTGGTACAGGAAGCGTTTTGAGTCACAGTCTCGTGTGTGTGTGTGTGCATGTGAGTTTGTGTGCTGGTATGGGCTTTATTGTGCTGGTATGGGCTTTATTGACTCATGGGTGTGTGTGTGAGTGTGGGTGATACAGACTGCATTGAGTCACAGTGCGCTGTGTGTGTGTGTGCTGGTATAGGCGATTTATTGAGTACGAGTGAGCCATGTGTGAGTGCGTGTTGGTGTGTGTGTGTGTGTACTGGTATAGGCTGTGCATTGAGTCACAGTGAGGCCTGCATCTGTGCATGTCTGTGTTTGTGTGTGTGTGTTTGCTGGTATAGGCTGAGCTTTGAATCACTCTGAGGTGTGTGTGCATGTGCTGGTAAAATTGTGCCTTGATTCACTGTGCCATGTGAGTGTGTGTGCACGCTGGTATAGGTTGTGCATTGAGTCAGAGTGGGAGGTGTGTGTGTCTGTGTGTTCTGGTATAGGCTGACAATTGAGGCACACTGAGGTCTGTGTGCACATGTGTGTATATGTGTGCTGGTACAGCCTGCTCATTGAGTCATATTGAGTTTTGTGTGTGTGTGTATGCAGGTAGAGGCAGCACATTGAGTCACAGTGAGGTGTATGTGTGTGATGTTATATGCTATGCACTGATTCATAGGGAGGTTTGTGTCTGTGTGTGTGCACTTTCTAGTTTAGGATTTGCATTGAATCACACTGAGCTGTGTTATTGAGTGTCAGTATGTGTGCGTGTGTGGAGGTATGGGCTGTGGATTGACTCACATTTTGCCGTATCTGCTTCTCTGTGTGTGTATGTCTGCTAGCATATCCTGTGCACTGAGTCACGGGGAGCCGTGTGTGTGTGTGTGTGTGTGTGTCCTGGTACAGAGTGTGCATTGATTCACAGTCAGCCATGTGTGTGTGTGTGTGAGTGCACTGGTATAGGATGGGCAGTGAGTCAGAGTGATGTGTGTGTGTGTCTGCATGTTCTGATATAGGCTGACCATTGTGTAACATTGAGGGTGTGTGTGTGTGTGTGCTGGTATAGGCTGCATATTTTGTCACAGTGAGCTGTGTGTGTGTGTATGTGTAGGTACAGGCTGTGCATTGAGTCACAGTGTGGGGTGTGTGTGTGATGTTATATTCTGTGCACTAGGACAGAGTGAGCCGTGTGTGTGTGCTGGTATAATCTGAACATTGAGTCACAGTGTGGTGTGGTGTGTGTGCCTTTGCTGGTATGGACTGTGCATTGAATCCCAGCCCTGTGTTCGTGTTTGTGTATTTGGTGCTGTAGAGTCTGCATGAGTCACAGTAAGATGTGTGTGTGTGTACTGCTATAGGCTGTACACTGAGCCATATTAAGCTGTGTTTCTGTGTGTGTGTGTGCGGGTATAGGCTATGCATTGACTCACATTGAGCCATGTGTTTGTATGTGCTACTATATGCTATTCATTGAGTCGCAGTGAGCCTTTGTTTTGTGTGTCTGTTTACTTGTATGGGCTTGGCATTGAGTCTCAGACAGGTGTGTGTGTGTGTCTGTGTGGTGGTATCATCTGCATTGAGTCACACGGCGGTGTGTGTGAGAGTGTGTGTGTGTGCAGGTACAGGCTGGTATTGAACCACAGTGAGCCGTGTGTGTGTGTGCTGGAATAGGCAGAGCATTGAGTCTCAGGTGTGTGTATGTGTGTGTGTATGCTGGTATGGTCTCTGCATTGATTCACTAAGGTGTGTTGTGTGTGTATGTACATGGAGCTGAAGACTGTACACTGATTCACAGTGAGCTGTGTGTGTATGTGTGTGTGTGTGTGATGGTATGGGCTTTGCATTGAGTCACTGAGGTGTGTGTCTGTGTGTGTATACCTGGAACTACAGACTGTGCACTGATTCACAATGAGCCATGTGTGAATGTGTGTATGTGATAGTATAGGGTGTTCATAGAGTCACAAAGAGCCGTGCATATGTGTCTTTGCATGGGTGTTGTGGTATAGGGTCTGCGTTGTGTCACAGTGACTGTGCGTGTGTGTGTGTTTGTGATGGTATAGTACGTGCATTGAATCAGAGAGAGCCATGCATGTGTCTCTGTGTGTGTGTGCTGGCATAGGCATTATATTGAGTCACAGTGAGCCATGTGTTTGTATGTTGGTGTAGACTATGCATTGAGTCACAGTAAGCCTTGTGTGTGTGCCAGTACAGGTTGTGCATTGAGTCAGTGAGTCATATGTGTGTGTGTGTTTGTGTGTGTGTGTGCTGGTTTAGGCAGTGCATTGAGTCCAATGAGCAGTGTATGTTTGTGTGTGTGTGTGTGTGTGCTGCTATAGGTGGTTCACTGAGTCACAGTCAGGTATGTGTGAGTGAGTGTTTGTGTGTTCTTCTATAGGCTGTGCATTGATTCACAGTGAGCTCTGTGTGTATGGTGGTATAGGCGGTGCATTGAATCACAGTGATGGTTGTTTTTCTGTGTGTATGCTGCAGTAGGCTGTGAATTGAGTCACAGAAGGTGGGTCTTTGTGTGTGTATGTGCAGGTACAAGCTGCAGTTCGAGTCACAGTGATGGGTGTCTCTGTGTGATGTTATAGGCTGTGCATTGAATCACAGCGAGCCGTATTAGTGTGTGTACGTGTATTTGTGTTTGCGTGTGTGTGTGTGATGGTACAGGCTGAACATTGAGTCACTGAGGTGTGCATGTGTGTATGTGGTGTTACAGACTGTTCGTTAGGTCAAACTGAGCAATATGTGTGTGTAGGGGTGTGTGTGTACAGTTATTTGCTGTGCACTGAGTCACAGTGAACCATGTGTGTGTGGGGAGCTGGTATAGTCAGAGCACTGAGTCACAGTTGAATGTGTGGGAGTTGTTTGTGTATGTGTGTGTGTATTTGCTGGTGTAGACTGTGCATTGAGTCACAGTGAGTAGTGCGGTGTGTGTGTGCTGTGATGGTGTGGCCTGTGGTTTTATCCACTTTGACCTGAACGGCTGTGTGTGTTTGTGTGTGTGTGTGTGCTGGCACTAGATGACAATTGAGACAGAATGGGCTGTGTGTCTGTGTGTGTGCTGGTATAGACTCTGTATTGAGTCACTGTGAGCTGTGTGTGTATGTGTGTGCTCGTATAGGCTGTGCATTGAGTCACAGTGAGGTGTTTGTGTGTGTGTGTGCTGGTACAGGAAGCGTTTTGAGTCACAGTCTCGTGTGTGTGTGTGTGCATGTGAGTTTGTGTGCTGGTATGGGCTTTATTGTGCTGGTATGGGCTTTATTGACTCATGGGTGTGTGTGTGAGTGTGGGTGATACAGACTGCATTGAGTCACAGTGCGCTGTGTGTGTGTGTGCTGGTATAGGCGATTTATTGAGTACCAGTGAGCCATGTGTGAGTGCGTGTTGGTGTGTGTGTGTGTGTACTGGTATAGGCTGTGCATTGAGTCACAGTGAGGCCTGCATCTGTGCATGTCTGTGTTTGTGTGTGTGTGTTTGCTGGTATAGGCTGAGCTTTGAATCACTCTGAGGTGTGTGTGCATGTGCTGGTAAAATTGTGCCTTGATTCACTGTGCCATGTGAGTGTGTGTGCACGCTGGTATAGGTTGTGCATTGAGTCAGAGTGGGAGGTGTGTGTGTCTGTGTGTTCTGGTATAGGCTGACAATTGAGGCACACTGAGGTCTGTGTGCACATGTGTGTATATGTGTGCTGGTACAGCCTGCTCATTGAGTCATATTGAGTTTTTTGTGTGTGTGTGTGCAGGTAGAGGCAGCACATTGAGTCACAGTGAGGTGTATGTGTGTGATGTTATATGCTATGCACTGATTCATAGGGAGGTTTGTGTCTGTGTGTGTGCACTTTCTAGTTTAGGATTTGCATTGAATCACACTGAGCTGTGTTTTTGAGTGTCAGTATGTGTGCGTGTGTGGAGGTATGGGCTGTGGATTGACTCACATTTTGCCGTATGTGCTTCTCTGTGTGTGTATGTCTGCTAGCATATCCTGTGCACTAAGTCACAGGGAGCCATGTGTGTGTGTGTGTGTGTGTCCTGGTACAGAGTGTGCATTGATTCACAGTCAGCCATGTGTGTGTGTGTGTGAGTGCACTGGTATAGGATGTGCAGTGAGTCAGAGTGCTGTGTGTGTGTGTCTGCATGTTCTGATATAGGCTGACCATTGTGTAACATTGAGGGTGTGTGTGTGTGTGTGCTGGTAGAGGCTGCATATTTTGTCACAGTGAGCTGTGTGTGTGTGTATGTGTAGGTACAGGCTGTGCATTGAGTCACAGTGTGGGGTGTGTGTGTGATGTTATATTCTGTGCACTAGGACAGAGTGAGCCGTGTGTGTGTGCTGGTATAATCTGAACATTGAGTCGCAGTGTGGTGTGGTGTGTGTGCCTTTGCTGGTATGGACTGTGCATTGAATCCCAGCCCTGTGTTAGTGTTTGTGTATTTGGTGCTGTAGAGTCTGCATGAGTCACAGTAAGATGTGTGTGTGTGTACTGCTATAGGCTGTACACTGAGCCATATTAAGGTGTGTTTCTGTGTGTGTGTGTGCGGGTATAGGCTATGCATTGACTCACATTGAGCCATGTGTTTGTATGTGCTACTATACGCTATTCATTGAGTCTCAGTGAGCCATTGTTGTGTGTGTCTGTTTACTTGTATGGGCTTGGCATTGAGTCACAGAGAGGTGTTTGTGTGTGTTTGTGTGTCTGTGTGGTGGTATAAACTGCATTGAGTCACACGGCGGTGTGTGTGAGAGTGTGTGTGTGTGCAGGTACAGGCTGGTATTGAACCACAGTGAGCCGTGTGTGTGTGTGCTGGAATAGGCAGAGCATTGAGTCTCAGGTGTGTGTATGTGTGTGTGTATGCTGGTATGGTCTCTGCATTGATTCACTAAGGTGTGTTGTGTGTGTATGAACATGGAGCTGAAGACTGTACACTGATTCACAGTGAGCTGTGTGTGTATGTGTGTGTGTGTGTGATGGTATGGGCTTTGCATTGAGTCACTGAGGTGTGTGTCTGTGTGTGTATACCTGGAACTACAGACTGTGCACTGATTCACAATGAGCCATGTGTGAATGTGTGTATGTGATAGTATAGGGTGTGCATAGAGTCACAAAGAGCCGTGCATATGTGTCTTTGCATGGGTGTTGTGGTATAGGGTCTGCGTTGTGTCACGGTGACTGTGCATGTGTGTGTGTTTGTGATGGTATAGTACGTGCATTGAATCAGAGAGAGCCATGCATGTGTCTCTGTGTGTGTGTGCTGGCATAGGCATTACATTGAGTCACAGTGAGCCATGTGTTTGTATGCTGGTGTAGACTCTGCATTGAGTCACAGTAAGCCTTGTGTGTGTGCCAGTACAGGCTGTGCATTGAGTCAGTGAGTCATATGTGTGTGTGTGTTTGTGTGTGTGTGTGCTGGTTTAGGCAGTGCATTGAGTCCAATGAGCAGTGTATGTTTGTGTGTGTGTGTGTGTGCTGCTATAGGTGGTTCACTGAGTCACTGTCAGGTATGTGTGAGTGAGTGTTTGTGTGTTCTTCTATAGGCTGTGCATTGATTCACAGTGAGCTCTGTGTGTATGGTGGTATAGGCGGTGCATTGAATCACAGTGATGGTTGTTTTTCTGTGTGTATGCTGCAGTAGGCTGTGAATTGAGTCACAGAAGGTGGGTCTTTGTGTGTGTATGTGCAGGTACAAGCTGCAGTTCGAGTCACAGTGATGGGTGTCTCTGTGTGATGTTATAGGCTGTGCATTGAATCACAGCGAGCCGTATTAGTGTGTGTACGTGTATTTGTGTATGCGTGTGTGTGTGATGGTACAGGCTGAACATTGAGTCACTGAGGTGTGCATGTGTGTATGTGGTGTTACAGACTGTTCGTTAGGTCAAACTGAGCAATATGTGTGTGTAGGGGTGTGTGTGTACAGTTATTTGCTGTGCACTGAGTCACAGTGAACCATGTGTGTGTGGGGAGCTGGTATAGTCAGAGCACTGAGTCACAGTTGAATGTGTGGGGGTTGTTTGTGTATGTGTGTGTGTATTTGCTGGTGTAGACTGTGCATTGAGTCACAGTGAGTAGTGCGGTGTGTGTGTGCTGTGATGGTGTGGACTGTGGTTTTATCCACTTTGACCTGAACGGCTGTGTGTGTTTGTGTGTTTGTGTGTGTGTGTGTGCTGGCACTAGATGACAGTTGAGACAGAGTGGGCTGTGTGTCTGTGTGTGCGCTGGTATAGACTCTGTATTGAGTCACTGTGAGCTGTGTGTGTATGCGTGTGCTCGTATAGGCTGTGCATTGAGTCACAGTGAGGTGTTTGTGTGTGTGTGTGCTGGTACAGGAAGCGTTTTGAGTCACAGTCTCGTGTGTGTGTGTGCATGTGAGTTTGTGTGCTGGTATGGGCTTTATTGTGCTGGTATGGGCTTTATTGACTCATGGGTGTGTGTGTGAGTGTGGGTGATACAGACTGCATTGAGTCACAGTGCGCTGTGTGTGTGTGTGCTGGTATAGGCGATTTATTGAGTACCAGTGAGCCATGTGTGAGTGCGTGTTGGTGTGTGTGTGTGTGTACTGGTATAGGCTGTGCATTGAGTCACAGTGAGGCCTGCATCTGTGCATGTCTGTGTTTGTGTGTGTGTGTTTGCTGGTATAGGCTGAGCTTTGAATCACTCTGAGGTGTGTGTGCATGTGCTGGTAAAATTGTGCCTTGATTCACTGTGCCATGTGAGTGTGTGTGCACGCTGGTATAGGTTGTGCATTGAGTCAGAGTGGGAGGTGTGTGTGTCTGTGTGTTCTGGTATAGGCTGACAATTGAGGCACACTGAGGTCTGTGTGCACATGTGTGTATATGTGTGCTGGTACAGCCTGCTCATTGAGTCATATTGAGTTTTTTGTGTGTGTGTGTGCAAGTAGAGGCAGCACATTGAGTCACAGTGAGGTGTATGTGTGTGATGTTATATGCTATGCACTGATTCATAGGGAGGTTTGTGTCTGTGTGTGTGCACTTTCTAGTTTAGGATTTGCATTGAATCACACTGGGCTGTGTTTTTGAGTGTCAGTATGTGTGCGTGTGTGGAGGTATGGGCTGTGGATTGACTCACATTTTGCCGTATGTGCTTCTCTGTGTGTGTATGTCTGCTAGCATATCCTGTGCACTAAGTCACAGGGAGCCATGTGTGTGTGTGTGTGTGTGTCCTGGTACAGAGTGTGCATTGATTCACAGTCAGCCATGTGTGTGTGTGTGTGAGTGCACTGGTATAGGATGTGCAGTGAGTCAGAGTGCTGTGTGTGTGTGTCTGCATGTTCTGATATAGGCTGACCATTGTGTAACATTGAGGGTGTGTGTGTGTGTGTGCTGGTATAGGCTGCATATTTTGTCACAGTGAGCTGTGTGTGTGTGTATGTGTAGGTACAGGCTGTGCATTGAGTCACAGTGTGGGGTGTGTGTGTGATGTTATATTCTGTGCACTAGGACAGAGTGAGCCGTGTGTGTGTGCTGGTATAATCTGAACATTGAGTCACAGTGTGGTGTGGTGTGTGTGCCTTTGCTGGTATGGACTGTGCATTGAATCCCAGCCCTGTGTTAGTGTTTGTGTATTTGGTGCTGTAGAGTCTGCATGAGTCACAGAAAGATGTGTGTGTGTGTACTGCTATAGGCTGTACACTGAGCCATATTAAGGTGTGTTTCTGTGTGTGTGTGTCCGGGTATAGGCTATGCATTGACTCACATTGAGCCATGTGTTTGTATGTGCTAGTATACACTGTTCATTGAGTCTCAGTGAGCCTTTGTTTTGTGTGTCTGTTTACTTGTATGGGCTTGGCATTGAGTCTCAGACAGGTGTGTGTGTGTGTCTGTGTGTCTGTGTGGTGGTATCATCTGCATTGAGTCACACGGCAGTGTGTGTGAGAGTGTGTGTGTGTGCAGGTACAGGCTGGTATTGAATGACAGTGAGCCGTGTGTGTGCCTGTGTGTGTGTGTGTGCTGGAATAAGCAGAGCATTGAGTCTCAGGTGTGTGTATGTGTGTGTGTATGCTGGTATGGTCTCTGCATTGATTCACTAAGGTGTGTTGTGTGTGTATGTACATGGAGCTGAAGACTGTACACTGATTCACAGTGAGCTGTGTGTGTATGTGTGTGTGTGTGTGATGGTATGGGCTTTGCATTGAGTCACTGAGGTGTGTGTCTGTGTGTGTATACCTGGAACTACAGACTGTGCACTGATTCACAATGAGCCATGTGTGAATGTGTGTATGTGATAGTATAGGGTGTGCATAGAGTCACAGTGAGCCGTGCATATGTGTCTTTGCATGGGTGTTGTGGTATAGGGTCTGCATTGTGTCACAGTGACTGTGCGTGTGTGTGTGTTTGTGATGGTATAGTACGTGCATTGAATCAGAGAGAGCCATGCATGTGTCTCTGTGTGTGTGTGCTGGCATAGGCATTACATTGAGTCACAGTGAGCCATGTGTTTGTATGCTGGTGTAGACTCTGCATTGAGTCACAGTAAGCCTTGTGTGTGTGCCAGTACAGGCTGTGCATTGAGTCAGTGAGTCATATGTGTGCGTGTGTTTGTGTGTGTGTGTGCTGGTTTAGGCAGTGCATTGAGTCCAATGAGCAGTGTATGTTTGTGTGTGTGTGTGTGTGCTGCTATAGGTGGTTCACTGAGTCACAGTCAGGTATGTGTGAGTGAGTGTTTGTGTGTTCTTCTATAGGCTGTGCATTGATTCACAGTGAGCTCTGTGTGTATGGTGGTATAGGCGGTGCATTGAATCACAGTGATGGTTGTTTTTCTGTGTGTATGCTGCAGTAGGCTGTGAATTGAGTCACAGAAGGTGGGTCTTTGTGTTTGTATGTGCAGGTACAAGCTGCAGTTCGAGTCACAGTGATGGGTGTCTCTGTGTGATGTTATAGGCTGTGCATTGAATCACAGCGAGCCGTATTAGTGTGTGTACGTGTATTTGTGTATGCGTGTGTGTGTGTGATGGTACAGGCTGAACATTGAGTCACTGAGGTGTGCATGTGTGTATGTGGTGTTACAGACTGTTCGTTAGGTCAAACTGAGCAATATGTGTGTGTAGGGGTGTGTGTGTACAGTTATTTGCTGTGCACTGAGTCACAGTGAACCATGTGTGTGTGGGGAGCTGGTATAGTCAGAGCACTGAGTCACAGTTGAATGTGTGGGAGTTGTTTGTGTATGTGTGTGTGTATTTGCTGGTGTAGACTGTGCATTGAGTCACAGTGAGTAGTGCGGTGTGTGTGTGCTGTGATGGTGTGGACTGTGGTTTTATCCACTTTGACCTGAACGGCTGTGTGTGTTTGTGTGTTTGTGTGTGTGTGTGTGCTGGCACTAGATGACAGTTGAGACAGAGTGGGCTGTGTGTCTGTGTGTGCTCTGATATAGACTCTGTATTGAGTCACTGTGAGCTGTGTGTGTATGTGTGTGCTCGTATAGGCTGTGCATTGAGTCACAGTGAGGTGTTTGTGTGTGTGTGTGCTGGTACAGGAAGCGTTTTGAGTCACAGTCTCGTGTGTGTGTGTGTGCATGTGAGTTTGTGTGCTGGTATGGGCTTTATTGTGCTGGTATGGGCTTTATTGACTCATGGGTGTGTGTGTGAGTGTGGGTGATACAGACTGCATTGAGTCACAGTGCGCTGTGTGTGTGTGTGCTGGTATAGGCGATTTATTGAGTACCAGTGAGCCATGTGTGAGTGCGTGTTGGTGTGTGTGTGTGTGTACTGGTATAGGCTGTGCATTGAGTCACAGTGAGGCCTGCATCTGTGCATGTCTGTGTTTGTGTGTGTGTGTTTGCTGGTATAGGCTGAGCTTTGAATCACTCTGAGGTGTGTGTGCATGTGCTGGTAAAATTGTGCCTTGATTCACTGTGCCATGTGAGTGTGTGTGCACGCTGGTATAGGTTGTGCATTGAGTCAGAGTGGGAGGTGTGTGTGTCTGTGTGTTCTGGTATAGGCTGACAATTGAGGCACACTGAGGTCTGTGTGCACATGTGTGTATATGTGTGCTGGTACAGCCTGCTCATTGAGTCATATTGAGTTTTTTGTGTGTGTGTGTGCAGGTAGAGGCAGCACATTGAGTCACAGTGAGGTGTATGTGTGTGATGTTATATGCTATGCACTGATTCATAGGGAGGTTTGTGTCTGTGTGTGTGCACTTTCTAGTTTAGGATTTGCATTGAATCACACTGAGCTGTGTTTTTGAGTGTCAGTATGTGTGCGTGTGTGGAGGTATGGGCTGTGGATTGACTCACATTTTGCCGTATGTGCTTCTCTGTGTGTGTATGTCTGCTAGCATATCCTGTGCACTAAGTCACAGGGAGCCATGTGTGTGTGTGTGTGTGTGTCCTGGTACAGAGTGTGCATTGATTCACAGTCAGCCATGTGTGTGTGTGTGTGAGTGCACTGGTATAAGATGTGCAGTGAGTCAGAGTGCTGTGTGTGTGTGTCTGCATGTTCTGATATAGGCTGACCATTGTGTAACATTGAGGGTGTGTGTGTGTGTGTGCTGGTATAGGCTGCATATTTTGTCACAGTGAGCTGTGTGTGTGTGTATGTGTAGGTACAGGCTGTGCATTGAGTCACAGTGTGGGGTGTGTGTGTGATGTTATATTCTGTGCACTAGGACAGAGTGAGCCGTGTGTGTGTGCTGGTATAATCTGAACATTGAGTCACAGTGTGGTGTGGTGTGTGTGCCTTTGCTGGTATGGACTGTGCATTGCATCCCAGCCCTGTGTTAGTGTTTGTGTATTTGGTGCTGTAGAGTCTGCATGAGTCACAGTAAGATGTGTGTGTGTGTACTGCTATAGGCTGTACACTGAGCCATATTAAGGTGTGTTTCTGTGTGTGTGTGTGCGGGTATAGGCTATACATTGACTCACATTGAGCCATGTGTTTGTATGTGCTAGTATACACTGTTCATTGAGTCTCAGTGAGCCTTTGTTTTGTGTGTCTGTTTACTTGTATGGGCTTGGCATTGAGTCTCAGACAGGTGTGTGTGTGTGTCTGTGTGTCTGTGTGGTGGTATCATCTGCATTGAGTCACACGGCAGTGTGTGTGAGAGTGTGTGTGTGTGCAGGTACAGGCTGGTATTGAATGACAGTGAGCTGTGTGTGTGCCTGTGTGTGTGTGTGTGCTGGAATAAGCAGAGCATTGAGTCTCAGGTGTGTGTATGTGTGTGTGTATGCTGGTATGGTCTCTGCATTGATTCACTAAGGTGTGTTGTGTGTGTATGTACATGGAGCTGAAGACTGTACACTGATTCACAGTGAGCTGTGTGTGTATGTGTGTGTGTGTGTGATGGTATGGGCTTTGCATTGAGTCACTGAGGTGTGTGTCTGTGTGTGTATACCTGGAACTACAGACTGTGCACTGATTCACAATGAGCCATGTGTGAATGTGTGTATGTGATAGTATAGGGTGTGCATAGAGTCACAGTGAGCCGTGCATATGTGTCTTTGCATGGGTGTTGTGGTATAGGGTCTGCATTGTGTCACAGTGACTGTGCGTGTGTGTGTGTTTGTGATGTATAGTACGTGCATTGAATCAGAGAGAGCCATGCATGTGTCTCTGTGTGTGTGTGCTGGCATAGGCATTACATTGAGTCACAGTGAGCCATGTGTTTGTATGCTGGTGTAGACTCTGCATTGAGTCACAGTAAGCCTTGTGTGTGTGCCAGTACAGGCTGTGCATTGAGTCAGTGAGTCATATGTGTGCGTGTGTTTGTGTGTGTGTGTGCTGGTTTAGGCAGTGCATTGAGTCCAATGAGCAGTGTATGTTTGTGTGTGTGTGTGTGTGCTGCTATAGGTGGTTCACTGAGTCACAGTCAGGTATGTGTGAGTGAGTGTTTGTGTGTTCTTCTATAGGCTGTGCATTGATTCACAGTGAGCTCTGTGTGTATGGTGGTATAGGCGGTGCATTGAATCACAGTGATGGTTGTTTTTCTGTGTGTATGCTGCAGTAGGCTGTGAATTGAGTCACAGAAGGTGGGTCTTTGTGTGTGTATGTGCAGGTACAAGCTGCAGTTCGAGTCACAGTGATGGGTGTCTCTGTGTGATGTTATAGGCTGTGCATTGAATCACAGCGAGCCGTATTAGTGTGTGTACGTGTATTTGTGTATGCGTGTGTGTGTGTGATGGTACAGGCTGAACATTGAGTCACTGAGGTGTGCATGTGTGTATGTGGTGTTACAGACTGTTCGTTAGGTCAAACTGAGCAATATGTGTGTGTAGGGGTGTGTGTGTACAGTTATTTGCTGTGCACTGAGTCACAGTGAACCATGTGTGTGTGGGGAGCTGGTATAGTCAGAGCACTGAGTCACAGTTGAATGTGTGGGAGT
Source organism: Pseudorca crassidens (assembly GCF_039906515.1). Lineage (NCBI taxonomy): Eukaryota > Metazoa > Chordata > Mammalia > Artiodactyla > Delphinidae > Pseudorca > Pseudorca crassidens. The sequence continues at coordinate 12,090,985 of NC_090318.1, forward strand.
TGTTTGTGTATGTGTGTGTGTATTTGCTGGTGTAGACTGTGCATTGAGTCACAGTGAGTAGTGCGGTGTGTGTGTGCTGTGATGGTGTGGACTGTGGTTTTATCCACTTTGACCTGAACGGCTGTGTGTGTTTGTGTGTTTGTGTGTGTGTGTGTGCTGGCACTAGATGACAGTTGAGACAGAGTGGGCTGTGTGCCTGTGTGTGCGCTGATATAGACTCTGTATTGAGTCACTGTGAGCTGTGTGTGTATGTGTGTGCTCGTATAGGCTGTGCATTGAGTCACAGTGAGGTGTTTGTGTGTGTGTGTGCTGGTACAGGAAGCGTTTTGAGTCACAGTCTCGTGTGTGTGTGTGTGCATGTGAGTTTGTGTGCTGGTATGGGCTTTATTGTGCTGGTATGGGCTTTATTGACTCATGGGTGTGTGTGTGAGTGTGGGTGATACAGACTGCATTGAGTCACAGTGCGCTGTGTGTGTGTGTGCTGGTATAGGCGATTTATTGAGTACCAGTGAGCCATGTGTGAGTGCGTGTTGGTGTGTGTGTGTGTGTACTGGTATAGGCTGTGCATTGAGTCACAGTGAGGCCTGCATCTGTGCATGTCTGTGTTTGTGTGTGTGTGTTTGCTGGTATAGGCTGAGCTTTGAATCACTCTGAGGTGTGTGTGCATGTGCTGGTAAAATTGTGCCTTGATTCACTGTGCCATGTGAGTGTGTGTGCACGCTGGTATAGGTTGTGCATTGAGTCAGAGTGGGAGGTGTGTGTGTCTGTGTGTTCTGGTATAGGCTGACAATTGAGGCACACTGAGGTCTGTGTGCACATGTGTGTATATGTGTGCTGGTACAGCCTGCTCATTGAGTCATATTGAGTTTTTTTTGTGTGTGTGTGCAGGTAGAGGCAGCACATTGAGTCACAGTGAGGTGTATGTGTGTGATGTTATATGCTATGCACTGATTCATAGGGAGGTTTGTGTCTGTGTGTGTGCACTTTCTAGTTTAGGATTTGCATTGAATCACACTGAGCTGTGTTTTTGAGTGTCAGTATGTGTGCGTGTGTGGAGGTATGGGCTGTGGATTGACTCACATTTTGCCGTATGTGCTTCTCTGTGTGTGTATGTCTGCTAGCATATCCTGTGCACTAAGTCACAGGGAGCCATGTGTGTGTGTGTGTGTGTGTCCTGGTACAGAGTGTGCATTGATTCACAGTCAGCCATGTGTGTGTGTGTGTGAGTGCACTGGTATAAGATGTGCAGTGAGTCAGAGTGCTGTGTGTGTGTGTCTGCATGTTCTGATATAGGCTGACCATTGTGTAACATTGAGGGTGTGTGTGTGTGTGTGCTGGTATAGGCTGCATATTTTGTCACAGTGAGCTGTGTGTGTGTGTATGTGTAGGTACAGGCTGTGCATTGAGTCACAGTGTGGGGTGTGTGTGTGATGTTATATTCTGTGCACTAGGACAGAGTGAGCCGTGTGTGTGTGCTGGTATAATCTGAACATTGAGTCACAGTGTGGTGTGGTGTGTGTGCCTTTGCTGGTATGGACTGTGCATTGAATCCCAGCCCTGTGTTAGTGTTTGTGTATTTGGTGCTGTAGAGTCTGCATGAGTCACAGTAAGATGTGTGTGTGTGTACTGCTATAGGCTGTACACTGAGCCATATTAAGGTGTGTTTCTGGGTGTGTGTGTGCGGGTATAGGCTATACATTGACTCACATTGAGCCATGTGTTTGTATGTGCTACTATACGCTATTCATTGAGTCTCAGTGAGCCATTGTTGTGTGTGTCTGTTTACTTGTATGGGCTTGACATTGAGTCACAGAGAGGTGTTTGTGTGTGTTTGTGTGTCTGTGTGGTGGTATAAACTGCATTGAGTCACACGGTGGTGTGTGTGAGAGTGTGTGTGTGTGCAGGTACAGGCTGGTATTGAACCACAGTGAGCCGTGTGTGTGTGTGCTGGAATAGGCAGAGCATTGAGTCTCAGGTGTGTGTATGTGTGTGTGTATGCTGGTATGGTCTCTGCATTGATTCACTAAGGTGTGTTGTGTGTGTATGTACATGGAGCTGAAGACTGTACACTGATTCACAGTGAGCTGTGTGTGTATGTGTGTGTGTGTGTGATGGTATGGGCTTTGCATTGAGTCACTGAGGTGTGTGTCTGTGTGTGTATACCTGGAAATACAGACTGTGCACTGATTCACAATGAGCCATGTGTGAATGTGTGTATGTGATAGTATAGGGTGTTCATAGAGTCACAATGAGCCGTGCATATGTGTTTTTGCATGGGTGTTGTGGTATAGGCTGTGCATTGTGTCACAGTGACTGTGCGTGTGTGTGTGTGTGTGTGTTTGTGATGGTATAGTACATGCATTGTATCAGAGAGAGCCATGCATGCGTCTCTGTGTGTGTGTGCTGGCATAGGCATTACATTGTGTCACAGTGAGCCATGTGTTTGTATGCTGGTGGAGACTCTGCATTGAGTCACAGTAAGACTTTTGTGTGTGCCAGTACAGGCTGTGCAAGGAGTCAGTGAGTCATATATGTGTGTGTGTGTTTGTGTGTGTGTGCTGATATATGAAGTGCATTGAGTCCAAGTGAATCATGTATGTTTGTGTGTGTTTGTGGGTGCTGCTATAGGTGGTTCACTGAGTCACAGTCAGGTATGTGTGAGTGTTTGTGTGTTCTTGTATAGGCTGTGCATTGATTCACAGTGAGGCATGTGTGTAAGCTGGTACAGGAGGTGCATTGAGTCACAGTGATGGTTGTGTTTGTGTGTGTGTGTGTGCTGCAGTAGGCTGTGTATTGAGTCACAGAAAGTGTGTCTTTGTGTGTGTATGTGCATGTACAGGCTGTGGTTTGAGTCACAGTGATGGGTGTCTCTGTGTGGTGTTATAGGCTGTGCATTGAATCACAGCCCTGTGTTAGTGTTGTGTATTTGGTGCTGTAGAGTCTGCATGAGTCACAGTAAGGTGTGTGTGTGTGCTGCTATATGCTGAGAATTGAGTCACACCTAGGTGAGTGTATGTGTATGTGTATGCTGATATGGGATTTGCATTGAATCACTGAGCGGTGTGTGTTTGTGTGTGTGTGTACTGCTATAGTCTGTACACTGAGCCATGTTAAGGTGTGTTTCTGTGTGTGTGTGTGCGGGTATAGGCTATGCATTGACTCACATTGAGCCATGTGTTTGTATGTGCTAGTATACACTGTTCATTGAGTCTCAGTGAGCCTTTGTTTTGTGTGTCTGTTTACTTGTATGGGCTTGGCATTGAGTCTCAGACAGGTGTGTGTGTGTGTCTGTGTGTCTGTGTGGTGGTATCATCTGCATTGAGTCACACGGCAGTGTGTGTGAGAGTGTGTGTGTGTGCAGGTACAGGCTGGTATTGAATGACAGTGAGCCGTGTGTGTGCCTGTGTGTGTGTGTGTGCTGGAATAGGCAGAGCATTGAGTCTCAGGTGTGTGTATGTGTGTGTGTATGCTGGTATGGTCTCTGCATTGATTCACTAAGGTGTGTTGTGTGTGTATGTACATGGAGCTGAAGACTGTACACTGATTCACAGTGAGCTGTGTGTGTATGTGTGTGTGTGTGTGATGGTATGGGCTTTGCATTGAGTCACTGAGGTGTGTGTCTGTGTGTGTATACCTGGAACTACAGACTGTGCACTGATTCACAATGAGCCATGTGTGAATGTGTGTATGTGATAGTATAGGGTGTGCATAGAGTCACAAAGAGCCGTGCATATGTGTCTTTGCATGGGTGTTGTGGTATAGGGTCTGCGTTGTGTCACAGTGACTGTGCGTGTGTGTGTGTTTGTGATGGTATAGTACGTGCATTGAATCAGAGAGAGCCATGCATGTGTCTCTGTGTGTGTGTGCTGGCATAGGCATTACATTGAGTCACAGTGAGCCATGTGTTTGTATGCTGGTGTAGACTCTGCATTGAGTCACAGTAAGCCTTGTGTGTGTGCCAGTACAGGCTGTGCATTGAGTCAGTGAGTCATATGTGTGTGTGTGTTTGTGTGTGTGTGTGCTGGTTTAGGCAGTGCATTGAGTCCAATGAGCAGTGTATGTTTGTGTGTGTGTGTGTGTGCTGCTATAGGTGGTTCACTGAGTCACAGTCAGGTATGTGTGAGTGAGTGTTTGTGTGTTCTTCTATAGGCTGTGCATTGATTCACAGTGAGCTCTGTGTGTATGGTGGTATAGGCGGTGCATTGAATCACAGTGATGGTTGTTTTTCTGTGTGTATGCTGCAGTAGGCTGTGAATTGAGTCACAGAAGGTGGGTCTTTGTGTGTGTATGTGCAGGTACAAGCTGCAGTTCGAGTCACAGTGATGGGTGTCTCTGTGTGATGTTATAGGCTGTGCATTGAATCACAGCGAGCCGTATTAGTGTGTGTACGTGTATTTGTGTATGCGTGTGTGTGTGTGATGGTACAGGCTGAACATTGAGTCACTGAGGTGTGCATGTGTGTATGTGGTGTTACAGACTGTTCGTTAGGTCAAACTGAGCAATATGTGTGTGTAGGGGTGTGTGTGTACAGTTATTTGCTGTGCACTGAGTCACAGTGAACCATGTGTGTGTGGGGAGCTGGTATAGTCAGAGCACTGAGTCACAGTTGAATGTGTGGGAGTTGTTTGTGTATGTGTGTGTGTATTTGCTGGTGTAGACTGTGCATTGAGTCACAGTGAGTAGTGCGGTGTGTGTGTGCTGTGATGGTGTGGACTGTGGTTTTATCCACTTTGACCTGAACGGCTGTGTGTGTTTGTGTGTTTGTGTGTGTGTGTGTGCTGGCACTAGATGACAGTTGAGACAGAGTGGGCTGTGTGTCTGTGTGTGCACTGGTATAGACTCTGTATTGAGTCACTGTGAGCTGTGTGTGTATGTGTGTGCTCGTATAGGCTGTGCATTGAGTCACAGTGAGGTGTTTGTGTGTGTGTGTGCTGGTACAGGAAGCGTTTTGAGTCACAGTCTCGTGTGTGTGTGTGTGCATGTGAGTTTGTGTGCTGGTATGGGTTTTATTGTGCTGGTATGGGCTTTATTGACTCATGGGTGTGTGTGTGTGAGTGTGGGTGATACAGACTGCATTGAGTCACAGTGCGCTGTGTGTGTGTGTGCTGGTATAGGCGATTTATTGAGTACCAGTGAGCCATGTGTGAGTGCGTGTTGGTGTGTGTGTGTGTGTACTGGTATAGGCTGTGCATTGAGTCACAGTGAGGCCTGCATCTGTGCATGTCTGTGTTTGTGTGTGTGTGTTTGCTGGTATAGGCTGAGCTTTGAATCACTCTGAGGTGTGTGTGCATGTGCTGGTAAAATTGTGCCTTGATTCACTGTGCCATGTGAGTGTGTGTGCACGCTGGTATAGGTTGTGCATTGAGTCAGAGTGGGAGGTGTGTGTGTCTGTGTGTTCTGGTATAGGCTGACAATTGAGGCACACTGAGGTCTGTGTGCACATGTGTGTATATGTGTGCTGGTACAGCCTGCTCATTGAGTCATATTGAGTTTTTTGTGTGTGTGTGTGCAGGTAGAGGCAGCACATTGAGTCACAGTGAGGTGTATGTGTGTGATGTTATATGCTATGCACTGATTCATAGGGAGGTTTGTGTCTGTGTGTGTGCACTTTCTAGTTTAGGATTTGCATTGAATCACACTGAGCTGTGTTTTTGAGTGTCAGTATGTGTGCGTGTGTGGAGGTATGGGCTGTGGATTGACTCACATTTTGCCGTATGTGCTTCTCTGTGTGTGTATGTCTGCTAGCATATCCTGTGCACTAAGTCACAGGGAGCCATGTGTGTGTGTGTGTGTGTGTCCTGGTACAGAGTGTGCATTGATTCACAGTCAGCCATGTGTGTGTGTGTGTGAGTGCACTGGTATAAGATGTGCAGTGAGTCAGAGTGCTGTGTGTGTGTGTCTGCATGTTCTGATATAGGCTGACCATTGTGTAACATTGAGGGTGTGTGTGTGTGTGTGCTGGTATAGGCTGCATATTTTGTCACAGTGAGCTGTGTGTGTGTGTATGTGTAGGTACAGGCTGTGCATTGAGTCACAGTGTGGGGTGTGTGTGTGATGTTATATTCTGTGCACTAGGACAGAGTGAGCCGTGTGTGTGTGCTGGTATAATCTGAACATTGAGTCACAGTGTGGTGTGGTGTGTGTGCCTTTGCTGGTATGGACTGTGCATTGCATCCCAGCCCTGTGTTAGTGTTTGTGTATTTGGTGCTGTAGAGTCTGCATGAGTCACAGTAAGATGTGTGTGTGTGTACTGCTATAGGCTGTACACTGAGCCATATTAAGGTGTGTTTCTGTGTGTGTGTGTGCGGGTATAGGCTATACATTGACTCACATTGAGCCATGTGTTTGTATGTGCTAGTATACACTGTTCATTGAGTCTCAGTGAGCCTTTGTTTTGTGTGTCTGTTTACTTGTATGGGCTTGGCATTGAGTCTCAGACAGGTGTGTGTGTGTGTCTGTGTGTCTGTGTGGTGGTATCATCTGCATTGAGTCACACGGCAGTGTGTGTGAGAGTGTGTGTGTGTGCAGGTACAGGCTGGTATTGAATGACAGTGAGCTGTGTGTGTGCCTGTGTGTGTGTGTGTGCTGGAATAAGCAGAGCATTGAGTCTCAGGTGTGTGTATGTGTGTGTGTATGCTGGTATGGTCTCTGCATTGATTCACTAAGGTGTGTTGTGTGTGTATGTACATGGAGCTGAAGACTGTACACTGATTCACAGTGAGCTGTGTGTGTATGTGTGTGTGTGTGTGATGGTATGGGCTTTGCATTGAGTCACTGAGGTGTGTGTCTGTGTGTGTATACCTGGAACTACAGACTGTGCACTGATTCACAATGAGCCATGTGTGAATGTGTGTATGTGATAGTATAGGGTGTGCATAGAGTCACAGTGAGCCGTGCATATGTGTCTTTGCATGGGTGTTGTGGTATAGGGTCTGCATTGTGTCACAGTGACTGTGCGTGTGTGTGTGTTTGTGATGTATAGTACGTGCATTGAATCAGAGAGAGCCATGCATGTGTCTCTGTGTGTGTGTGCTGGCATAGGCATTACATTGAGTCACAGTGAGCCATGTGTTTGTATGCTGGTGTAGACTCTGCATTGAGTCACAGTAAGCCTTGTGTGTGTGCCAGTACAGGCTGTGCATTGAGTCAGTGAGTCATATGTGTGCGTGTGTTTGTGTGTGTGTGTGCTGGTTTAGGCAGTGCATTGAGTCCAATGAGCAGTGTATGTTTGTGTGTGTGTGTGTGTGCTGCTATAGGTGGTTCACTGAGTCACAGTCAGGTATGTGTGAGTGAGTGTTTGTGTGTTCTTCTATAGGCTGTGCATTGATTCACAGTGAGCTCTGTGTGTATGGTGGTATAGGCGGTGCATTGAATCACAGTGATGGTTGTTTTTCTGTGTGTATGCTGCAGTAGGCTGTGAATTGAGTCACAGAAGGTGGGTCTTTGTGTGTGTATGTGCAGGTACAAGCTGCAGTTCGAGTCACAGTGATGGGTGTCTCTGTGTGATGTTATAGGCTGTGCATTGAATCACAGCGAGCCGTATTAGTGTGTGTACGTGTATTTGTGTATGCGTGTGTGTGTGTGATGGTACAGGCTGAACATTGAGTCACTGAGGTGTGCATGTGTGTATGTGGTGTTACAGACTGTTCGTTAGGTCAAACTGAGCAATATGTGTGTGTAGGGGTGTGTGTGTACAGTTATTTGCTGTGCACTGAGTCACAGTGAACCATGTGTGTGTGGGGAGCTGGTATAGTCAGAGCACTGAGTCACAGTTGAATGTGTGGGAGTTGTTTGTGTATGTGTGTGTGTATTTGCTGGTGTAGACTGTGCATTGAGTCACAGTGAGTAGTGCGGTGTGTGTGTGCTGTGATGGTGTGGACTGTGGTTTTATCCACTTTGACCTGAACGGCTGTGTGTGTTTGTGTGTTTGTGTGTGTGTGTGTGCTGGCACTAGATGACAGTTGAGACAGAGTGGGCTGTGTGCCTGTGTGTGCGCTGATATAGACTCTGTATTGAGTCACTGTGAGCTGTGTGTGTATGTGTGTGCTCGTATAGGCTGTGCATTGAGTCACAGTGAGGTGTTTGTGTGTGTGTGTGTGCTGGTACAGGAAGCGTTTTGAGTCACAGTCTCGTGTGTGTGTGTGTGCATGTGAGTTTGTGTGCTGGTATGGGCTTTATTGTGCTGGTATGGGCTTTATTGACTCATGGGTGTGTGTGTGAGTGTGGGTGATACAGACTGCATTGAGTCACAGTGCGCTGTGTGTGTGTGTGCTGGTATAGGCGATTTATTGAGTACCAGTGAGCCATGTGTGAGTGCGTGTTGGTGTGTGTGTGTGTGTACTGGTATAGGCTGTGCATTGAGTCACAGTGAGGCCTGCATCTGTGCATGTCTGTGTTTGTGTGTGTGTGTTTGCTGGTATAGGCTGAGCTTTGAATCACTCTGAGGTGTGTGTGCATGTGCTGGTAAAATTGTGCCTTGATTCACTGTGCCATGTGAGTGTGTGTGCACGCTGGTATAGGTTGTGCATTGAGTCAGAGTGGGAGGTGTGTGTGTCTGTGTGTTCTGGTATAGGCTGACAATTGAGGCACACTGAGGTCTGTGTGCACATGTGTGTATATGTGTGCTGGTACAGCCTGCTCATTGAGTCATATTGAGTTTTTTTTGTGTGTGTGTGCAGGTAGAGGCAGCACATTGAGTCACAGTGAGGTGTATGTGTGTGATGTTATATGCTATGCACTGATTCATAGGGAGGTTTGTGTCTGTGTGTGTGCACTTTCTAGTTTAGGATTTGCATTGAATCACACTGAGCTGTGTTTTTGAGTGTCAGTATGTGTGCGTGTGTGGAGGTATGGGCTGTGGATTGACTCACATTTTGCCGTATGTGCTTCTCTGTGTGTGTATGTCTGCTAGCATATCCTGTGCACTAAGTCACAGGGAGCCATGTGTGTGTGTGTGTGTGTGTCCTGGTACAGAGTGTGCATTGATTCACAGTCAGCCATGTGTGTGTGTGTGTGAGTGCACTGGTATAAGATGTGCAGTGAGTCAGAGTGCTGTGTGTGTGTGTCTGCATGTTCTGATATAGGCTGACCATTGTGTAACATTGAGGGTGTGTGTGTGTGTGTGCTGGTATAGGCTGCATATTTTGTCACAGTGAGCTGTGTGTGTGTGTATGTGTAGGTACAGGCTGTGCATTGAGTCACAGTGTGGGGTGTGTGTGTGATGTTATATTCTGTGCACTAGGACAGAGTGAGCCGTGTGTGTGTGCTGGTATAATCTGAACATTGAGTCACAGTGTGGTGTGGTGTGTGTGCCTTTGCTGGTATGGACTGTGCATTGAATCCCAGCCCTGTGTTAGTGTTTGTGTATTTGGTGCTGTAGAGTCTGCATGAGTCACAGTAAGATGTGTGTGTGTGTACTGCTATAGGCTGTACACTGAGCCATATTAAGGTGTGTTTCTGGGTGTGTGTGTGCGGGTATAGGCTATACATTGACTCACATTGAGCCATGTGTTTGTATGTGCTACTATACGCTATTCATTGAGTCTCAGTGAGCCATTGTTGTGTGTGTCTGTTTACTTGTATGGGCTTGACATTGAGTCACAGAGAGGTGTTTGTGTGTGTTTGTGTGTCTGTGTGGTGGTATAAACTGCATTGAGTCACACGGTGGTGTGTGTGAGAGTGTGTGTGTGTGCAGGTACAGGCTGGTATTGAACCACAGTGAGCCGTGTGTGTGTGTGCTGGAATAGGCAGAGCATTGAGTCTCAGGTGTGTGTATGTGTGTGTGTATGCTGGTATGGTCTCTGCATTGATTCACTAAGGTGTGTTGTGTGTGTATGTACATGGAGCTGAAGACTGTACACTGATTCACAGTGAGCTGTGTGTGTATGTGTGTGTGTGTGTGATGGTATGGGCTTTGCATTGAGTCACTGAGGTGTGTGTCTGTGTGTGTATACCTGGAAATACAGACTGTGCACTGATTCACAATGAGCCATGTGTGAATGTGTGTATGTGATAGTATAGGGTGTTCATAGAGTCACAATGAGCCGTGCATATGTGTTTTTGCATGGGTGTTGTGGTATAGGCTGTGCATTGTGTCACAGTGACTGTGCGTGTGTGTGTGTGTGTGTGTTTGTGATGGTATAGTACATGCATTGTATCAGAGAGAGCCATGCATGCGTCTCTGTGTGTGTGTGCTGGCATAGGCATTACATTGTGTCACAGTGAGCCATGTGTTTGTATGCTGGTGGAGACTCTGCATTGAGTCACAGTAAGACTTTTGTGTGTGCCAGTACAGGCTGTGCAAGGAGTCAGTGAGTCATATATGTGTGTGTGTGTTTGTGTGTGTGTGCTGATATATGAAGTGCATTGAGTCCAAGTGAATCATGTATGTTTGTGTGTGTTTGTGGGTGCTGCTATAGGTGGTTCACTGAGTCACAGTCAGGTATGTGTGAGTGTTTGTGTGTTCTTGTATAGGCTGTGCATTGATTCACAGTGAGGCATGTGTGTAAGCTGGTACAGGAGGTGCATTGAGTCACAGTGATGGTTGTGTTTGTGTGTGTGTGTGTGCTGCAGTAGGCTGTGTATTGAGTCACAGAAAGTGTGTCTTTGTGTGTGTATGTGCATGTACAGGCTGTGGTTTGAGTCACAGTGATGGGTGTCTCTGTGTGGTGTTATAGGCTGTGCATTGAATCACAGCCCTGTGTTAGTGTTGTGTATTTGGTGCTGTAGAGTCTGCATGAGTCACAGTAAGGTGTGTGTGTGTGCTGCTATATGCTGAGAATTGAGTCACACCTAGGTGAGTGTATGTGTATGTGTATGCTGATATGGGATTTGCATTGAATCACTGAGCGGTGTGTGTTTGTGTGTGTGTGTACTGCTATAGTCTGTACACTGAGCCATGTTAAGGTGTGTTTCTGTGTGTGTGTGTGCGGGTATAGGCTATGCATTGACTCACATTGAGCCATGTGTTTGTATGTGCTAGTATACACTGTTCATTGAGTCTCAGTGAGCCTTTGTTTTGTGTGTCTGTTTACTTGTATGGGCTTGGCATTGAGTCTCAGACAGGTGTGTGTGTGTGTCTGTGTGTCTGTGTGGTGGTATCATCTGCATTGAGTCACACGGCAGTGTGTGTGAGAGTGTGTGTGTGTGCAGGTACAGGCTGGTATTGAATGACAGTGAGCCGTGTGTGTGCCTGTGTGTGTGTGTGTGCTGGAATAGGCAGAGCATTGAGTCTCAGGTGTGTGTATGTGTGTGTGTATGCTGGTATGGTCTCTGCATTGATTCACTAAGGTGTGTTGTGTGTGTATGTACATGGAGCTGAAGACTGTACACTGATTCACAGTGAGCTGTGTGTGTATGTGTGTGTGTGTGTGATGGTATGGGCTTTGCATTGAGTCACTGAGGTGTGTGTCTGTGTGTGTATACCTGGAACTACAGACTGTGCACTGATTCACAATGAGCCATGTGTGAATGTGTGTATGTGATAGTATAGGGTGTGCATAGAGTCACAAAGAGCCGTGCATATGTGTCTTTGCATGGGTGTTGTGGTATAGGGTCTGCGTTGTGTCACAGTGACTGTGCGTGTGTGTGTGTTTGTGATGGTATAGTACGTGCATTGAATCAGAGAGAGCCATGCATGTGTCTCTGTGTGTGTGTGCTGGCATAGGCATTACATTGAGTCACAGTGAGCCATGTGTTTGTATGCTGGTGTAGACTCTGCATTGAGTCACAGTAAGCCTTGTGTGTGTGCCAGTACAGGCTGTGCATTGAGTCAGTGAGTCATATGTGTGTGTGTGTTTGTGTGTGTGTGTGCTGGTTTAGGCAGTGCATTGAGTCCAATGAGCAGTGTATGTTTGTGTGTGTGTGTGTGTGCTGCTATAGGTGGTTCACTGAGTCACAGTCAGGTATGTGTGAGTGAGTGTTTGTGTGTTCTTCTATAGGCTGTGCATTGATTCACAGTGAGCTCTGTGTGTATGGTGGTATAGGCGGTGCATTGAATCACAGTGATGGTTGTTTTTCTGTGTGTATGCTGCAGTAGGCTGTGAATTGAGTCACAGAAGGTGGGTCTTTGTGTGTGTATGTGCAGGTACAAGCTGCAGTTCGAGTCACAGTGATGGGTGTCTCTGTGTGATGTTATAGGCTGTGCATTGAATCACAGCGAGCCGTATTAGTGTGTGTACGTGTATTTGTGTATGCGTGTGTGTGTGTGATGGTACAGGCTGAACATTGAGTCACTGAGGTGTGCATGTGTGTATGTGGTGTTACAGACTGTTCGTTAGGTCAAACTGAGCAATATGTGTGTGTAGGGGTGTGTGTGTACAGTTATTTGCTGTGCACTGAGTCACAGTGAACCATGTGTGTGTGGGGAGCTGGTATAGTCAGAGCACTGAGTCACAGTTGAATGTGTGGGAGTTGTTTGTGTATGTGTGTGTGTATTTGCTGGTGTAGACTGTGCATTGAGTCACAGTGAGTAGTGCGGTGTGTGTGTGCTGTGATGGTGTGGACTGTGGTTTTATCCACTTTGACCTGAACGGCTGTGTGTGTTTGTGTGTTTGTGTGTGTGTGTGTGCTGGCACTAGATGACAGTTGAGACAGAGTGGGCTGTGTGTCTGTGTGTGCACTGGTATAGACTCTGTATTGAGTCACTGTGAGCTGTGTGTGTATGTGTGTGCTCGTATAGGCTGTGCATTGAGTCACAGTGAGGTGTTTGTGTGTGTGTGTGCTGGTACAGGAAGCGTTTTGAGTCACAGTCTCGTGTGTGTGTGTGTGCATGTGAGTTTGTGTGCTGGTATGGGTTTTATTGTGCTGGTATGGGCTTTATTGACTCATGGGTGTGTGTGTGTGAGTGTGGGTGATACAGACTGCATTGAGTCACAGTGCGCTGTGTGTGTGTGTGCTGGTATAGGCGATTTATTGAGTACCAGTGAGCCATGTGTGAGTGCGTGTTGGTGTGTGTGTGTGTGTACTGGTATAGGCTGTGCATTGAGTCACAGTGAGGCCTGCATCTGTGCATGTCTGTGTTTGTGTGTGTGTGTTTGCTGGTATAGGCTGAGCTTTGAATCACTCTGAGGTGTGTGTGCATGTGCTGGTAAAATTGTGCCTTGATTCACTGTGCCATGTGAGTGTGTGTGCACGCTGGTATAGGTTGTGCATTGAGTCAGAGTGGGAGGTGTGTGTGTCTGTGTGTTCTGGTATAGGCTGACAATTGAGGCACACTGAGGTCTGTGTGCACATGTGTGTATATGTGTGCTGGTACAGCCTGCTCATTGAGTCATATTGAGTTTTTTTTGTGTGTGTGTGTGCAAGTAGAGGCAGCACATTGAGTCACAGTGAGGTGTATGTGTGTGATGTTATATGCTATGCACTGATTCATAGGGAGGTTTGTGTCTGTGTGTGTGCACTTTCTAGTTTAGGATTTGCATTGAATCACACTGAGCTGTGTTTTTGAGTGTCAGTATGTGTGCGTGTGTGGAGGTATGGGCTGTGGATTGACTCACATTTTGCCGTATGTGCTTCTCTGTGTGTGTATGTCTGCTAGCATATCCTGTGCACTAAGTCACAGGGAGCCATGTGTGTGTGTGTGTGTGTGTCCTGGTACAGAGTGTGCATTGATTCACAGTCAGCCATGTGTGTGTGTGTGTGAGTGCACTGGTATAGGATGTGCAGTGAGTCAGAGTGCTGTGTGTGTGTGTCTGCATGTTCTGATATAGGCTGACCATTGTGTAACATTGAGGGTGTGTGTGTGTGTGTGCTGGTATAGGCTGCATATTTTGTCACAGTGAGCTGTGTGTGTGTGTATGTGTAGGTACAGGCTGTGCATTGAGTCACAGTGTGGGGTGTGTGTGTGATGTTATATTCTGTGCACTAGGACAGAGTGAGCCGTGTGTGTGTGCTGGTATAATCTGAACATTGAGTCACAGTGTGGTGTGGTGTGTGTGCCTTTGCTGGTATGGACTGTGCATTGAATCCCAGCCCTGTGTTAGTGTTTGTGTATTTGGTGCTGTAGAGTCTGCATGAGTCACAGTAAGATGTGTGTGTGTGTACTGCTATAGGCTGTACACTGAGCCATATTAAGGTGTGTTTCTGTGTGTGTGTGTGCGGGTATAGGCTATGCATTGACTCACATTGAGCCATGTGTTTGTATGTGCTACTATACGCTATTCATTGAGTCTCAGTGAGCCATTGTTGTGTGTGTCTGTTTACTTGTATGGGCTTGGCATTGAGTCACAGAGAGGTGTTTGTGTGTGTTTGTGTGTCTGTGTGGTGGTATAAACTGCATTGAGTCACACGGTGGTGTGTGTGAGAGTGTGTGTGTGTGCAGGTACAGGCTGGTATTGAACCACAGTGAGCCGTGTGTGTGTGTGCTGGAATAGGCAGAGCATTGAGTCTCAGGTGTGTGTATGTGTGTGTGTATGCTGGTATGGTCTCTGCATTGATTCACTAAGGTGTGTTGTGTGTGTATGTACATGGAGCTGAAGACTGTACACTGATTCACAGTGAGCTGTGTGTGTATGTGTGTGTGTGTGTGATGGTATGGGCTTTGCATTGAGTCACTGAGGTGTGTGTCTGTGTGTGTATACCTGGAACTACAGACTGTGCACTGATTCACAATGAGCCATGTGTGAATGTGTGTATGTGATAGTATAGGGTGTGCATAGAGTCACAAAGAGCCGTGCATATGTGTCTTTGCATGGGTGTTGTGGTATAGGGTCTGCGTTGTGTCACAGTGACTGTGCGTGTGTGTGTGTTTGTGATGGTATAGTACGTGCATTGAATCAGAGAGAGCCATGCATGTGTCTCTGTGTGTGTGTGCTGGCATAGGCATTACATTGAGTCACAGTGAGCCATGTGTTTGTATGCTGGTGTAGACTCTGCATTGAGTCACAGTAAGCCTTGTGTGTGTGCCAGTACAGGCTGTGCATTGAGTCAGTGAGTCATATGTGTGTGTGTGTTTGTGTGTGTGTGTGCTGGTTTAGGCAGTGCATTGAGTCCAATGAGCAGTGTATGTTTGTGTGTGTGTGTGTGTGCTGCTATAGGTGGTTCACTGAGTCACAGTCAGGTATGTGTGAGTGAGTGTTTGTGTGTTCTTCTATAGGCTGTGCATTGATTCACAGTGAGCTCTGTGTGTATGGTGGTATAGGCGGTGCATTGAATCACAGTGATGGTTGTTTTTCTGTGTGTATGTTGCAGTAGGCTGTGAATTGAGTCACAGAAGGTGGGTCTTTGTGTGTGTATGTGCAGGTACAAGCTGCAGTTCGAGTCACAGTGATGGGTGTCTCTGTGTGATGTTATAGGCTGTGCATTGAATCACAGCGAGCCGTATTAGTGTGTGTACGTGTATTTGTGTATGCGTGTGTGTGTGTGATGGTACAGGCTGAACATTGAGTCACTGAGGTGTGCATGTGTGTATGTGGTGTTACAGACTGTTCGTTAGGTCAAACTGAGCAATATGTGTGTGTAGGGGTGTGTGTGTACAGTTATTTGCTGTGCACTGAGTCACAGTGAACCATGTGTGTGTGGGGAGCTGGTATAGTCAGAGCACTGAGTCACAGTTGAATGTGTGGGAGTTGTTTGTGTATGTGTGTGTGTATTTGCTGGTGTAGACTGTGCATTGAGTCACAGTGAGTAGTGCGGTGTGTGTGTGCTGTGATGGTGTGGACTGTGGTTTTATCCACTTTGACCTGAACGGCTGTGTGTGTTTGTGTGTTTGTGTGTGTGTGTGTGCTGGCACTAGATGACAGTTGAGACAGAGTGGGCTGTGTGTCTGTGTGTGTGCTGGTATAGACTCTGTATTGAGTCACTGTGAGCTGTGTGTGTATGTGTGTGCTCGTATAGGCTGTGCATTGAGTCACAGTGAGGTGTTTGTGTGTGTGTGTGCTGGTACAGGAAGCGTTTTGAGTCACAGTCTCGTGTGTGTGTGTGTGCATGTGAGTTTGTGTGCTGGTATGGGCTTTATTGTGCTCGTATGGGCTTTATTGACTCATGGGTGTGTGTGTGAGTGTGGGTGATACAGACTGCATTGAGTCACAGTGCGCTGTGTGTGTGTGCTGGTATAGGCGATTTATTGAGTACTAGTGAGCCATGTGTGAGTGCGTGTTGGTGTGTGTGTGTGTGTACTGGTATAGGCTGTGCATTGAGTCACAGTGAGGCCTGCATCTGTGCATGTCTGTGTTTGTGTGTGTGTGTTTGCTGGTATAGGCTGAGCTTTGAATCACTCTGAGGTGTGTGTGCATGTGCTGGTAAAATTGTGCCTTGATTCACTGTGCCATGTGAGTGTGTGTGCACGCTGGTATAGGTTGTGCATTGAGTCAGAGTGCGAGGTGTGTGTGTCTGTGTGTTCTGGTATAGGCTGACAATTGAGGCACACAGAGGTCTGTGTGCACATGTGTGTATATGTGTGCTGGTACAGCCTGCTCATTGAGTCATATAATTTTTTTGTGTGTGTCTGTGCAGGTAGAGGCAGCACATTGAGTCACAGTGAGGTGTATGTGTGTGATGTTATATGCTATGCACTGATTCATAGGGAGGTTTGTGTCTGTGTGTGTGCACTTTCTAGTTTAGGATTTGCATTGAATCACACTGAGCTGTGTTTTTGAGTGTCAGTATGTGTGCGTGTGTGGAGGTATGGGCTGTGGATTGACTCACATTTTGCCGTATGTGCTTCTCTGTGTGTATATGTCTGCTAGCATATCCTGTGCACTAAGTCACAGGGAGCCATGTGTGTGTGTGTGTGTGTGTCCTGGTACAGAGTGTGCATTGATTCACAGTCAGCCATGTGTGTGTGTGTGTGAGTGCACTGGTATAGGATGTGCAGTGAGTCAGAGTGCTGTGTGTGTGTGTCTGCATGTTCTGATATAGGCTGACCATTGTGTAACATTGAGGGTGTGTGTGTGTGTGTGCTGGTATAGGCTGCATATTTTGTCACAGTGAGCTGTGTGTGTGTGTATGTGTAGGTACAGGCTGTGCATTGAGTCACAGTGTGGGGTGTGTGTGTGATGTTATATTCTGTGCACTAGGACAGAGTGAGCCGTGTGTGTGTGCTGGTATAATCTGAACATTGAGTCACAGTGTGGTGTGGTGTGTGTGCCTTTGCTGGTATGGACTGTGCATTGAATCCCAGCCCTGTGTTAGTGTTTGTGTATTTGGTGCTGTAGAGTCTGCATGAGTCACAGAAAGATGTGTGTGTGTGTACTGATATAGGCTGTACACTGAGCCATATTAAGGTGTGTTTCTGTGTGTGTGTGTGTGGGTATAGGCTATGCATTGACTCACATTGAGCCATGTGTTTGTATGTGCTACTATACGCTATTCATTGAGTCTCAGTGAGCCATTGTTGTGTGTGTCTGTTTACTTGTATGGGCTTGGCATTGAGTCACAGAGAGGTGTGTGTGTGTGTTTGTGTGTCTGTGTGGTGGTATAAACTGCATTGAGTCACACGGCGGTGTGTGTGAGAGTGTGTGTGTGTGCAGGTACAGGCTGGTATTGAACCACAGTGAGCCGTGTGTGTGTGTGCTGGAATAGGCAGAGCATTGAGTCTCCGGTGTGTGTATGTGTTTGTGTATGCTGGTATGGTCTCTGCATTGATTCACTAAGGTGTGTTGTGTGTGTATGTACATGGAGCTGAAGACTGTACACTGATTCACAGTGAGCTGTGTGTGTATGTGTGTGTGTGTGTGATGGTATGGGCTTTGCATTGAGTCACTGAGGTGTGTGTCTGTGTGTGTATACCTGGAACTACAGACTGTGCACTGATTCACAATGAGCCATGTGTGAATGTGTGTATGTGATAGTATAGGGTGTGCATAGAGTCACAAAGAGCCGTGCATATGTGTCTTTGCATGGGTGTTGTGTTATAGGGTCTGTGTTGTGTCACAGTGACTGTGCGTGTGTGTGTGTTTGTGATGGTATAGTACGTGCATTGAATCAGAGAGAGCCATGCATGTGTCTCTGTGTGTGTGTGCTGGCATAGGCATTACATTGAGTCACAGTGAGCCATGTGTTTGTATGCTGGTGTAGACTCTGCATTGAGTCACAGTAAGCCTTGTGTGTGTGCCAGTACAGGCTGTGCATTGAGTCAGTGAGTCATATGTGTGTGTGTGTTTGTGTGTGTGTGTGCTGGTTTAGGCAGTGCATTGAGTCCAATGAGCAGTGTATGTTTGTGTGTGTGTGTGTGTGCTGCTATAGGTGGTTCACTGAGTCACAGTCAGGTATGTGTGAGTGAGTGTTTGTGTGTTCTTCTATAGGCTGTGCATTGATTCACAGTGAGCTCTGTGTGTATGGTGGTATAGGCGGTGCATTGAATCACAGTGATGGTTGTTTTTCTGTGTGTATGCTGCAGTAGGCTGTGAATTGAGTCACAGAAGGTGGGTCTTTGTGTGTGTATGTGCAGGTACAAGCTGCAGTTCGAGTCACAGTGATGGGTGTCTCTGTGTGATGTTATAGGCTGTGCATTGAATCACAGCGAGCCGTATTAGTGTGTGTACGTGTATTTGTGTATGCGTGTGTGTGTGTGATGGTACAGGCTGAACATTGAGTCACTGAGGTGTGCATGTGTGTATGTGGTGTTACAGACTGTTCGTTAGGTCAAACTGAGCAATATGTGTGTGTAGGGGTGTGTGTGTACAGTTATTTGCTGTGCACTGAGTCACAGTGAACCATGTGTGTGTGGGGAGCTGGTATAGTCAGAGCACTGAGTCACAGTTGAATGTGTGGGAGTTGTTTGTGTATGTGTGTGTGTATTTGCTGGTGTAGACTGTGCATTGAGTCACAGTGAGTAGTGCGGTGTGTGTGTGCTGTGGACTGTGGTTTTATCCACTTTGACCTGAACGGCTGTGTGTGTTTGTGTGTTTGTGTGTGTGTGTGTGCTGGCACTAGATGACAGTTGAGACAGAGTGGGCTGTGTGTCTGTGTGTGCGCTGGTATAGACTCTGTATTGAGTCACTGTGAGCTGTGTGTGTATGTGTGTGCTCGTATAGGCTGTGCATTGAGTCACAGTGAGGTGTTTGTGTGTGTGTGTGCTGGTACAGGAAGCGTTTTGAGTCACAGTCTCGTGTGTGTGTGTGTGCATGTGAGTTTGTGTGCTGGTATGGGCTTTATTGTGCTGGTATGGGCTTTATTGACTCATGGGTGTGTGTGTGAGTGTGGGTGATACAGACTGCATTGAGTCACAGTGCGCTGTGTGTGTGTGTGCTGGTATAGGCGATTTATTGAGTACCAGTGAGCCATGTGTGAGTGCGTGTTGGTGTGTGTGTGTGTGTACTGGTATAGGCTGTGCATTGAGTCACAGTGAGGCCTGCATCTGTGCATGTCTGTGTTTGTGTGTGTGTGTTTGCTGGTATAGGCTGAGCTTTGAATCACTCTGAGGTGTGTGTGCATGTGCTGGTAAAATTGTGCCTTGATTCACTGTGCCATGTGAGTGTGTGTGCACGCTGGTATAGGTTGTGCATTGAGTCAGAGTGGGAGGTGTGTGTGTCTGTGTGTTCTGGTATAGGCTGACAATTGAGGCACACTGAGGTCTGTGTGCACATGTGTGTATATGTGTGCTGGTACAGCCTGCTCATTGAGTCATATTGAGTTTTTTTTGTGTGTGTGTGCAGGTAGAGGCAGCACATTGAGTCACAGTGAGGTGTATGTGTGTGATGTTATATGCTATGCACTGATTCATAGGGAGGTTTGTGTCTGTGTGTGTGCACTTTCTAGTTTAGGATTTGCATTGAATCACACTGAGCTGTGTTTTTGAGTGTCAGTATGTGTGCGTGTGTGGAGGTATGGGCTGTGGATTGACTCACATTTTGACGTATGTGCTTCTCTGTGTGTGTATGTCTGCTAGCATATCCTGTGCACTGAGTCACAGGGAGCCGTGTGTGTGTGTGTGTGTGTGTCCTGGTACAGATTGTGCATTGATTCACAGTCAGCCATCTGTGTGTGTGTGTGAGTGCACTGGTATAGGATGTGCAGTGAGTCAGAGTGATGTGTGTGTGTGTCTGCATGTTCTGATATAGGCTGACCATTGTGTAACATTGAGGGTGTGTGTGTGTGTGTGCTGGTATAGGCTGCATATTTTGTCACAGTGAGCTGTGTGTGTGTGTATGTGTAGGTACAGGCTGTGCATTGAGTCACAGTGTGGGGTGTGTGTGTGATGTTATATTCTGTGCACTAGGACAGAGTGAGCCGTGTGTGTGTGCTGGTATAATCTGAACATTGAGTCACAGTGTGGTGTGGTGTGTGTGCCTTTGCTGGTATGGACTGTGCATTGCATCCCAGCCCTGTGTTAGTGTTTGTGTATTTGGTGCTGTAGAGTCTGCATGAGTCACAGTAAGATGTGTGTGTGTGTACTGCTATAGGCTGTACACTGAGCCATATTAAGGTGTGTTTCTGTGTGTGTGTGTGCGGGTATAGGCTATACATTGACTCACATTGAGCCATGTGTTTGTATGTGCTACTATACGCTATTCATTGAGTCTCAGTGAGCCATTGTTGTGTGTGTCTGTTTACTTGTATGGGCTTGGCATTGAGTCACAGAGAGGTGTTTGTGTGTGTTTGTGTGTCTGTGTGGTGGTATAAACTGCATTGAGTCACACGGCGGTGTGTGTGAGAGTGTGTGTGTGTGCAGGTACAGGCTGGTATTGAACCACAGTGAGCCGTGTGTGTGTGTGCTGGAATAGGCAGAGCATTGAGTCTCAGGTGTGTGTATGTGTGTGTGTATGCTGGTATGGTCTCTGCATTGATTCACTAAGGTGTGTTGTGTGTGTATGTACATGGAGCTGAAGACTGTACACTGATTCACAGTGAGCTGTGTGTGTATGTGTGTGTGTGTGTGATGGTATGGGCTTTACATTGAGTCACTGAGGTGTGTGTCTGTGTGTGTATACCTGGAGCTACAGACTGTGCACTGATTCACAATGAGCCATGTGTGAATGTGTGTATGTGATAGTATAGGGTGTTCATAGAGTCACAATGAGCCGTGCATATGTGTCTTTGCATGGGTGTTGTGGTATAGGCTGTGCATTGTGTCACAGTGACTGTGCGTGTGTGTGTGTGTGTGTTTGTGATGGTATAGTACATGCATTGTATCAGAGAGAGCCATGCATGCGTCTCTGTGTGTGTGTGCTGGCATAGGCATTACATTGTGTCACAGTGAGCCATGTGTTTGTATGCTGGTGGAGACTCTGCATTGAGTCACAGTAAGCCTTGTGTGTGTGCCAGTACAGGCTGTGCAAGGAGTCAGTGAGTCATATATGTGTGTGTGTGTGTGTGTGTGTGCTGATATATGAAGTGCATTGAGTCCAAGTGAATCATGTATGTTTGTGTGTGTTTGTGGGTGCTGCTATAGGTAGTTCACTGAGTCACAGTCAGGTATGTGTGAGTGTTTGTGTGTTCTTGTATAGACTGTGCATTGATTCACAGTGAGGCATGTGTGTAAGCTGGTACAGGAGGTGCATTGAGTCACAGTGATGGTTGTGTTTGTGTATGTGTGTGTGCTGCAGTAGGCTGTGTATTGAGTCACAGAAAGTGGGTCTTTGTGTGTGTATGTGCATGTACAGGCTGCGGTTTGAGTCACAGTGATGGGTGTCTCTGTGTGGTGTTATAGGCTGTGCATTGAATCACAGCCCTGTGTTAGTGTTGTGTATTTGGTGCTGTAGAGTCTGCATGAGTCACAGTAAGGTGTGTGTGTGTGCTGCTATATGCTGAGAATTGAGTCACACCTAGGTGAGTGTATGTGTATGTGTATGCTGATATGGGATTTGCATTGAATCACTGAGCGGTGTGTGTTTGTGTGTGTGTGTACTGCTATAGTCTGTACACTGAGACATGTTAAGGTGTGTTTCTGTGTGTGTGTGTGCGGGTATAGGCTATGCATTGACTCACATTGAGCCATGTGTTTGTATGTGCTAGTATATACTGTTCATTGAGTCTCAGTGAGCCTTTGTTTTGTGTGTCTGTTTACTTGTATGGGCTTGGCATTGAGTCTCAGACAGGTGTGTGTGTGTGTCTGTGTGTCTGTGTGGTGGTATCATCTGCATTGAGTCACACGGCAGTGTGTGTGAGAGTGTGTGTGTGTGCAGGTACAGGCTGGTATTGAATGACAGTGAGCCGTGTGTGTGCCTGTGTGTGTGTGTGTGCTGGAATAGGCAGAGCATTGAGTCTCAGGTGTGTGTATGTGTGTGTGTATGCTGGTATGGTCTCTGCATTGATTCACTAAGGTGTGTTGTGTGTGTATGTACATGGAGCTGAAGACTGTACACTGATTCACAGTGAGCTGTGTGTGTATGTGTGTGTGTGTGTGATGGTATGGGCTTTGCATTGAGTCACTGAGGTGTGTGTCTGTGTGTGTATACCTGGAACTACAGACTGTGCACTGATTCACAATGAGCCATGTGTGAATGTGTGTATGTGATAGTATAGGGTGTGCATAGAGTCACAAAGAGCCGTGCATATGTGTCTTTGCATGGGTGTTGTGGTATAGGGTCTGCGTTGTGTCACAGTGACTGTGTGTGTGTGTGTGTTTGTGATGGTATAGTACGTGCATTGAATCAGAGAGAGCCATGCATGTGTCTCTGTGTGTGTGTGCTGGCATAGGCATTACATTGAGTCACAGTGAGAAATGTGTTTGTATGCTGGTGTAGACTCTGCATTGAGTCACAGTAAGCCTTGTGTGTGTGCCAGTACAGGCTGTGCATTGAGTCAGTGAGTCATATGTGTGTGTGTGTTTGTGTGTGTGTGTGCTGGTTTAGGCAGTGCATTGAGTCCAATGAGCAGTGTATGTTTGTGTGTGTGTGTGTGTGCTGCTATAGGTGGTTCACTGAGTCACAGTCAGGTATGTGTGAGTGAGTGTTTGTGTGTTCTTCTATAGGCTGTGCATTGATTCACAGTGAGCTCTGTGTGTATGGTGGTATAGGCGGTGCATTGAATCACAGTGATGGTTGTTTTTCTGTGTGTATGCTGCAGTAGGCTGTGAATTGAGTCACAGAAGGTGGGTCTTTGTGTGCGTATGTGCAGGTACAAGCTGCAGTTCGAGTCACAGTGATGGGTGTCTCTGTGTGATGTTATAGGCTGTGCATTGAATCACAGCGAGCCGTATTAGTGTGTGTACGTGTATTTGTGTATGCGTGTGTGTGTGTGATGGTACAGGCTGAACATTGAGTCACTGAGGTGTGCATGTGTGTATGTGGTGTTACAGACTGTTCGTTAGGTCAAACTGAGCAATATGTGTGTGTAGGGGTGTGTGTGTACAGTTATTTGCTGTGCACTGAGTCACAGTGAACCATGTGTGTGTGGGGAGCTGGTATAGTCAGAGCACTGAGTCACAGTTGAATGTGTGGGAGTTGTTTGTGTATGTGTGTGTGTATTTGCTGGTGTAGACTGTGCATTGAGTCACAGTGAGTAGTGCGGTGTGTGTGTGCTGTGATGGTGTGGACTGTGGTTTTATCCACTTTGACCTGAACGGCTGTGTGTGTTTGTGTGTGTGTGTGTGCTGGCACTAGATGACAGTTGAGACAGAGTGGGCTGTGTGTCTGTGTGTGCGCTGGTATAGACTCTGTATTGAGTCACTGTGAGCTGTGTGTGTATGTGTGTGCTCGTATAGGCTGTGCATTGAGTCACAGTGAGGTGTTTGTGTGTGTGTGTGCTGGTACAGGAAGCGTTTTGAGTCACAGTCTCGTGTGTGTGTGTGTGCATGTGAGTTTGTGTGCTGGTATGGGCTTTATTGTGCTGGTATGGGCTTTATTGACTCATGGGTGTGTGTGTGAGTGTGGGTGATACAGACTGCATTGAGTCACAGTGCGCTGTGTGTGTGTGTGCTGGTATAGGCGATTTATTGAGTACCAGTGAGCCATGTGTGAGTGCGTGTTGGTGTGTGTGTGTGTGTACTGGTATAGGCTGTGCATTGAGTCACAGTGAGGCCTGCATCTGTGCATGTCTGTGTTTGTGTGTGTGTGTTTGCTGGTATAGGGTGAGCTTTGAATCACTCTGAGGTGTGTGTGCATGTGCTGGTAAAATTGTGCCTTGATTCACTGTGCCATGTGAGTGTGTGTGCACGCTGGTATAGGTTGTGCATTGAGTCAGAGTGGGAGGTGTGTGTGTCTGTGTGTTCTGGTATAGGCTGACAATTGAGGCACACTGAGGTCTGTGTGCACATGTGTGTATATGTGTGCTGGTACAGCCTGCTCATTGAGTCATATTGAGTTTTTTGTGTGTGTGTGTGCAAGTAGAGGCAGCACATTGAGTCACAGTGAGGTGTATGTGTGTGATGTTATATGCTATGCACTGATTCATAGGGAGGTTTGTGTCTGTGTGTGTGCACTTTCTAGTTTAGGATTTGCATTGAATCACACTGAGCTGTGTTTTTGAGTGTCAGTATGTGTGCGTGTGTGGAGGTATGGGCTGTGGATTGACTCACATTTTGCCGTATGTGCTTCTCTGTGTGTGTATGTCTGCTAGCATATCCTGTGCACTAAGTCACAGGGAGCCATGTGTGTGTGTGTGTGTGTGTCCTGGTACAGAGTGTGCATTGATTCACAGTCAGCCATGTGTGTGTGTGTGTGAGTGCACTGGTATAGGATGTGCAGTGAGTCAGAGTGCTGTGTGTGTGTGTCTGCATGTTCTGATATAGGCTGACCATTGTGTAACATTGAGGGTGTGTGTGTGTGTGTGCTGGTATAGGCTGCATATTTTGTCACAGTGAGCTGTGTGTGTGTGTATGTGTAGGTACAGGCTGTGCATTGAGTCACAGTGTGGGGTGTGTGTGTGATGTTATATTCTGTGCACTAGGACAGAGTGAGCCGTGTGTGTGTGCTGGTATAATCTGAACATTGAGTCACAGTGTGGTGTGGTGTGTGTGCCTTTGCTGGTATGGACTGTGCATTGAATCCCAGCCCTGTGTTAGTGTTTGTGTATTTGGTGCTGTAGAGTCTGCATGAGTCACAGAAAGATGTGTGTGTGTGTACTGCTATAGGCTGTACACTGAGCCATATTAAGGTGTGTTTCTGTGTGTGTGTGTCCGGGTATAGGCTATGCATTGACTCACATTGAGCCATGTGTTTGTATGTGCTAGTATACACTGTTCATTGAGTCTCAGTGAGCCTTTGTTTTGTGTGTCTGTTTACTTGTATGGGCTTGGCATTGAGTCTCAGACAGGTGTGTGTGTGTGTCTGTGTGTCTGTGTGGTGGTATCATCTGCATTGAGTCACACGGCAGTGTGTGTGAGAGTGTGTGTGTGTGCAGGTACAGGCTGGTATTGAATGACAGTGAGCCGTGTGTGTGCCTGTGTGTGTGTGTGTGCTGGAATAAGCAGAGCATTGAGTCTCAGGTGTGTGTATGTGTGTGTGTATGCTGGTATGGTCTCTGCATTGATTCACTAAGGTGTGTTGTGTGTGTATGTACATGGAGCTGAAGACTGTACACTGATTCACAGTGAGCTGTGTGTGTATGTGTGTGTGTGTGTGATGGTATGGGCTTTGCATTGAGTCACTGAGGTGTGTGTCTGTGTGTGTATACGTGGAACTACAGACTGTGCACTGATTCACAATGAGCCATGTGTGAATGTGTGTATGTGATAGTATAGGGTGTGCATAGAGTCACAGTGAGCCGTGCATATGTGTCTTTGCATGGGTGTTGTGGTATAGGGTCTGCATTGTGTCACAGTGACTGTGCGTGTGTGTGTGTTTGTGATGGTATAGTACGTGCATTGAATCAGAGAGAGCCATGCATGTGTCTCTGTGTGTGTGTGCTGGCATAGGCATTACATTGAGTCACAGTGAGCCATGTGTTTGTATGCTGGTGTACACTCTGCATTGAGTCACAGTAAGCCTTGTGTGTGTGCCAGTACAGGCTGTGCATTGAGTCAGTGAGTCATATGTGTGCGTGTGTTTGTGTGTGTGTGTGCTGGTTTAGGCAGTGCATTGAGTCCAATGAGCAGTGTATGTTTGTGTGTGTGTGTGTGTGCTGCTATAGGTGGTTCACTGAGTCACAGTCAGGTATGTGTGAGTGAGTGTTTGTGTGTTCTTCTATAGGCTGTGCATTGATTCACAGTGAGCTCTGTGTGTATGGTGGTATAGGCGGTGCATTGAATCACAGTGATGGTTGTTTTTCTGTGTGTATGCTGCAGTAGGCTGTGAATTGAGTCACAGAAGGTGGGTCTTTGTGTTTGTATGTGCAGGTACAAGCTGCAGTTCGAGTCACAGTGATGGGTGTCTCTGTGTGATGTTATAGGCTGTGCATTGAATCACAGCGAGCCGTATTAGTGTGTGTACGTGTATTTGTGTATGCGTGTGTGTGTGTGATGGTACAGGCTGAACATTGAGTCACTGAGGTGTGCATGTGTGTATGTGGTGTTACAGACTGTTCGTTAGGTCAAACTGAGCAATATGTGTGTGTAGGGGTGTGTGTGTACAGTTATTTGCTGTGCACTGAGTCACAGTGAACCATGTGTGTGTGGGGAGCTGGTATAGTCAGAGCACTGAGTCACAGTTGAATGTGTGGGAGTTGTTTGTGTATGTGTGTGTGTATTTGCTGGTGTAGACTGTGCATTGAGTCACAGTGAGTAGTGCGGTGTGTGTGTGCTGTGATGGTGTGGACTGTGGTTTTATCCACTTTGACCTGAACGGCTGTGTGTGTTTGTGTGTTTGTGTGTGTGTGTGTGCTGGCACTAGATGACAGTTGAGACAGAGTGGGCTGTGTGTCTGTGTGTGCTCTGATATAGACTCTGTATTGAGTCACTGTGAGCTGTGTGTGTATGTGTGTGCTCGTATAGGCTGTGCATTGAGTCACAGTGAGGTGTTTGTGTGTGTGTGTGCTGGTACAGGAAGCGTTTTGAGTCACAGTCTCGTGTGTGTGTGTGTGCATGTGAGTTTGTGTGCTGGTATGGGCTTTATTGTGCTGGTATGGGCTTTATTGACTCATGGGTGTGTGTGTGAGTGTGGGTGATACAGACTGCATTGAGTCACAGTGCGCTGTGTGTGTGTGTGCTGGTATAGGCGATTTATTGAGTACCAGTGAGCCATGTGTGAGTGCGTGTTGGTGTGTGTGTGTGTGTACTGGTATAGGCTGTGCATTGAGTCACAGTGAGGCCTGCATCTGTGCATGTCTGTGTTTGTGTGTGTGTGTTTGCTGGTATAGGCTGAGCTTTGAATCACTCTGAGGTGTGTGTGCATGTGCTGGTAAAATTGTGCCTTGATTCACTGTGCCATGTGAGTGTGTGTGCACGCTGGTATAGGTTGTGCATTGAGTCAGAGTGGGAGGTGTGTGTGTCTGTGTGTTCTGGTATAGGCTGACAATTGAGGCACACTGAGGTCTGTGTGCACATGTGTGTATATGTGTGCTGGTACAGCCTGCTCATTGAGTCATATTGAGTTTTTTGTGTGTGTGTGTGCAGGTAGAGGCAGCACATTGAGTCACAGTGAGGTGTATGTGTGTGATGTTATATGCTATGCACTGATTCATAGGGAGGTTTGTGTCTGTGTGTGTGCACTTTCTAGTTTAGGATTTGCATTGAATCACACTGAGCTGTGTTTTTGAGTGTCAGTATGTGTGCGTGTGTGGAGGTATGGGCTGTGGATTGACTCACATTTTGCCGTATGTGCTTCTCTGTGTGTGTATGTCTGCTAGCATATCCTGTGCACTAAGTCACAGGGAGCCATGTGTGTGTGTGTGTGTGTGTCCTGGTACAGAGTGTGCATTGATTCACAGTCAGCCATGTGTGTGTGTGTGTGAGTGCACTGGTATAAGATGTGCAGTGAGTCAGAGTGCTGTGTGTGTGTGTCTGCATGTTCTGATATAGGCTGACCATTGTGTAACATTGAGGGTGTGTGTGTGTGTGTGCTGGTATAGGCTGCATATTTTGTCACAGTGAGCTGTGTGTGTGTGTATGTGTAGGTACAGGCTGTGCATTGAGTCACAGTGTGGGGTGTGTGTGTGATGTTATATTCTGTGCACTAGGACAGAGTGAGCCGTGTGTGTGTGCTGGTATAATCTGAACATTGAGTCACAGTGTGGTGTGGTGTGTGTGCCTTTGCTGGTATGGACTGTGCATTGCATCCCAGCCCTGTGTTAGTGTTTGTGTATTTGGTGCTGTAGAGTCTGCATGAGTCACAGTAAGATGTGTGTGTGTGTACTGCTATAGGCTGTACACTGAGCCATATTAAGGTGTGTTTCTGTGTGTGTGTGTGCGGGTATAGGCTATACATTGACTCACATTGAGCCATGTGTTTGTATGTGCTAGTATACACTGTTCATTGAGTCTCAGTGAGCCTTTGTTTTGTGTGTCTGTTTACTTGTATGGGCTTGGCATTGAGTCTCAGACAGGTGTGTGTGTGTGTCTGTGTGTCTGTGTGGTGGTATCATCTGCATTGAGTCACACGGCAGTGTGTGTGAGAGTGTGTGTGTGTGCAGGTACAGGCTGGTATTGAATGACAGTGAGCTGTGTGTGTGCCTGTGTGTGTGTGTGTGCTGGAATAAGCAGAGCATTGAGTCTCAGGTGTGTGTATGTGTGTGTGTATGCTGGTATGGTCTCTGCATTGATTCACTAAGGTGTGTTGTGTGTGTATGTACATGGAGCTGAAGACTGTACACTGATTCACAGTGAGCTGTGTGTGTATGTGTGTGTGTGTGTGATGGTATGGGCTTTGCATTGAGTCACTGAGGTGTGTGTCTGTGTGTGTATACCTGGAACTACAGACTGTGCACTGATTCACAATGAGCCATGTGTGAATGTGTGTATGTGATAGTATAGGGTGTGCATAGAGTCACAGTGAGCCGTGCATATGTGTCTTTGCATGGGTGTTGTGGTATAGGGTCTGCATTGTGTCACAGTGACTGTGCGTGTGTGTGTGTTTGTGATGTATAGTACGTGCATTGAATCAGAGAGAGCCATGCATGTGTCTCTGTGTGTGTGTGCTGGCATAGGCATTACATTGAGTCACAGTGAGCCATGTGTTTGTATGCTGGTGTAGACTCTGCATTGAGTCACAGTAAGCCTTGTGTGTGTGCCAGTACAGGCTGTGCATTGAGTCAGTGAGTCATATGTGTGCGTGTGTTTGTGTGTGTGTGTGCTGGTTTAGGCAGTGCATTGAGTCCAATGAGCAGTGTATGTTTGTGTGTGTGTGTGTGTGCTGCTATAGGTGGTTCACTGAGTCACAGTCAGGTATGTGTGAGTGAGTGTTTGTGTGTTCTTCTATAGGCTGTGCATTGATTCACAGTGAGCTCTGTGTGTATGGTGGTATAGGCGGTGCATTGAATCACAGTGATGGTTGTTTTTCTGTGTGTATGCTGCAGTAGGCTGTGAATTGAGTCACAGAAGGTGGGTCTTTGTGTGTGTATGTGCAGGTACAAGCTGCAGTTCGAGTCACAGTGATGGGTGTCTCTGTGTGATGTTATAGGCTGTGCATTGAATCACAGCGAGCCGTATTAGTGTGTGTACGTGTATTTGTGTATGCGTGTGTGTGTGTGATGGTACAGGCTGAACATTGAGTCACTGAGGTGTGCATGTGTGTATGTGGTGTTACAGACTGTTCGTTAGGTCAAACTGAGCAATATGTGTGTGTAGGGGTGTGTGTGTACAGTTATTTGCTGTGCACTGAGTCACAGTGAACCATGTGTGTGTGGGGAGCTGGTATAGTCAGAGCACTGAGTCACAGTTGAATGTGTGGGAGTTGTTTGTGTATGTGTGTGTGTATTTGCTGGTGTAGACTGTGCATTGAGTCACAGTGAGTAGTGCGGTGTGTGTGTGCTGTGATGGTGTGGACTGTGGTTTTATCCACTTTGACCTGAACGGCTGTGTGTGTTTGTGTGTTTGTGTGTGTGTGTGTGCTGGCACTAGATGACAGTTGAGACAGAGTGGGCTGTGTGCCTGTGTGTGCGCTGATATAGACTCTGTATTGAGTCACTGTGAGCTGTGTGTGTATGTGTGTGCTCGTATAGGCTGTGCATTGAGTCACAGTGAGGTGTTTGTGTGTGTGTGTGCTGGTACAGGAAGCGTTTTGAGTCACAGTCTCGTGTGTGTGTGTGTGCATGTGAGTTTGTGTGCTGGTATGGGCTTTATTGTGCTGGTATGGGCTTTATTGACTCATGGGTGTGTGTGTGAGTGTGGGTGATACAGACTGCATTGAGTCACAGTGCGCTGTGTGTGTGTGTGCTGGTATAGGCGATTTATTGAGTACCAGTGAGCCATGTGTGAGTGCGTGTTGGTGTGTGTGTGTGTGTACTGGTATAGGCTGTGCATTGAGTCACAGTGAGGCCTGCATCTGTGCATGTCTGTGTTTGTGTGTGTGTGTTTGCTGGTATAGGCTGAGCTTTGAATCACTCTGAGGTGTGTGTGCATGTGCTGGTAAAATTGTGCCTTGATTCACTGTGCCATGTGAGTGTGTGTGCACGCTGGTATAGGTTGTGCATTGAGTCAGAGTGGGAGGTGTGTGTGTCTGTGTGTTCTGGTATAGGCTGACAATTGAGGCACACTGAGGTCTGTGTGCACATGTGTGTATATGTGTGCTGGTACAGCCTGCTCATTGAGTCATATTGAGTTTTTTTTGTGTGTGTGTGCAGGTAGAGGCAGCACATTGAGTCACAGTGAGGTGTATGTGTGTGATGTTATATGCTATGCACTGATTCATAGGGAGGTTTGTGTCTGTGTGTGTGCACTTTCTAGTTTAGGATTTGCATTGAATCACACTGAGCTGTGTTTTTGAGTGTCAGTATGTGTGCGTGTGTGGAGGTATGGGCTGTGGATTGACTCACATTTTGCCGTATGTGCTTCTCTGTGTGTGTATGTCTGCTAGCATATCCTGTGCACTAAGTCACAGGGAGCCATGTGTGTGTGTGTGTGTGTGTCCTGGTACAGAGTGTGCATTGATTCACAGTCAGCCATGTGTGTGTGTGTGTGAGTGCACTGGTATAAGATGTGCAGTGAGTCAGAGTGCTGTGTGTGTGTGTCTGCATGTTCTGATATAGGCTGACCATTGTGTAACATTGAGGGTGTGTGTGTGTGTGTGCTGGTATAGGCTGCATATTTTGTCACAGTGAGCTGTGTGTGTGTGTATGTGTAGGTACAGGCTGTGCATTGAGTCACAGTGTGGGGTGTGTGTGTGATGTTATATTCTGTGCACTAGGACAGAGTGAGCCGTGTGTGTGTGCTGGTATAATCTGAACATTGAGTCACAGTGTGGTGTGGTGTGTGTGCCTTTGCTGGTATGGACTGTGCATTGAATCCCAGCCCTGTGTTAGTGTTTGTGTATTTGGTGCTGTAGAGTCTGCATGAGTCACAGTAAGATGTGTGTGTGTGTACTGCTATAGGCTGTACACTGAGCCATATTAAGGTGTGTTTCTGGGTGTGTGTGTGCGGGTATAGGCTATACATTGACTCACATTGAGCCATGTGTTTGTATGTGCTACTATACGCTATTCATTGAGTCTCAGTGAGCCATTGTTGTGTGTGTCTGTTTACTTGTATGGGCTTGACATTGAGTCACAGAGAGGTGTTTGTGTGTGTTTGTGTGTCTGTGTGGTGGTATAAACTGCATTGAGTCACACGGCGGTGTGTGTGAGAGTGTGTGTGTGTGCAGGTACAGGCTGGTATTGAACCACAGTGAGCCGTGTGTGTGTGTGCTGGAATAGGCAGAGCATTGAGTCTCAGGTGTGTGTATGTGTGTGTGTATGCTGGTATGGTCTCTGCATTGATTCACTAAGGTGTGTTGTGTGTGTATGTACATGGAGCTGAAGACTGTACACTGATTCACAGTGAGCTGTGTGTGTATGTGTGTGTGTGTGTGATGGTATGGGCTTTGCATTGAGTCACTGAGGTGTGTGTCTGTGTGTGTATACCTGGAAATACAGACTGTGCACTGATTCACAATGAGCCATGTGTGAATGTGTGTATGTGATAGTATAGGGTGTTCATAGAGTCACAATGAGCCGTGCATATGTGTTTTTGCATGGGTGTTGTGGTATAGGCTGTGCATTGTGTCACAGTGACTGTGCGTGTGTGTGTGTGTGTGTGTTTGTGATGGTATAGTACATGCATTGTATCAGAGAGAGCCATGCATGCGTCTCTGTGTGTGTGTGCTGGCATAGGCATTACATTGTGTCACAGTGAGCCATGTGTTTGTATGCTGGTGGAGACTCTGCATTGAGTCACAGTAAGACTTTTGTGTGTGCCAGTACAGGCTGTGCAAGGAGTCAGTGAGTCATATATGTGTGTGTGTGTTTGTGTGTGTGTGCTGATATATGAAGTGCATTGAGTCCAAGTGAATCATGTATGTTTGTGTGTGTTTGTGGGTGCTGCTATAGGTGGTTCACTGAGTCACAGTCAGGTATGTGTGAGTGTTTGTGTGTTCTTGTATAGGCTGTGCATTGATTCACAGTGAGGCATGTGTGTAAGCTGGTACAGGAGGTGCATTGAGTCACAGTGATGGTTGTGTTTGTGTGTGTGTGTGTGCTGCAGTAGGCTGTGTATTGAGTCACAGAAAGTGTGTCTTTGTGTGTGTATGTGCATGTACAGGCTGTGGTTTGAGTCACAGTGATGGGTGTCTCTGTGTGGTGTTATAGGCTGTGCATTGAATCACAGCCCTGTGTTAGTGTTGTGTATTTGGTGCTGTAGAGTCTGCATGAGTCACAGTAAGGTGTGTGTGTGTGCTGCTATATGCTGAGAATTGAGTCACACCTAGGTGAGTGTATGTGTATGTGTATGCTGATATGGGATTTGCATTGAATCACTGAGCGGTGTGTGTTTGTGTGTGTGTGTACTGCTATAGTCTGTACACTGAGCCATGTTAAGGTGTGTTTCTGTGTGTGTGTGTGCGGGTATAGGCTATGCATTGACTCACATTGAGCCATGTGTTTGTATGTGCTAGTATACACTGTTCATTGAGTCTCAGTGAGCCTTTGTTTTGTGTGTCTGTTTACTTGTATGGGCTTGGCATTGAGTCTCAGACAGGTGTGTGTGTGTGTCTGTGTGTCTGTGTGGTGGTATCATCTGCATTGAGTCACACGGCGGTGTGTGTGAGAGTGTGTGTGTGTGCAGGTACAGGCTGGTATTGAATGACAGTGAGCCGTGTGTGTGCCTGTGTGTGTGTGTGTGCTGGAATAGGCAGAGCATTGAGTCTCAGGTGTGTGTATGTGTGTGTGTATGCTGGTATGGTCTCTGCATTGATTCACTAAGGTGTGTTGTGTGTGTATGTACATGGAGCTGAAGACTGTACACTGATTCACAGTGAGCTGTGTGTGTATGTGTGTGTGTGTGTGATGGTATGGGCTTTGCATTGAGTCACTGAGGTGTGTGTCTGTGTGTGTATACCTGGAACTACAGACTGTGCACTGATTCACAATGAGCCATGTGTGAATGTGTGTATGTGATAGTATAGGGTGTGCATAGAGTCACAAAGAGCCGTGCATATGTGTCTTTGCATGGGTGTTGTGGTATAGGGTCTGCGTTGTGTCACAGTGACTGTGCGTGTGTGTGTGTTTGTGATGGTATAGTACGTGCATTGAATCAGAGAGAGCCATGCATGTGTCTCTGTGTGTGTGTGCTGGCATAGGCATTACATTGAGTCACAGTGAGCCATGTGTTTGTATGCTGGTGTAGACTCTGCATTGAGTCACAGTAAGCCTTGTGTGTGTGCCAGTACAGGCTGTGCATTGAGTCAGTGAGTCATATGTGTGTGTGTGTTTGTGTGTGTGTGTGCTGGTTTAGGCAGTGCATTGAGTCCAATGAGCAGTGTATGTTTGTGTGTGTGTGTGTGTGCTGCTATAGGTGGTTCACTGAGTCACAGTCAGGTATGTGTGAGTGAGTGTTTGTGTGTTCTTCTATAGGCTGTGCATTGATTCACAGTGAGCTCTGTGTGTATGGTGGTATAGGCGGTGCATTGAATCACAGTGATGGTTGTTTTTCTGTGTGTATGCTGCAGTAGGCTGTGAATTGAGTCACAGAAGGTGGGTCTTTGTGTGTGTATGTGCAGGTACAAGCTGCAGTTCGAGTCACAGTGATGGGTGTCTCTGTGTGATGTTATAGGCTGTGCATTGAATCACAGCGAGCCGTATTAGTGTGTGTACGTGTATTTGTGTATGCGTGTGTGTGTGTGATGGTACAGGCTGAACATTGAGTCACTGAGGTGTGCATGTGTGTATGTGGTGTTACAGACTGTTCGTTAGGTCAAACTGAGCAATATGTGTGTGTAGGGGTGTGTGTGTACAGTTATTTGCTGTGCACTGAGTCACAGTGAACCATGTGTGTGTGGGGAGCTGGTATAGTCAGAGCACTGAGTCACAGTTGAATGTGTGGGAGTTGTTTGTGTATGTGTGTGTGTATTTGCTGGTGTAGACTGTGCATTGAGTCACAGTGAGTAGTGCGGTGTGTGTGTGCTGTGATGGTGTGGACTGTGGTTTTATCCACTTTGACCTGAACGGCTGTGTGTGTTTGTGTGTTTGTGTGTGTGTGTGTGCTGGCACTAGATGACAGTTGAGACAGAGTGGGCTGTGTGTCTGTGTGTGCACTGGTATAGACTCTGTATTGAGTCACTGTGAGCTGTGTGTGTATGTGTGTGCTCGTATAGGCTGTGCATTGAGTCACAGTGAGGTGTTTGTGTGTGTGTGTGCTGGTACAGGAAGCGTTTTGAGTCACAGTCTCATGTGTGTGTGTGTGCATGTGAGTTTGTGTGCTGGTATGGGTTTTATTGTGCTGGTATGGGCTTTATTGACTCATGGGTGTGTGTGTGTGAGTGTGGGTGATACAGACTGCATTGAGTCACAGTGCGCTGTGTGTGTGTGTGCTGGTATAGGCGATTTATTGAGTACCAGTGAGCCATGTGTGAGTGCGTGTTGGTGTGTGTGTGTGTGTACTGGTATAGGCTGTGCATTGAGTCACAGTGAGGCCTGCATCTGTGCATGTCTGTGTTTGTGTGTGTGTGTTTGCTGGTATAGGCTGAGCTTTGAATCACTCTGAGGTGTGTGTGCATGTGCTGGTAAAATTGTGCCTTGATTCACTGTGCCATGTGAGTGTGTGTGCACGCTGGTATAGGTTGTGCATTGAGTCAGAGTGGGAGGTGTGTGTGTCTGTGTGTTCTGGTATAGGCTGACAATTGAGGCACACTGAGGTCTGTGTGCACATGTGTGTATATGTGTGCTGGTACAGCCTGCTCATTGAGTCATATTGAGTTTTTTTTGTGTGTGTGTGTGCAAGTAGAGGCAGCACATTGAGTCACAGTGAGGTGTATGTGTGTGATGTTATATGCTATGCACTGATTCATAGGGAGGTTTGTGTCTGTGTGTGTGCACTTTCTAGTTTAGGATTTGCATTGAATCACACTGAGCTGTGTTTTTGAGTGTCAGTATGTGTGCGTGTGTGGAGGTATGGGCTGTGGATTGACTCACATTTTGCCGTATGTGCTTCTCTGTGTGTGTATGTCTGCTAGCATATCCTGTGCACTAAGTCACAGGGAGCCATGTGTGTGTGTGTGTGTGTGTCCTGGTACAGAGTGTGCATTGATTCACAGTCAGCCATGTGTGTGTGTGTGTGAGTGCACTGGTATAGGATGTGCAGTGAGTCAGAGTGCTGTGTGTGTGTGTCTGCATGTTCTGATATAGGCTGACCATTGTGTAACATTGAGGGTGTGTGTGTGTGTGTGCTGGTAGAGGCTGCATATTTTGTCACAGTGAGCTGTGTGTGTGTGTATGTGTAGGTACAGGCTGTGCATTGAGTCACAGTGTGGGGTGTGTGTGTGATGTTATATTCTGTGCACTAGGACAGAGTGAGCCGTGTGTGTGTGCTGGTATAATCTGAACATTGAGTCACAGTGTGGTGTGGTGTGTGTGCCTTTGCTGGTATGGACTGTGCATTGAATCCCAGCCCTGTGTTAGTGTTTGTGTATTTGGTGCTGTAGAGTCTGCATGAGTCACAGTAAGATGTGTGTGTGTGTACTGCTATAGGCTGTACACTGAGCCATATTAAGGTGTGTTTCTGTGTGTGTGTGTGCGGGTATAGGCTATGCATTGACTCACATTGAGCCATGTGTTTGTATGTGCTACTATACGCTATTCATTGAGTCTCAGTGAGCCATTGTTGTGTGTGTCTGTTTACTTGTATGGGCTTGGCATTGAGTCACAGAGAGGTGTTTGTGTGTGTTTGTGTGTCTGTGTGGTGGTATAAACTGCATTGAGTCACACGGTGGTGTGTGTGAGAGTGTGTGTGTGTGCAGGTACAGGCTGGTATTGAACCACAGTGAGCCGTGTGTGTGTGTGCTGGAATAGGCAGAGCATTGAGTCTCAGGTGTGTGTATGTGTGTGTGTATGCTGGTATGGTCTCTGCATTGATTCACTAAGGTGTGTTGTGTGTGTATGTACATGGAGCTGAAGACTGTACACTGATTCACAGTGAGCTGTGTGTGTATGTGTGTGTGTGTGTGATGGTATGGGCTTTGCATTGAGTCACTGAGGTGTGTGTCTGTGTGTGTATACCTGGAACTACAGACTGTGCACTGATTCACAATGAGCCATGTGTGAATGTGTGTATGTGATAGTATAGGGTGTGCATAGAGTCACAAAGAGCCGTGCATATGTGTCTTTGCATGGGTGTTGTGGTATAGGGTCTGCGTTGTGTCACAGTGACTGTGCGTGTGTGTGTGTTTGTGATGGTATAGTACGTGCATTGAATCAGAGAGAGCCATGCATGTGTCTCTGTGTGTGTGTGCTGGCATAGGCATTACATTGAGTCACAGTGAGCCATGTGTTTGTATGCTGGTGTAGACTCTGCATTGAGTCACAGTAAGCCTTGTGTGTGTGCCAGTACAGGCTGTGCATTGAGTCAGTGAGTCATATGTGTGTGTGTGTTTGTGTGTGTGTGTGCTGGTTTAGGCAGTGCATTGAGTCCAATGAGCAGTGTATGTTTGTGTGTGTGTGTGTGTGCTGCTATAGGTGGTTCACTGAGTCACAGTCAGGTATGTGTGAGTGAGTGTTTGTGTGTTCTTCTATAGGCTGTGCATTGATTCACAGTGAGCTCTGTGTGTATGGTGGTATAGGCGGTGCATTGAATCACAGTGATGGTTGTTTTTCTGTGTGTATGTTGCAGTAGGCTGTGAATTGAGTCACAGAAGGTGGGTCTTTGTGTGTGTATGTGCAGGTACAAGCTGCAGTTCGAGTCACAGTGATGGGTGTCTCTGTGTGATGTTATAGGCTGTGCATTGAATCACAGCGAGCCGTATTAGTGTGTGTACGTGTATTTGTGTATGCGTGTGTGTGTGTGATGGTACAGGCTGAACATTGAGTCACTGAGGTGTGCATGTGTGTATGTGGTGTTACAGACTGTTCGTTAGGTCAAACTGAGCAATATGTGTGTGTAGGGGTGTGTGTGTACAGTTATTTGCTGTGCACTGAGTCACAGTGAACCATGTGTGTGTGGGGAGCTGGTATAGTCAGAGCACTGAGTCACAGTTGAATGTGTGGGAGTTGTTTGTGTATGTGTGTGTGTATTTGCTGGTGTAGACTGTGCATTGAGTCACAGTGAGTAGTGCGGTGTGTGTGTGCTGTGATGGTGTGGACTGTGGTTTTATCCACTTTGACCTGAACGGCTGTGTGTGTTTGTGTGTTTGTGTGTGTGTGTGTGCTGGCACTAGATGACAGTTGAGACAGAGTGGGCTGTGTGTCTGTGTGTGTGCTGGTATAGACTCTGTATTGAGTCACTGTGAGCTGTGTGTGTATGTGTGTGCTCGTATAGGCTGTGCATTGAGTCACAGTGAGGTGTTTGTGTGTGTGTGTGCTGGTACAGGAAGCGTTTTGAGTCACAGTCTCGTGTGTGTGTGTGTGCATGTGAGTTTGTGTGCTGGTATGGGCTTTATTGTGCTCGTATGGGCTTTATTGACTCATGGGTGTGTGTGTGAGTGTGGGTGATACAGACTGCATTGAGTCACAGTGCGCTGTGTGTGTGTGCTGGTATAGGCGATTTATTGAGTACTAGTGAGCCATGTGTGAGTGCGTGTTGGTGTGTGTGTGTGTGTACTGGTATAGGCTGTGCATTGAGTCACAGTGAGGCCTGCATCTGTGCATGTCTGTGTTTGTGTGTGTGTGTTTGCTGGTATAGGCTGAGCTTTGAATCACTCTGAGGTGTGTGTGCATGTGCTGGTAAAATTGTGCCTTGATTCACTGTGCCATGTGAGTGTGTGTGCACGCTGGTATAGGTTGTGCATTGAGTCAGAGTGGGAGGTGTGTGTGTCTGTGTGTTCTGGTATAGGCTGACAATTGAGGCACACTGAGGTCTGTGTGCACATGTGTGTATATGTGTGCTGGTACAGCCTGCTCATTGAGTCATATAATTTTTTTGTGTGTGTCTGTGCAGGTAGAGGCAGCACATTGAGTCACAGTGAGGTGTATGTGTGTGATGTTATATGCTATGCACTGATTCATAGGGAGGTTTGTGTCTGTGTGTGTGCACTTTCTAGTTTAGGATTTGCATTGAATCACACTGAGCTGTGTTTTTGAGTGTCAGTATGTGTGCGTGTGTGGAGGTATGGGCTGTGGATTGACTCACATTTTGCCGTATGTGCTTCTCTGTGTGTATATGTCTGCTAGCATATCCTGTGCACTAAGTCACAGGGAGCCATGTGTGTGTGTGTGTGTGTGTCCTGGTACAGAGTGTGCATTGATTCACAGTCAGCCATGTGTGTGTGTGTGTGAGTGCACTGGTATAGGATGTGCAGTGAGTCAGAGTGCTGTGTGTGTGTGTCTGCATGTTCTGATATAGGCTGACCATTGTGTAACATTGAGGGTGTGTGTGTGTGTGTGCTGGTATAGGCTGCATATTTTGTCACAGTGAGCTGTGTGTGTGTGTATGTGTAGGTACAGGCTGTGCATTGAGTCACAGTGTGGGGTGTGTGTGTGATGTTATATTCTGTGCACTAGGACAGAGTGAGCCGTGTGTGTGTGCTGGTATAATCTGAACATTGAGTCACAGTGTGGTGTGGTGTGTGTGCCTTTGCTGGTATGGACTGTGCATTGAATCCCAGCCCTGTGTTAGTGTTTGTGTATTTGGTGCTGTAGAGTCTGCATGAGTCACAGAAAGATGTGTGTGTGTGTACTGATATAGGCTGTACACTGAGCCATATTAAGGTGTGTTTCTGTGTGTGTGTGTGTGGGTATAGGCTATGCATTGACTCACATTGAGCCATGTGTTTGTATGTGCTACTATACGCTATTCATTGAGTCTCAGTGAGCCATTGTTGTGTGTGTCTGTTTACTTGTATGGGCTTGGCATTGAGTCACAGAGAGGTGTGTGTGTGTGTTTGTGTGTCTGTGTGGTGGTATAAACTGCATTGAGTCACACGGCGGTGTGTGTGAGAGTGTGTGTGTGTGCAGGTACAGGCTGGTATTGAACCACAGTGAGCCGTGTGTGTGTGTGCTGGAATAGGCAGAGCATTGAGTCTCCGGTGTGTGTATGTGTTTGTGTATGCTGGTATGGTCTCTGCATTGATTCACTAAGGTGTGTTGTGTGTGTATGTACATGGAGCTGAAGACTGTACACTGATTCACAGTGAGCTGTGTGTGTATGTGTGTGTGTGTGTGATGGTATGGGCTTTGCATTGAGTCACTGAGGTGTGTGTCTGTGTGTGTATACCTGGAACTACAGACTGTGCACTGATTCACAATGAGCCATGTGTGAATGTGTGTATGTGATAGTATAGGGTGTGCATAGAGTCACAAAGAGCCGTGCATATGTGTCTTTGCATGGGTGTTGTGTTATAGGGTCTGTGTTGTGTCACAGTGACTGTGCGTGTGTGTGTGTTTGTGATGGTATAGTACGTGCATTGAATCAGAGAGAGCCATGCATGTGTCTCTGTGTGTGTGTGCTGGCATAGGCATTACATTGAGTCACAGTGAGCCATGTGTTTGTATGCTGGTGTAGACTCTGCATTGAGTCACAGTAAGCCTTGTGTGTGTGCCAGTACAGGCTGTGCATTGAGTCAGTGAGTCATATGTGTGTGTGTGTTTGTGTGTGTGTGTGCTGGTTTAGGCAGTGCATTGAGTCCAATGAGCAGTGTATGTTTGTGTGTGTGTGTGTGTGCTGCTATAGGTGGTTCACTGAGTCACAGTCAGGTATGTGTGAGTGAGTGTTTGTGTGTTCTTCTATAGGCTGTGCATTGATTCACAGTGAGCTCTGTGTGTATGGTGGTATAGGCGGTGCATTGAATCACAGTGATGGTTGTTTTTCTGTGTGTATGCTGCAGTAGGCTGTGAATTGAGTCACAGAAGGTGGGTCTTTGTGTGTGTATGTGCAGGTACAAGCTGCAGTTCGAGTCACAGTGATGGGTGTCTCTGTGTGATGTTATAGGCTGTGCATTGAATCACAGCGAGCCGTATTAGTGTGTGTACGTGTATTTGTGTATGCGTGTGTGTGTGTGATGGTACAGGCTGAACATTGAGTCACTGAGGTGTGCATGTGTGTATGTGGTGTTACAGACTGTTCGTTAGGTCAAACTGAGCAATATGTGTGTGTAGGGGTGTGTGTGTACAGTTATTTGCTGTGCACTGAGTCACAGTGAACCATGTGTGTGTGGGGAGCTGGTATAGTCAGAGCACTGAGTCACAGTTGAATGTGTGGGAGTTGTTTGTGTATGTGTGTGTGTATTTGCTGGTGTAGACTGTGCATTGAGTCACAGTGAGTAGTGCGGTGTGTGTGTGCTGTGGACTGTGGTTTTATCCACTTTGACCTGAACGGCTGTGTGTGTTTGTGTGTTTGTGTGTGTGTGTGTGCTGGCACTAGATGACAGTTGAGACAGAGTGGGCTGTGTGTCTGTGTGTGCACTGGTATAGACTCTGTATTGAGTCACTGTGAGCTGTGTGTGTATGTGTGTGCTCGTATAGGCTGTGCATTGAGTCACAGTGAGGTGTTTGTGTGTGTGTGTGCTGGTACAGGAAGCGTTTTGAGTCACAGTCTCGTGTGTGTGTGTGTGCATGTGAGTTTGTGTGCTGGTATGGGCTTTATTGTGCTGGTATGGGCTTTATTGACTCATGGGTGTGTGTGTGAGTGTGGGTGATACAGACTGCATTGAGTCACAGTGCGCTGTGTGTGTGTGTGCTGGTATAGGCGATTTATTGAGTACCAGTGAGCCATGTGTGAGTGCGTGTTGGTGTGTGTGTGTGTGTACTGGTATAGGCTGTGCATTGAGTCACAGTGAGGCCTGCATCTGTGCATGTCTGTGTTTGTGTGTGTGTGTTTGCTGGTATAGGCTGAGCTTTGAATCACTCTGAGGTGTGTGTGCATGTGCTGGTAAAATTGTGCCTTGATTCACTGTGCCATGTGAGTGTGTGTGCACGCTGGTATAGGTTGTGCATTGAGTCAGAGTGGGAGGTGTGTGTGTCTGTGTGTTCTGGTATAGGCTGACAATTGAGGCACACTGAGGTCTGTGTGCACATGTGTGTATATGTGTGCTGGTACAGCCTGCTCATTGAGTCATATTGAGTTTTTTTTTTGTGTGTGTGCAGGTAGAGGCAGCACATTGAGTCACAGTGAGGTGTATGTGTGTGATGTTATATGCTATGCACTGATTCATAGGGAGGTTTGTGTCTGTGTGTGTGCACTTTCTAGTTTAGGATTTGCATTGAATCACACTGAGCTGTGTTTTTGAGTGTCAGTATGTGTGCGTGTGTGGAGGTATGGGCTGTGGATTGACTCACATTTTGACGTATGTGCTTCTCTGTGTGTGTATGTCTGCTAGCATATCCTGTGCACTGAGTCACAGGGAGCCGTGTGTGTGTGTGTGTGTGTGTCCTGGTACAGATTGTGCATTGATTCACAGTCAGCCATCTGTGTGTGTGTGTGAGTGCACTGGTATAGGATGTGCAGTGAGTCAGAGTGATGTGTGTGTGTGTCTGCATGTTCTGATATAGGCTGACCATTGTGTAACATTGAGGGTGTGTGTGTGTGTGTGCTGGTATAGGCTGCATATTTTGTCACAGTGAGCTCTGTGTGTGTGTATGTGTAGGTACAGGCTGTGCATTGAGTCACAGTGTGGGGTGTGTGTGTGATGTTATATTCTGTGCACTAGGACAGAGTGAGCCGTGTGTGTGTGCTGGTATAATCTGAACATTGAGTCACAGTGTGGTGTGGTGTGTGTGCCTTTGCTGGTATGGACTGTGCATTGCATCCCAGCCCTGTGTTAGTGTTTGTGTATTTGGTGCTGTAGAGTCTGCATGAGTCACAGTAAGATGTGTGTGTGTGTACTGCTATAGGCTGTACACTGAGCCATATTAAGGTGTGTTTCTGTGTGTGTGTGTGCGGGTATAGGCTATACATTGACTCACATTGAGCCATGTGTTTGTATGTGCTACTATACGCTATTCATTGAGTCTCAGTGAGCCATTGTTGTGTGTGTCTGTTTACTTGTATGGGCTTGGCATTGAGTCACAGAGAGGTGTTTGTGTGTGTTTGTGTGTCTGTGTGGTGGTATAAACTGCATTGAGTCACACGGCGGTGTGTGTGAGAGTGTGTGTGTGTGCAGGTACAGGCTGGTATTGAACCACAGTGAGCCGTGTGTGTGTGTGCTGGAATAGGCAGAGCATTGAGTCTCAGGTGTGTGTATGTGTGTGTGTATGCTGGTATGGTCTCTGCATTGATTCACTAAGGTGTGTTGTGTGTGTATGTACATGGAGCTGAAGACTGTACACTGATTCACAGTGAGCTGTGTGTGTATGTGTGTGTGTGTGTGATGGTATGGGCTTTGCATTGAGTCACTGAGGTGTGTGTCTGTGTGTGTATACCTGGAGCTACAGACTGTGCACTGATTCACAATGAGCCATGTGTGAATGTGTGTATGTGATAGTATAGGGTGTTCATAGAGTCACAATGAGCCGTGCATATGTGTCTTTGCATGGGTGTTGTGGTATAGGCTGTGCATTGTGTCACAGTGACTGTGCGTGTGTGTGTGTGTGTGTTTGTGATGGTATAGTACATGCATTGTATCAGAGAGAGCCATGCATGCGTCTCTGTGTGTGTGTGCTGGCATAGGCATTACATTGTGTCACAGTGAGCCATGTGTTTGTATGCTGGTGGAGACTCTGCATTGAGTCACAGTAAGCCTTGTGTGTGTGCCAGTACAGGCTGTGCAAGGAGTCAGTGAGTCATATATGTGTGTGTGTGTGTGTGTGTGTGCTGATATATGAAGTGCATTGAGTCCAAGTGAATCATGTATGTTTGTGTGTGTTTGTGGGTGCTGCTATAGGTAGTTCACTGAGTCACAGTCAGGTATGTGTGAGTGTTTGTGTGTTCTTGTATAGACTGTGCATTGATTCACAGTGAGGCATGTGTGTAAGCTGGTACAGGAGGTGCATTGAGTCACAGTGATGGTTGTGTTTGTGTATGTGTGTGTGCTGCAGTAGGCTGTGTATTGAGTCACAGAAAGTGGGTCTTTGTGTGTGTATGTGCATGTACAGGCTGCGGTTTGAGTCACAGTGATGGGTGTCTCTGTGTGGTGTTATAGGCTGTGCATTGAATCACAGCCCTGTGTTAGTGTTGTGTATTTGGTGCTGTAGAGTCTGCATGAGTCACAGTAAGGTGTGTGTGTGTGCTGCTATATGCTGAGAATTGAGTCACACCT
Organism: Pseudorca crassidens; assembly: GCF_039906515.1. Taxonomy (NCBI): domain Eukaryota; kingdom Metazoa; phylum Chordata; class Mammalia; order Artiodactyla; family Delphinidae; genus Pseudorca; species Pseudorca crassidens. The sequence goes on from NC_090318.1 coordinate 12,134,547, forward strand.
AGGTGAGTGTATGTGTATGTGTATGCTGATATGGGATTTGCATTGAATCACTGAACGGTGTGTGTTTGTGTGTGTGTGTACTGCTATAGTCTGTACACTGAGACATGTTAAGGTGTGTTTCTGTGTGTGTGTGTGCGGGTATAGGCTATGCATTGACTCACATTGAGCCATGTGTTTGTATGTGCTAGTATATACTGTTCATTGAGTCTCAGTGAGCCTTTGTTTTGTGTGTCTGTTTACTTGTATGGGCTTGGCATTGAGTCTCAGACAGGTGTGTGTGTGTGTCTGTGTGTCTGTGTGGTGGTATCATCTGCATTGAGTCACACGGCAGTGTGTGTGAGAGTGTGTGTGTGTGCAGGTACAGGCTGGTATTGAATGACAGTGAGCCGTGTGTGTGCCTGTGTGTGTGTGTGTGCTGGAATAGGCAGAGCATTGAGTCTCAGGTGTGTGTATGTGTGTGTGTATGCTGGTATGGTCTCTGCATTGATTCACTAAGGTGTGTTGTGTGTGTATGTACATGGAGCTGAAGACTGTACACTGATTCACAGTGAGCTGTGTGTGTATGTGTGTGTGTGTGTGATGGTATGGGCTTTGCATTGAGTCACTGAGGTGTGTGTCTGTGTGTGTATACCTGGAACTACAGACTGTGCACTGATTCACAATGAGCCATGTGTGAATGTGTGTATGTGATAGTATAGGGTGTGCATAGAGTCACAAAGAGCCGTGCATATGTGTCTTTGCATGGGTGTTGTGGTATAGGGTCTGCGTTGTGTCACAGTGACTGTGTGTGTGTGTGTGTTTGTGATGGTATAGTACGTGCATTGAATCAGAGAGAGCCATGCATGTGTCTCTGTGTGTGTGTGCTGGCATAGGCATTACATTGAGTCACAGTGAGAAATGTGTTTGTATGCTGGTGTAGACTCTGCATTGAGTCACAGTAAGCCTTGTGTGTGTGCCAGTACAGGCTGTGCATTGAGTCAGTGAGTCATATGTGTGTGTGTGTTTGTGTGTGTGTGTGCTGGTTTAGGCAGTGCATTGAGTCCAATGAGCAGTGTATGTTTGTGTGTGTGTGTGTGTGCTGCTATAGGTGGTTCACTGAGTCACAGTCAGGTATGTGTGAGTGAGTGTTTGTGTGTTCTTCTATAGGCTGTGCATTGATTCACAGTGAGCTCTGTGTGTATGGTGGTATAGGCGGTGCATTGAATCACAGTGATGGTTGTTTTTCTGTGTGTATGCTGCAGTAGGCTGTGAATTGAGTCACAGAAGGTGGGTCTTTGTGTGCGTATGTGCAGGTACAAGCTGCAGTTCGAGTCACAGTGATGGGTGTCTCTGTGTGATGTTATAGGCTGTGCATTGAATCACAGCGAGCCGTATTAGTGTGTGTACGTGTATTTGTGTATGCGTGTGTGTGTGTGATGGTACAGGCTGAACATTGAGTCACTGAGGTGTGCATGTGTGTATGTGGTGTTACAGACTGTTCGTTAGGTCAAACTGAGCAATATGTGTGTGTAGGGGTGTGTGTGTACAGTTATTTGCTGTGCACTGAGTCACAGTGAACCATGTGTGTGTGGGGAGCTGGTATAGTCAGAGCACTGAGTCACAGTTGAATGTGTGGGAGTTGTTTGTGTATGTGTGTGTGTATTTGCTGGTGTAGACTGTGCATTGAGTCACAGTGAGTAGTGCGGTGTGTGTGTGCTGTGATGGTGTGGACTGTGGTTTTATCCACTTTGACCTGAACGGCTGTGTGTGTTTGTGTGTGTGTGTGTGCTGGCACTAGATGACAGTTGAGACAGAGTGGGCTGTGTGTCTGTGTGTGCGCTGGTATAGACTCTGTATTGAGTCACTGTGAGCTGTGTGTGTATGTGTGTGCTCGTATAGGCTGTGCATTGAGTCACAGTGAGGTGTTTGTGTGTGTGTGTGCTGGTACAGGAAGCGTTTTGAGTCACAGTCTCGTGTGTGTGTGTGTGCATGTGAGTTTGTGTGCTGGTATGGGCTTTATTGTGCTGGTATGGGCTTTATTGACTCATGGGTGTGTGTGTGAGTGTGGGTGATACAGACTGCATTGAGTCACAGTGCGCTGTGTGTGTGTGTGCTGGTATAGGCGATTTATTGAGTACCAGTGAGCCATGTGTGAGTGCGTGTTGGTGTGTGTGTGTGTGTACTGGTATAGGCTGTGCATTGAGTCACAGTGAGGCCTGCATCTGTGCATGTCTGTGTTTGTGTGTGTGTGTTTGCTGGTATAGGCTGAGCTTTGAATCACTCTGAGGTGTGTGTGCATGTGCTGGTAAAATTGTGCCTTGATTCACTGTGCCATGTGAGTGTGTGTGCACGCTGGTATAGGTTGTGCATTGAGTCAGAGTGGGAGGTGTGTGTGTCTGTGTGTTCTGGTATAGGCTGACAATTGAGGCACACTGAGGTCTGTGTGCACATGTGTGTATATGTGTGCTGGTACAGCCTGCTCATTGAGTCATATTGAGTTTTTTTTTTGTGTGTGTGCAGGTAGAGGCAGCACATTGAGTCACAGTGAGGTGTATGTGTGTGATGTTATATGCTATGCACTGATTCATAGGGAGGTTTGTGTCTGTGTGTGTGCACTTTCTAGTTTAGGATTTGCATTGAATCACACTGAGCTGTGTTTTTGAGTGTCAGTATGTGTGCGTGTGTGGAGGTATGGGCTGTGGATTGACTCACATTTTGACGTATGTGCTTCTCTGTGTGTGTATGTCTGCTAGCATATCCTGTGCACTGAGTCACAGGGAGCCGTGTGTGTGTGTGTGTGTGTGTCCTGGTACAGATTCTGCATTGATTCACAGTCAGCCATCTGTGTGTGTGTGTGAGTGCACTGGTATAGGATGTGCAGTGAGTCAGAGTGATGTGTGTGTGTGTCTGCATGTTCTGATATAGGCTGACCATTGTGTAACATTGAGGGTGTGTGTGTGTGTGTGCTGGTATAGGCTGCATATTTTGTCACAGTGAGCTCTGTGTGTGTGTATGTGTAGGTACAGGCTGTGCATTGAGTCACAGTGTGGGGTGTGTGTGTGATGTTATATTCTGTGCACTAGGACAGAGTGAGCCGTGTGTGTGTGCTGGTATAATCTGAACATTGAGTCACAGTGTGGTGTGGTGTGTGTGCCTTTGCTGGTATGGACTGTGCATTGCATCCCAGCCCTGTGTTAGTGTTTGTGTATTTGGTGCTGTAGAGTCTGCATGAGTCACAGTAAGATGTGTGTGTGTGTACTGCTATAGGCTGTACACTGAGCCATATTAAGGTGTGTTTCTGTGTGTGTGTGTGCGGGTATAGGCTATACATTGACTCACATTGAGCCATGTGTTTGTATGTGCTACTATACGCTATTCATTGAGTCTCAGTGAGCCATTGTTGTGTGTGTCTGTTTACTTGTATGGGCTTGGCATTGAGTCACAGAGAGGTGTTTGTGTGTGTTTGTGTGTCTGTGTGGTGGTATAAACTGCATTGAGTCACACGGCGGTGTGTGTGAGAGTGTGTGTGTGTGCAGGTACAGGCTGGTATTGAACCACAGTGAGCCGTGTGTGTGTGTGCTGGAATAGGCAGAGCATTGAGTCTCAGGTGTGTGTATGTGTGTGTGTATGCTGGTATGGTCTCTGCATTGATTCACTAAGGTGTGTTGTGTGTGTATGTACATGGAGCTGAAGACTGTACACTGATTCACAGTGAGCTGTGTGTGTATGTGTGTGTGTGTGTGATGGTATGGGCTTTGCATTGAGTCACTGAGGTGTGTGTCTGTGTGTGTATACCTGGAGCTACAGACTGTGCACTGATTCACAATGAGCCATGTGTGAATGTGTGTATGTGATAGTATAGGGTGTTCATAGAGTCACAATGAGCCGTGCATATGTGTCTTTGCATGGGTGTTGTGGTATAGGCTGTGCATTGTGTCACAGTGACTGTGCGTGTGTGTGTGTGTGTGTTTGTGATGGTATAGTACATGCATTGTATCAGAGAGAGCCATGCATGTGTCTCTGTGTGTGTGTGCTGGCATAGGCATTACATTGTGTCACAGTGAGCCATGTGTTTGTATGCTGGTGGAGACTCTGCATTGAGTCACAGTAAGCCTTGTGTGTGTGCCAGTACAGGCTGTGCAAGGAGTCAGTGAGTCATATATGTGTGTGTGTGTGTGTGTGTGTGCTGATATATGAAGTGCATTGAGTCCAAGTGAATCATGTATGTTTGTGTGTGTTTGTGGGTGCTGCTATAGGTAGTTCACTGAGTCACAGTCAGGTATGTGTGAGTGTTTGTGTGTTCTTGTATAGACTGTGCATTGATTCACAGTGAGGCATGTGTGTAAGCTGGTACAGGAGGTGCATTGAGTCACAGTGATGGTTGTGTTTGTGTATGTGTGTGTGCTGCAGTAGGCTGTGTATTGAGTCACAGAAAGTGGGTCTTTGTGTGTGTATGTGCATGTACAGGCTGCGGTTTGAGTCACAGTGATGGGTGTCTCTGTGTGGTGTTATAGGCTGTGCATTGAATCACAGCCCTGTGTTAGTGTTGTGTATTTGGTGCTGTAGAGTCTGCATGAGTCACAGTAAGGTGTGTGTGTGTGCTGCTATATGCTGAGAATTGAGTCACACCTAGGTGAGTGTATGTGTATGTGTATGCTGATATGGGATTTGCATTGAATCACTGAACGGTGTGTGTTTGTGTGTGTGTGTACTGCTATAGTCTGTACACTGAGACATGTTAAGGTGTGTTTCTGTGTGTGTGTGTGCGGGTATAGGCTATGCATTGACTCACATTGAGCCATGTGTTTGTATGTGCTAGTATATACTGTTCATTGAGTCTCAGTGAGCCTTTGTTTTGTGTGTCTGTTTACTTGTATGGGCTTGGCATTGAGTCTCAGACAGGTGTGTGTGTGTGTCTGTGTGTCTGTGTGGTGGTATCATCTGCATTGAGTCACACGGCAGTGTGTGTGAGAGTGTGTGTGTGTGCAGGTACAGGCTGGTATTGAATGACAGTGAGCCGTGTGTGTGCCTGTGTGTGTGTGTGTGCTGGAATAGGCAGAGCATTGAGTCTCAGGTGTGTGTATGTGTGTGTGTATGCTGGTATGGTCTCTGCATTGATTCACTAAGGTGTGTTGTGTGTGTATGTACATGGAGCTGAAGACTGTACACTGATTCACAGTGAGCTGTGTGTGTATGTGTGTGTGTGTGTGATGGTATGGGCTTTGCATTGAGTCACTGAGGTGTGTGTCTGTGTGTGTATACCTGGAACTACAGACTGTGCACTGATTCACAATGAGCCATGTGTGAATGTGTGTATGTGATAGTATAGGGTGTGCATAGAGTCACAAAGAGCCGTGCATATGTGTCTTTGCATGGGTGTTGTGGTATAGGGTCTGCGTTGTGTCACAGTGACTGTGTGTGTGTGTGTGTTTGTGATGGTATAGTACGTGCATTGAATCAGAGAGAGCCATGCATGTGTCTCTGTGTGTGTGTGCTGGCATAGGCATTACATTGAGTCACAGTGAGAAATGTGTTTGTATGCTGGTGTAGACTCTGCATTGAGTCACAGTAAGCCTTGTGTGTGTGCCAGTACAGGCTGTGCATTGAGTCAGTGAGTCATATGTGTGTGTGTGTTTGTGTGTGTGTGTGCTGGTTTAGGCAGTGCATTGAGTCCAATGAGCAGTGTATGTTTGTGTGTGTGTGTGTGTGCTGCTATAGGTGGTTCACTGAGTCACAGTCAGGTATGTGTGAGTGAGTGTTTGTGTGTTCTTCTATAGGCTGTGCATTGATTCACAGTGAGCTCTGTGTGTATGGTGGTATAGGCGGTGCATTGAATCACAGTGATGGTTGTTTTTCTGTGTGTATGCTGCAGTAGGCTGTGAATTGAGTCACAGAAGGTGGGTCTTTGTGTGCGTATGTGCAGGTACAAGCTGCAGTTCGAGTCACAGTGATGGGTGTCTCTGTGTGATGTTATAGGCTGTGCATTGAATCACAGCGAGCCGTATTAGTGTGTGTACGTGTATTTGTGTATGCGTGTGTGTGTGTGATGGTACAGGCTGAACATTGAGTCACTGAGGTGTGCATGTGTGTATGTGGTGTTACAGACTGTTCGTTAGGTCAAACTGAGCAATATGTGTGTGTAGGGGTGTGTGTGTACAGTTATTTGCTGTGCACTGAGTCACAGTGAACCATGTGTGTGTGGGGAGCTGGTATAGTCAGAGCACTGAGTCACAGTTGAATGTGTGGGAGTTGTTTGTGTATGTGTGTGTGTATTTGCTGGTGTAGACTGTGCATTGAGTCACAGTGAGTAGTGCGGTGTGTGTGTGCTGTGATGGTGTGGACTGTGGTTTTATCCACTTTGACCTGAACGGCTGTGTGTGTTTGTGTGTGTGTGTGTGCTGGCACTAGATGACAGTTGAGACAGAGTGGGCTGTGTGTCTGTGTGTGCGCTGGTATAGACTCTGTATTGAGTCACTGTGAGCTGTGTGTGTATGTGTGTGCTCGTATAGGCTGTGCATTGAGTCACAGTGAGGTGTTTGTGTGTGTGTGTGCTGGTACAGGAAGCGTTTTGAGTCACAGTCTCGTGTGTGTGTGTGTGCATGTGAGTTTGTGTGCTGGTATGGGCTTTATTGTGCTGGTATGGGCTTTATTGACTCATGGGTGTGTGTGTGAGTGTGGGTGATACAGACTGCATTGAGTCACAGTGCGCTGTGTGTGTGTGTGCTGGTATAGGCGATTTATTGAGTACCAGTGAGCCATGTGTGAGTGCGTGTTGGTGTGTGTGTGTGTGTACTGGTATAGGCTGTGCATTGAGTCACAGTGAGGCCTGCATCTGTGCATGTCTGTGTTTGTGTGTGTGTGTTTGCTGGTATAGGGTGAGCTTTGAATCACTCTGAGGTGTGTGTGCATGTGCTGGTAAAATTGTGCCTTGATTCACTGTGCCATGTGAGTGTGTGTGCACGCTGGTATAGGTTGTGCATTGAGTCAGAGTGGGAGGTGTGTGTGTCTGTGTGTTCTGGTATAGGCTGACAATTGAGGCACACTGAGGTCTGTGTGCACATGTGTGTATATGTGTGCTGGTACAGCCTGCTCATTGAGTCATATTGAGTTTTTTGTGTGTGTGTGTGCAAGTAGAGGCAGCACATTGAGTCACAGTGAGGTGTATGTGTGTGATGTTATATGCTATGCACTGATTCATAGGGAGGTTTGTGTCTGTGTGTGTGCACTTTCTAGTTTAGGATTTGCATTGAATCACACTGAGCTGTGTTTTTGAGTGTCAGTATGTGTGCGTGTGTGGAGGTATGGGCTGTGGATTGACTCACATTTTGCCGTATGTGCTTCTCTGTGTGTGTATGTCTGCTAGCATATCCTGTGCACTAAGTCACAGGGAGCCATGTGTGTGTGTGTGTGTGTGTCCTGGTACAGAGTGTGCATTGATTCACAGTCAGCCATGTGTGTGTGTGTGTGAGTGCACTGGTATAGGATGTGCAGTGAGTCAGAGTGCTGTGTGTGTGTGTCTGCATGTTCTGATATAGGCTGACCATTGTGTAACATTGAGGGTGTGTGTGTGTGTGTGCTGGTATAGGCTGCATATTTTGTCACAGTGAGCTGTGTGTGTGTGTATGTGTAGGTACAGGCTGTGCATTGAGTCACAGTGTGGGGTGTGTGTGTGATGTTATATTCTGTGCACTAGGACAGAGTGAGCCGTGTGTGTGTGCTGGTATAATCTGAACATTGAGTCACAGTGTGGTGTGGTGTGTGTGCCTTTGCTGGTATGGACTGTGCATTGCATCCCAGCCCTGTGTTAGTGTTTGTGTATTTGGTGCTGTAGAGTCTGCATGAGTCACAGTAAGATGTGTGTGTGTGTACTGATATAGGCTGTACACTGAGCCATATTAAGGTGTGTTTCTGTGTGTGTGTGTGCGGGTATAGGCTATACATTGACTCACATTGAGCCATGTGTTTGTATGTGCTAGTATACACTGTTCATTGAGTCTCAGTGAGCCTTTGTTTTGTGTGTCTGTTTACTTGTATGGGCTTGGCATTGAGTCTCAGACAGGTGTGTGTGTGTGTCTGTGTGTCTGTGTGGTGGTATCATCTGCATTGAGTCACACGGCAGTGTGTGTGAGAGTGTGTGTGTGTGCAGGTACAGGCTGGTATTGAATGACAGTGAGCTGTGTGTGTGCCTGTGTGTGTGTGTGTGCTGGAATAAGCAGAGCATTGAGTCTCAGGTGTGTGTATGTGTGTGTGTATGCTGGTATGGTCTCTGCATTGATTCACTAAGGTGTGTTGTGTGTGTATGTACATGGAGCTGAAGACTGTACACTGATTCACAGTGAGCTGTGTGTGTATGTGTGTGTGTGTGTGATGGTATGGGCTTTGCATTGAGTCACTGAGGTGTGTGTCTGTGTGTGTATACCTGGAACTACAGACTGTGCACTGATTCACAATGAGCCATGTGTGAATGTGTGTATGTGATAGTATAGGGTGTGCATAGAGTCACAGTGAGCCGTGCATATGTGTCTTTGCATGGGTGTTGTGGTATAGGGTCTGCATTGTGTCACAGTGACTGTGCGTGTGTGTGTGTTTGTGATGTATAGTACGTGCATTGAATCAGAGAGAGCCATGCATGTGTCTCTGTGTGTGTGTGCTGGCATAGGCATTACATTGAGTCACAGTGAGCCATGTGTTTGTATGCTGGTGTAGACTCTGCATTGAGTCACAGTAAGCCTTGTGTGTGTGCCAGTACAGGCTGTGCATTGAGTCAGTGAGTCATATGTGTGCGTGTGTTTGTGTGTGTGTGTGCTGGTTTAGGCAGTGCATTGAGTCCAATGAGCAGTGTATGTTTGTGTGTGTGTGTGTGTGCTGCTATAGGTGGTTCACTGAGTCACAGTCAGGTATGTGTGAGTGAGTGTTTGTGTGTTCTTCTATAGGCTGTGCATTGATTCACAGTGAGCTCTGTGTGTATGGTGGTATAGGCGGTGCATTGAATCACAGTGATGGTTGTTTTTCTGTGTGTATGCTGCAGTAGGCTGTGAATTGAGTCACAGAAGGTGGGTCTTTGTGTGTGTATGTGCAGGTACAAGCTGCAGTTCGAGTCACAGTGATGGGTGTCTCTGTGTGATGTTATAGGCTGTGCATTGAATCACAGCGAGCCGTATTAGTGTGTGTACGTGTATTTGTGTATGCGTGTGTGTGTGTGATGGTACAGGATGAACATTGAGTCACTGAGGTGTGCATGTGTGTATGTGGTGTTACAGACTGTTCGTTAGGTCAAACTGAGCAATATGTGTGTGTAGGGGTGTGTGTGTACAGTTATTTGCTGTGCACTGAGTCACAGTGAACCATGTGTGTGTGGGGAGCTGGTATAGTCAGAGCACTGAGTCACAGTTGAATGTGTGGGAGTTGTTTGTGTATGTGTGTGTGTATTTGCTGGTGTAGACTGTGCATTGAGTCACAGTGAGTAGTGCGGTGTGTGTGTGCTGTGATGGTGTGGACTGTGGTTTTATCCACTTTGACCTGAACGGCTGTGTGTGTTTGTGTGTTTGTGTGTGTGTGTGTGCTGGCACTAGATGACAGTTGAGACAGAGTGGGCTGTGTGCCTGTGTGTGCGCTGATATAGACTCTGTATTGAGTCACTGTGAGCTGTGTGTGTATGTGTGTGCTCGTATAGGCTGTGCATTGAGTCACAGTGAGGTGTTTGTGTGTGTGTGTGCTGGTACAGGAAGCGTTTTGAGTCACAGTCTCGTGTGTGTGTGTGTGCATGTGAGTTTGTGTGCTGGTATGGGCTTTATTGTGCTGGTATGGGCTTTATTGACTCATGGGTGTGTGTGTGAGTGTGGGTGATACAGACTGCATTGAGTCACAGTGCGCTGTGTGTGTGTGTGCTGGTATAGGCGATTTATTGAGTACCAGTGAGCCATGTGTGAGTGCGTGTTGGTGTGTGTGTGTGTGTACTGGTATAGGCTGTGCATTGAGTCACAGTGAGGCCTGCATCTGTGCATGTCTGTGTTTGTGTGTGTGTGTTTGCTGGTATAGGCTGAGCTTTGAATCACTCTGAGGTGTGTGTGCATGTGCTGGTAAAATTGTGCCTTGATTCACTGTGCCATGTGAGTGTGTGTGCACGCTGGTATAGGTTGTGCATTGAGTCAGAGTGGGAGGTGTGTGTGTCTGTGTGTTCTGGTATAGGCTGACAATTGAGGCACACTGAGGTCTGTGTGCACATGTGTGTATATGTGTGCTGGTACAGCCTGCTCATTGAGTCATATTGAGTTTTTTTTGTGTGTGTGTGCAGGTAGAGGCAGCACATTGAGTCACAGTGAGGTGTATGTGTGTGATGTTATATGCTATGCACTGATTCATAGGGAGGTTTGTGTCTGTGTGTGTGCACTTTCTAGTTTAGGATTTGCATTGAATCACACTGAGCTGTGTTTTTGAGTGTCAGTATGTGTGCGTGTGTGGAGGTATGGGCTGTGGATTGACTCACATTTTGCCGTATGTGCTTCTCTGTGTGTGTATGTCTGCTAGCATATCCTGTGCACTAAGTCACAGGGAGCCATGTGTGTGTGTGTGTGTGTGTCCTGGTACAGAGTGTGCATTGATTCACAGTCAGCCATGTGTGTGTGTGTGTGAGTGCACTGGTATAAGATGTGCAGTGAGTCAGAGTGCTGTGTGTGTGTGTCTGCATGTTCTGATATAGGCTGACCATTGTGTAACATTGAGGGTGTGTGTGTGTGTGTGCTGGTATAGGCTGCATATTTTGTCACAGTGAGCTGTGTGTGTGTGTATGTGTAGGTACAGGCTGTGCATTGAGTCACAGTGTGGGGTGTGTGTGTGATGTTATATTCTGTGCACTAGGACAGAGTGAGCCGTGTGTGTGTGCTGGTATAATCTGAACATTGAGTCACAGTGTGGTGTGGTGTGTGTGCCTTTGCTGGTATGGACTGTGCATTGAATCCCAGCCCTGTGTTAGTGTTTGTGTATTTGGTGCTGTAGAGTCTGCATGAGTCACAGTAAGATGTGTGTGTGTGTACTGCTATAGGCTGTACACTGAGCCATATTAAGGTGTGTTTCTGGGTGTGTGTGTGCGGGTATAGGCTATACATTGACTCACATTGAGCCATGTGTTTGTATGTGCTACTATACGCTATTCATTGAGTCTCAGTGAGCCATTGTTGTGTGTGTCTGTTTACTTGTATGGGCTTGACATTGAGTCACAGAGAGGTGTTTGTGTGTGTTTGTGTGTCTGTGTGGTGGTATAAACTGCATTGAGTCACACGGTGGTGTGTGTGAGAGTGTGTGTGTGTGCAGGTACAGGCTGGTATTGAACCACAGTGAGCCGTGTGTGTGTGTGCTGGAATAGGCAGAGCATTGAGTCTCAGGTGTGTGTATGTGTGTGTGTATGCTGGTATGGTCTCTGCATTGATTCACTAAGGTGTGTTGTGTGTGTATGTACATGGAGCTGAAGACTGTACACTGATTCACAGTGAGCTGTGTGTGTATGTGTGTGTGTGTGTGATGGTATGGGCTTTGCATTGAGTCACTGAGGTGTGTGTCTGTGTGTGTATACCTGGAAATACAGACTGTGCACTGATTCACAATGAGCCATGTGTGAATGTGTGTATGTGATAGTATAGGGTGTTCATAGAGTCACAATGAGCCGTGCATATGTGTTTTTGCATGGGTGTTGTGGTATAGGCTGTGCATTGTGTCACAGTGACTGTGCGTGTGTGTGTGTGTGTGTGTTTGTGATGGTATAGTACATGCATTGTATCAGAGAGAGCCATGCATGCGTCTCTGTGTGTGTGTGCTGGCATAGGCATTACATTGTGTCACAGTGAGCCATGTGTTTGTATGCTGGTGGAGACTCTGCATTGAGTCACAGTAAGACTTTTGTGTGTGCCAGTACAGGCTGTGCAAGGAGTCAGTGAGTCATATATGTGTGTGTGTGTTTGTGTGTGTGTGCTGATATATGAAGTGCATTGAGTCCAAGTGAATCATGTATGTTTGTGTGTGTTTGTGGGTGCTGCTATAGGTGGTTCACTGAGTCACAGTCAGGTATGTGTGAGTGTTTGTGTGTTCTTGTATAGGCTGTGCATTGATTCACAGTGAGGCATGTGTGTAAGCTGGTACAGGAGGTGCATTGAGTCACAGTGATGGTTGTGTTTGTGTGTGTGTGTGTGCTGCAGTAGGCTGTGTATTGAGTCACAGAAAGTGTGTCTTTGTGTGTGTATGTGCATGTACAGGCTGTGGTTTGAGTCACAGTGATGGGTGTCTCTGTGTGGTGTTATAGGCTGTGCATTGAATCACAGCCCTGTGTTAGTGTTGTGTATTTGGTGCTGTAGAGTCTGCATGAGTCACAGTAAGGTGTGTGTGTGTGCTGCTATATGCTGAGAATTGAGTCACACCTAGGTGAGTGTATGTGTATGTGTATGCTGATATGGGATTTGCATTGAATCACTGAGCGGTGTGTGTTTGTGTGTGTGTGTACTGCTATAGTCTGTACACTGAGCCATGTTAAGGTGTGTTTCTGTGTGTGTGTGTGCGGGTATAGGCTATGCATTGACTCACATTGAGCCATGTGTTTGTATGTGCTAGTATACACTGTTCATTGAGTCTCAGTGAGCCTTTGTTTTGTGTGTCTGTTTACTTGTATGGGCTTGGCATTGAGTCTCAGACAGGTGTGTGTGTGTGTCTGTGTGTCTGTGTGGTGGTATCATCTGCATTGAGTCACACGGCAGTGTGTGTGAGAGTGTGTGTGTGTGCAGGTACAGGCTGGTATTGAATGACAGTGAGCCGTGTGTGTGCCTGTGTGTGTGTGTGTGCTGGAATAGGCAGAGCATTGAGTCTCAGGTGTGTGTATGTGTGTGTGTATGCTGGTATGGTCTCTGCATTGATTCACTAAGGTGTGTTGTGTGTGTATGTACATGGAGCTGAAGACTGTACACTGATTCACAGTGAGCTGTGTGTGTATGTGTGTGTGTGTGTGATGGTATGGGCTTTGCATTGAGTCACTGAGGTGTGTGTCTGTGTGTGTATACCTGGAACTACAGACTGTGCACTGATTCACAATGAGCCATGTGTGAATGTGTGTATGTGATAGTATAGGGTGTGCATAGAGTCACAAAGAGCCGTGCATATGTGTCTTTGCATGGGTGTTGTGGTATAGGGTCTGCGTTGTGTCACAGTGACTGTGCGTGTGTGTGTGTTTGTGATGGTATAGTACGTGCATTGAATCAGAGAGAGCCATGCATGTGTCTCTGTGTGTGTGTGCTGGCATAGGCATTACATTGAGTCACAGTGAGCCATGTGTTTGTATGCTGGTGTAGACTCTGCATTGAGTCACAGTAAGCCTTGTGTGTGTGCCAGTACAGGCTGTGCATTGAGTCAGTGAGTCATATGTGTGTGTGTGTTTGTGTGTGTGTGTGCTGGTTTAGGCAGTGCATTGAGTCCAATGAGCAGTGTATGTTTGTGTGTGTGTGTGTGTGCTGCTATAGGTGGTTCACTGAGTCACAGTCAGGTATGTGTGAGTGAGTGTTTGTGTGTTCTTCTATAGGCTGTGCATTGATTCACAGTGAGCTCTGTGTGTATGGTGGTATAGGCGGTGCATTGAATCACAGTGATGGTTGTTTTTCTGTGTGTATGCTGCAGTAGGCTGTGAATTGAGTCACAGAAGGTGGGTCTTTGTGTGTGTATGTGCAGGTACAAGCTGCAGTTCGAGTCACAGTGATGGGTGTCTCTGTGTGATGTTATAGGCTGTGCATTGAATCACAGCGAGCCGTATTAGTGTGTGTACGTGTATTTGTGTATGCGTGTGTGTGTGTGATGGTACAGGCTGAACATTGAGTCACTGAGGTGTGCATGTGTGTATGTGGTGTTACAGACTGTTCGTTAGGTCAAACTGAGCAATATGTGTGTGTAGGGGTGTGTGTGTACAGTTATTTGCTGTGCACTGAGTCACAGTGAACCATGTGTGTGTGGGGAGCTGGTATAGTCAGAGCACTGAGTCACAGTTGAATGTGTGGGAGTTGTTTGTGTATGTGTGTGTGTATTTGCTGGTGTAGACTGTGCATTGAGTCACAGTGAGTAGTGCGGTGTGTGTGTGCTGTGATGGTGTGGACTGTGGTTTTATCCACTTTGACCTGAACGGCTGTGTGTGTTTGTGTGTTTGTGTGTGTGTGTGTGCTGGCACTAGATGACAGTTGAGACAGAGTGGGCTGTGTGTCTGTGTGTGCACTGGTATAGACTCTGTATTGAGTCACTGTGAGCTGTGTGTGTATGTGTGTGCTCGTATAGGCTGTGCATTGAGTCACAGTGAGGTGTTTGTGTGTGTGTGTGCTGGTACAGGAAGCGTTTTGAGTCACAGTCTCGTGTGTGTGTGTGTGCATGTGAGTTTGTGTGCTGGTATGGGTTTTATTGTGCTGGTATGGGCTTTATTGACTCATGGGTGTGTGTGTGTGAGTGTGGGTGATACAGACTGCATTGAGTCACAGTGCGCTGTGTGTGTGTGTGCTGGTATAGGCGATTTATTGAGTACCAGTGAGCCATGTGTGAGTGCGTGTTGGTGTGTGTGTGTGTGTACTGGTATAGGCTGTGCATTGAGTCACAGTGAGGCCTGCATCTGTGCATGTCTGTGTTTGTGTGTGTGTGTTTGCTGGTATAGGCTGAGCTTTGAATCACTCTGAGGTGTGTGTGCATGTGCTGGTAAAATTGTGCCTTGATTCACTGTGCCATGTGAGTGTGTGTGCACGCTGGTATAGGTTGTGCATTGAGTCAGAGTGGGAGGTGTGTGTGTCTGTGTGTTCTGGTATAGGCTGACAATTGAGGCACACTGAGGTCTGTGTGCACATGTGTGTATATGTGTGCTGGTACAGCCTGCTCATTGAGTCATATTGAGTTTTTTTTGTGTGTGTGTGTGCAAGTAGAGGCAGCACATTGAGTCACAGTGAGGTGTATGTGTGTGATGTTATATGCTATGCACTGATTCATAGGGAGGTTTGTGTCTGTGTGTGTGCACTTTCTAGTTTAGGATTTGCATTGAATCACACTGAGCTGTGTTTTTGAGTGTCAGTATGTGTGCGTGTGTGGAGGTATGGGCTGTGGATTGACTCACATTTTGCCGTATGTGCTTCTCTGTGTGTGTATGTCTGCTAGCATATCCTGTGCACTAAGTCACAGGGAGCCATGTGTGTGTGTGTGTGTGTGTCCTGGTACAGAGTGTGCATTGATTCACAGTCAGCCATGTGTGTGTGTGTGTGAGTGCACTGGTATAGGATGTGCAGTGAGTCAGAGTGCTGTGTGTGTGTGTCTGCATGTTCTGATATAGGCTGACCATTGTGTAACATTGAGGGTGTGTGTGTGTGTGTGCTGGTATAGGCTGCATATTTTGTCACAGTGAGCTGTGTGTGTGTGTATGTGTAGGTACAGGCTGTGCATTGAGTCACAGTGTGGGGTGTGTGTGTGATGTTATATTCTGTGCACTAGGACAGAGTGAGCCGTGTGTGTGTGCTGGTATAATCTGAACATTGAGTCACAGTGTGGTGTGGTGTGTGTGCCTTTGCTGGTATGGACTGTGCATTGAATCCCAGCCCTGTGTTAGTGTTTGTGTATTTGGTGCTGTAGAGTCTGCATGAGTCACAGTAAGATGTGTGTGTGTGTACTGCTATAGGCTGTACACTGAGCCATATTAAGGTGTGTTTCTGTGTGTGTGTGTGCGGGTATAGGCTATGCATTGACTCACATTGAGCCATGTGTTTGTATGTGCTACTATACGCTATTCATTGAGTCTCAGTGAGCCATTGTTGTGTGTGTCTGTTTACTTGTATGGGCTTGGCATTGAGTCACAGAGAGGTGTTTGTGTGTGTTTGTGTGTCTGTGTGGTGGTATAAACTGCATTGAGTCACACGGTGGTGTGTGTGAGAGTGTGTGTGTGTGCAGGTACAGGCTGGTATTGAACCACAGTGAGCCGTGTGTGTGTGTGCTGGAATAGGCAGAGCATTGAGTCTCAGGTGTGTGTATGTGTGTGTGTATGCTGGTATGGTCTCTGCATTGATTCACTAAGGTGTGTTGTGTGTGTATGTACATGGAGCTGAAGACTGTACACTGATTCACAGTGAGCTGTGTGTGTATGTGTGTGTGTGTGTGATGGTATGGGCTTTGCATTGAGTCACTGAGGTGTGTGTCTGTGTGTGTATACCTGGAACTACAGACTGTGCACTGATTCACAATGAGCCATGTGTGAATGTGTGTATGTGATAGTATAGGGTGTGCATAGAGTCACAAAGAGCCGTGCATATGTGTCTTTGCATGGGTGTTGTGGTATAGGGTCTGCGTTGTGTCACAGTGACTGTGCGTGTGTGTGTGTTTGTGATGGTATAGTACGTGCATTGAATCAGAGAGAGCCATGCATGTGTCTCTGTGTGTGTGTGCTGGCATAGGCATTACATTGAGTCACAGTGAGCCATGTGTTTGTATGCTGGTGTAGACTCTGCATTGAGTCACAGTAAGCCTTGTGTGTGTGCCAGTACAGGCTGTGCATTGAGTCAGTGAGTCATATGTGTGTGTGTGTTTGTGTGTGTGTGTGCTGGTTTAGGCAGTGCATTGAGTCCAATGAGCAGTGTATGTTTGTGTGTGTGTGTGTGTGCTGCTATAGGTGGTTCACTGAGTCACAGTCAGGTATGTGTGAGTGAGTGTTTGTGTGTTCTTCTATAGGCTGTGCATTGATTCACAGTGAGCTCTGTGTGTATGGTGGTATAGGCGGTGCATTGAATCACAGTGATGGTTGTTTTTCTGTGTGTATGTTGCAGTAGGCTGTGAATTGAGTCACAGAAGGTGGGTCTTTGTGTGTGTATGTGCAGGTACAAGCTGCAGTTCGAGTCACAGTGATGGGTGTCTCTGTGTGATGTTATAGGCTGTGCATTGAATCACAGCGAGCCGTATTAGTGTGTGTACGTGTATTTGTGTATGCGTGTGTGTGTGTGATGGTACAGGCTGAACATTGAGTCACTGAGGTGTGCATGTGTGTATGTGGTGTTACAGACTGTTCGTTAGGTCAAACTGAGCAATATGTGTGTGTAGGGGTGTGTGTGTACAGTTATTTGCTGTGCACTGAGTCACAGTGAACCATGTGTGTGTGGGGAGCTGGTATAGTCAGAGCACTGAGTCACAGTTGAATGTGTGGGAGTTGTTTGTGTATGTGTGTGTGTATTTGCTGGTGTAGACTGTGCATTGAGTCACAGTGAGTAGTGCGGTGTGTGTGTGCTGTGATGGTGTGGACTGTGGTTTTATCCACTTTGACCTGAACGGCTGTGTGTGTTTGTGTGTTTGTGTGTGTGTGTGTGCTGGCACTAGATGACAGTTGAGACAGAGTGGGCTGTGTGTCTGTGTGTGTGCTGGTATAGACTCTGTATTGAGTCACTGTGAGCTGTGTGTGTATGTGTGTGCTCGTATAGGCTGTGCATTGAGTCACAGTGAGGTGTTTGTGTGTGTGTGTGCTGGTACAGGAAGCGTTTTGAGTCACAGTCTCGTGTGTGTGTGTGTGCATGTGAGTTTGTGTGCTGGTATGGGCTTTATTGTGCTCGTATGGGCTTTATTGACTCATGGGTGTGTGTGTGAGTGTGGGTGATACAGACTGCATTGAGTCACAGTGCGCTGTGTGTGTGTGCTGGTATAGGCGATTTATTGAGTACTAGTGAGCCATGTGTGAGTGCGTGTTGGTGTGTGTGTGTGTGTACTGGTATAGGCTGTGCATTGAGTCACAGTGAGGCCTGCATCTGTGCATGTCTGTGTTTGTGTGTGTGTGTTTGCTGGTATAGGCTGAGCTTTGAATCACTCTGAGGTGTGTGTGCATGTGCTGGTAAAATTGTGCCTTGATTCACTGTGCCATGTGAGTGTGTGTGCACGCTGGTATAGGTTGTGCATTGAGTCAGAGTGGGAGGTGTGTGTGTCTGTGTGTTCTGGTATAGGCTGACAATTGAGGCACACAGAGGTCTGTGTGCACATGTGTGTATATGTGTGCTGGTACAGCCTGCTCATTGAGTCATATAATTTTTTTGTGTGTGTCTGTGCAGGTAGAGGCAGCACATTGAGTCACAGTGAGGTGTATGTGTGTGATGTTATATGCTATGCACTGATTCATAGGGAGGTTTGTGTCTGTGTGTGTGCACTTTCTAGTTTAGGATTTGCATTGAATCACACTGAGCTGTGTTTTTGAGTGTCAGTATGTGTGCGTGTGTGGAGGTATGGGCTGTGGATTGACTCACATTTTGCCGTATGTGCTTCTCTGTGTGTATATGTCTGCTAGCATATCCTGTGCACTAAGTCACAGGGAGCCATGTGTGTGTGTGTGTGTGTGTCCTGGTACAGAGTGTGCATTGATTCACAGTCAGCCATGTGTGTGTGTGTGTGAGTGCACTGGTATAGGATGTGCAGTGAGTCAGAGTGCTGTGTGTGTGTGTCTGCATGTTCTGATATAGGCTGACCATTGTGTAACATTGAGGGTGTGTGTGTGTGTGTGCTGGTATAGGCTGCATATTTTGTCACAGTGAGCTGTGTGTGTGTGTATGTGTAGGTACAGGCTGTGCATTGAGTCACAGTGTGGGGTGTGTGTGTGATGTTATATTCTGTGCACTAGGACAGAGTGAGCCGTGTGTGTGTGCTGGTATAATCTGAACATTGAGTCACAGTGTGGTGTGGTGTGTGTGCCTTTGCTGGTATGGACTGTGCATTGAATCCCAGCCCTGTGTTAGTGTTTGTGTATTTGGTGCTGTAGAGTCTGCATGAGTCACAGAAAGATGTGTGTGTGTGTACTGATATAGGCTGTACACTGAGCCATATTAAGGTGTGTTTCTGTGTGTGTGTGTGTGGGTATAGGCTATGCATTGACTCACATTGAGCCATGTGTTTGTATGTGCTACTATACGCTATTCATTGAGTCTCAGTGAGCCATTGTTGTGTGTGTCTGTTTACTTGTATGGGCTTGGCATTGAGTCACAGAGAGGTGTGTGTGTGTGTTTGTGTGTCTGTGTGGTGGTATAAACTGCATTGAGTCACACGGCGGTGTGTGTGAGAGTGTGTGTGTGTGCAGGTACAGGCTGGTATTGAACCACAGTGAGCCGTGTGTGTGTGTGCTGGAATAGGCAGAGCATTGAGTCTCCGGTGTGTGTATGTGTTTGTGTATGCTGGTATGGTCTCTGCATTGATTCACTAAGGTGTGTTGTGTGTGTATGTACATGGAGCTGAAGACTGTACACTGATTCACAGTGAGCTGTGTGTGTATGTGTGTGTGTGTGTGATGGTATGGGCTTTGCATTGAGTCACTGAGGTGTGTGTCTGTGTGTGTATACCTGGAACTACAGACTGTGCACTGATTCACAATGAGCCATGTGTGAATGTGTGTATGTGATAGTATAGGGTGTGCATAGAGTCACAAAGAGCCGTGCATATGTGTCTTTGCATGGGTGTTGTGTTATAGGGTCTGTGTTGTGTCACAGTGACTGTGCGTGTGTGTGTGTTTGTGATGGTATAGTACGTGCATTGAATCAGAGAGAGCCATGCATGTGTCTCTGTGTGTGTGTGCTGGCATAGGCATTACATTGAGTCACAGTGAGCCATGTGTTTGTATGCTGGTGTAGACTCTGCATTGAGTCACAGTAAGCCTTGTGTGTGTGCCAGTACAGGCTGTGCATTGAGTCAGTGAGTCATATGTGTGTGTGTGTTTGTGTGTGTGTGTGCTGGTTTAGGCAGTGCATTGAGTCCAATGAGCAGTGTATGTTTGTGTGTGTGTGTGTGTGCTGCTATAGGTGGTTCACTGAGTCACAGTCAGGTATGTGTGAGTGAGTGTTTGTGTGTTCTTCTATAGGCTGTGCATTGATTCACAGTGAGCTCTGTGTGTATGGTGGTATAGGCGGTGCATTGAATCACAGTGATGGTTGTTTTTCTGTGTGTATGCTGCAGTAGGCTGTGAATTGAGTCACAGAAGGTGGGTCTTTGTGTGTGTATGTGCAGGTACAAGCTGCAGTTCGAGTCACAGTGATGGGTGTCTCTGTGTGATGTTATAGGCTGTGCATTGAATCACAGCGAGCCGTATTAGTGTGTGTACGTGTATTTGTGTATGCGTGTGTGTGTGTGATGGTACAGGCTGAACATTGAGTCACTGAGGTGTGCATGTGTGTATGTGGTGTTACAGACTGTTCGTTAGGTCAAACTGAGCAATATGTGTGTGTAGGGGTGTGTGTGTACAGTTATTTGCTGTGCACTGAGTCACAGTGAACCATGTGTGTGTGGGGAGCTGGTATAGTCAGAGCACTGAGTCACAGTTGAATGTGTGGGAGTTGTTTGTGTATGTGTGTGTGTATTTGCTGGTGTAGACTGTGCATTGAGTCACAGTGAGTAGTGCGGTGTGTGTGTGCTGTGGACTGTGGTTTTATCCACTTTGACCTGAACGGCTGTGTGTGTTTGTGTGTTTGTGTGTGTGTGTGTGCTGGCACTAGATGACAGTTGAGACAGAGTGGGCTGTGTGTCTGTGTGTGCGCTGGTATAGACTCTGTATTGAGTCACTGTGAGCTGTGTGTGTATGTGTGTGCTCGTATAGGCTGTGCATTGAGTCACAGTGAGGTGTTTGTGTGTGTGTGTGCTGGTACAGGAAGCGTTTTGAGTCACAGTCTCGTGTGTGTGTGTGTGCATGTGAGTTTGTGTGCTGGTATGGGCTTTATTGTGCTGGTATGGGCTTTATTGACTCATGGGTGTGTGTGTGAGTGTGGGTGATACAGACTGCATTGAGTCACAGTGCGCTGTGTGTGTGTGTGCTGGTATAGGCGATTTATTGAGTACCAGTGAGCCATGTGTGAGTGCGTGTTGGTGTGTGTGTGTGTGTACTGGTATAGGCTGTGCATTGAGTCACAGTGAGGCCTGCATCTGTGCATGTCTGTGTTTGTGTGTGTGTGTTTGCTGGTATAGGCTGAGCTTTGAATCACTCTGAGGTGTGTGTGCATGTGCTGGTAAAATTGTGCCTTGATTCACTGTGCCATGTGAGTGTGTGTGCACGCTGGTATAGGTTGTGCATTGAGTCAGAGTGGGAGGTGTGTGTGTCTGTGTGTTCTGGTATAGGCTGACAATTGAGGCACACTGAGGTCTGTGTGCACATGTGTGTATATGTGTGCTGGTACAGCCTGCTCATTGAGTCATATTGAGTTTTTTTTGTGTGTGTGTGCAGGTAGAGGCAGCACATTGAGTCACAGTGAGGTGTATGTGTGTGATGTTATATGCTATGCACTGATTCATAGGGAGGTTTGTGTCTGTGTGTGTGCACTTTCTAGTTTAGGATTTGCATTGAATCACACTGAGCTGTGTTTTTGAGTGTCAGTATGTGTGCGTGTGTGGAGGTATGGGCTGTGGATTGACTCACATTTTGACGTATGTGCTTCTCTGTGTGTGTATGTCTGCTAGCATATCCTGTGCACTGAGTCACAGGGAGCCGTGTGTGTGTGTGTGTGTGTGTCCTGGTACAGATTGTGCATTGATTCACAGTCAGCCATCTGTGTGTGTGTGTGAGTGCACTGGTATAGGATGTGCAGTGAGTCAGAGTGATGTGTGTGTGTGTCTGCATGTTCTGATATAGGCTGACCATTGTGTAACATTGAGGGTGTGTGTGTGTCTGTGCTGGTATAGGCTGCATATTTTGTCACAGTGAGCTCTGTGTGTGTGTATGTGTAGGTACAGGCTGTGCATTGAGTCACAGTGTGGGGTGTGTGTGTGATGTTATATTCTGTGCACTAGGACAGAGTGAGCCGTGTGTGTGTGCTGGTATAATCTGAACATTGAGTCACAGTGTGGTGTGGTGTGTGTGCCTTTGCTGGTATGGACTGTGCATTGCATCCCAGCCCTGTGTTAGTGTTTGTGTATTTGGTGCTGTAGAGTCTGCATGAGTCACAGTAAGATGTGTGTGTGTGTACTGCTATAGGCTGTACACTGAGCCATATTAAGGTGTGTTTCTGTGTGTGTGTGTGCGGGTATAGGCTATACATTGACTCACATTGAGCCATGTGTTTGTATGTGCTACTATACGCTATTCATTGAGTCTCAGTGAGCCATTGTTGTGTGTGTCTGTTTACTTGTATGGGCTTGGCATTGAGTCACAGAGAGGTGTTTGTGTGTGTTTGTGTGTCTGTGTGGTGGTATAAACTGCATTGAGTCACACGGCGGTGTGTGTGAGAGTGTGTGTGTGTGCAGGTACAGGCTGGTATTGAACCACAGTGAGCCGTGTGTGTGTGTGCTGGAATAGGCAGAGCATTGAGTCTCAGGTGTGTGTATGTGTGTGTGTATGCTGGTATGGTCTCTGCATTGATTCACTAAGGTGTGTTGTGTGTGTATGTACATGGAGCTGAAGACTGTACACTGATTCACAGTGAGCTGTGTGTGTATGTGTGTGTGTGTGTGATGGTATGGGCTTTGCATTGAGTCACTGAGGTGTGTGTCTGTGTGTGTATACCTGGAGCTACAGACTGTGCACTGATTCACAATGAGCCATGTGTGAATGTGTGTATGTGATAGTATAGGGTGTTCATAGAGTCACAATGAGCCGTGCATATGTGTCTTTGCATGGGTGTTGTGGTATAGGCTGTGCATTGTGTCACAGTGACTGTGCGTGTGTGTGTGTGTGTGTTTGTGATGGTATAGTACATGCATTGTATCAGAGAGAGCCATGCATGCGTCTCTGTGTGTGTGTGCTGGCATAGGCATTACATTGTGTCACAGTGAGCCATGTGTTTGTATGCTGGTGGAGACTCTGCATTGAGTCACAGTAAGCCTTGTGTGTGTGCCAGTACAGGCTGTGCAAGGAGTCAGTGAGTCATATATGTGTGTGTGTGTGTGTGTGTGTGCTGATATATGAAGTGCATTGAGTCCAAGTGAATCATGTATGTTTGTGTGTGTTTGTGGGTGCTGCTATAGGTAGTTCACTGAGTCACAGTCAGGTATGTGTGAGTGTTTGTGTGTTCTTGTATAGACTGTGCATTGATTCACAGTGAGGCATGTGTGTAAGCTGGTACAGGAGGTGCATTGAGTCACAGTGATGGTTGTGTTTGTGTATGTGTGTGTGCTGCAGTAGGCTGTGTATTGAGTCACAGAAAGTGGGTCTTTGTGTGTGTATGTGCATGTACAGGCTGCGGTTTGAGTCACAGTGATGGGTGTCTCTGTGTGGTGTTATAGGCTGTGCATTGAATCACAGCCCTGTGTTAGTGTTGTGTATTTGGTGCTGTAGAGTCTGCATGAGTCACAGTAAGGTGTGTGTGTGTGCTGCTATATGCTGAGAATTGAGTCACACCTAGGTGAGTGTATGTGTATGTGTATGCTGATATGGGATTTGCATTGAATCACTGAGCGGTGTGTGTTTGTGTGTGTGTGTACTGCTATAGTCTGTACACTGAGACATGTTAAGGTGTGTTTCTGTGTGTGTGTGTGCGGGTATAGGCTATGCATTGACTCACATTGAGCCATGTGTTTGTATGTGCTAGTATATACTGTTCATTGAGTCTCAGTGAGCCTTTGTTTTGTGTGTCTGTTTACTTGTATGGGCTTGGCATTGAGTCTCAGACAGGTGTGTGTGTGTGTCTGTGTGTCTGTGTGGTGGTATCATCTGCATTGAGTCACACGGCAGTGTGTGTGAGAGTGTGTGTGTGTGCAGGTACAGGCTGGTATTGAATGACAGTGAGCCGTGTGTGTGCCTGTGTGTGTGTGTGTGCTGGAATAGGCAGAGCATTGAGTCTCAGGTGTGTGTATGTGTGTGTGTATGCTGGTATGGTCTCTGCATTGATTCACTAAGGTGTGTTGTGTGTGTATGTACATGGAGCTGAAGACTGTACACTGATTCACAGTGAGCTGTGTGTGTATGTGTGTGTGTGTGTGATGGTATGGGCTTTGCATTGAGTCACTGAGGTGTGTGTCTGTGTGTGTATACCTGGAACTACAGACTGTGCACTGATTCACAATGAGCCATGTGTGAATGTGTGTATGTGATAGTATAGGGTGTGCATAGAGTCACAAAGAGCCGTGCATATGTGTCTTTGCATGGGTGTTGTGGTATAGGGTCTGCGTTGTGTCACAGTGACTGTGTGTGTGTGTGTGTTTGTGATGGTATAGTACGTGCATTGAATCAGAGAGAGCCATGCATGTGTCTCTGTGTGTGTGTGCTGGCATAGGCATTACATTGAGTCACAGTGAGAAATGTGTTTGTATGCTGGTGTAGACTCTGCATTGAGTCACAGTAAGCCTTGTGTGTGTGCCAGTACAGGCTGTGCATTGAGTCAGTGAGTCATATGTGTGTGTGTGTTTGTGTGTGTGTGTGCTGGTTTAGGCAGTGCATTGAGTCCAATGAGCAGTGTATGTTTGTGTGTGTGTGTGTGTGCTGCTATAGGTGGTTCACTGAGTCACAGTCAGGTATGTGTGAGTGAGTGTTTGTGTGTTCTTCTATAGGCTGTGCATTGATTCACAGTGAGCTCTGTGTGTATGGTGGTATAGGCGGTGCATTGAATCACAGTGATGGTTGTTTTTCTGTGTGTATGCTGCAGTAGGCTGTGAATTGAGTCACAGAAGGTGGGTCTTTGTGTGCGTATGTGCAGGTACAAGCTGCAGTTCGAGTCACAGTGATGGGTGTCTCTGTGTGATGTTATAGGCTGTGCATTGAATCACAGCGAGCCGTATTAGTGTGTGTACGTGTATTTGTGTATGCGTGTGTGTGTGTGATGGTACAGGCTGAACATTGAGTCACTGAGGTGTGCATGTGTGTATGTGGTGTTACAGACTGTTCGTTAGGTCAAACTGAGCAATATGTGTGTGTAGGGGTGTGTGTGTACAGTTATTTGCTGTGCACTGAGTCACAGTGAACCATGTGTGTGTGGGGAGCTGGTATAGTCAGAGCACTGAGTCACAGTTGAATGTGTGGGAGTTGTTTGTGTATGTGTGTGTGTATTTGCTGGTGTAGACTGTGCATTGAGTCACAGTGAGTAGTGCGGTGTGTGTGTGCTGTGATGGTGTGGACTGTGGTTTTATCCACTTTGACCTGAACGGCTGTGTGTGTTTGTGTGTGTGTGTGTGCTGGCACTAGATGACAGTTGAGACAGAGTGGGCTGTGTGTCTGTGTGTGCGCTGGTATAGACTCTGTATTGAGTCACTGTGAGCTGTGTGTGTATGTGTGTGCTCGTATAGGCTGTGCATTGAGTCACAGTGAGGTGTTTGTGTGTGTGTGTGCTGGTACAGGAAGCGTTTTGAGTCACAGTCTCGTGTGTGTGTGTGTGCATGTGAGTTTGTGTGCTGGTATGGGCTTTATTGTGCTGGTATGGGCTTTATTGACTCATGGGTGTGTGTGTGAGTGTGGGTGATACAGACTGCATTGAGTCACAGTGCGCTGTGTGTGTGTGTGCTGGTATAGGCGATTTATTGAGTACCAGTGAGCCATGTGTGAGTGCGTGTTGGTGTGTGTGTGTGTGTACTGGTATAGGCTGTGCATTGAGTCACAGTGAGGCCTGCATCTGTGCATGTCTGTGTTTGTGTGTGTGTGTTTGCTGGTATAGGGTGAGCTTTGAATCACTCTGAGGTGTGTGTGCATGTGCTGGTAAAATTGTGCCTTGATTCACTGTGCCATGTGAGTGTGTGTGCACGCTGGTATAGGTTGTGCATTGAGTCAGAGTGGGAGGTGTGTGTGTCTGTGTGTTCTGGTATAGGCTGACAATTGAGGCACACTGAGGTCTGTGTGCACATGTGTGTATATGTGTGCTGGTACAGCCTGCTCATTGAGTCATATTGAGTTTTTTGTGTGTGTGTGTGCAAGTAGAGGCAGCACATTGAGTCACAGTGAGGTGTATGTGTGTGATGTTATATGCTATGCACTGATTCATAGGGAGGTTTGTGTCTGTGTGTGTGCACTTTCTAGTTTAGGATTTGCATTGAATCACACTGAGCTGTGTTTTTGAGTGTCAGTATGTGTGCGTGTGTGGAGGTATGGGCTGTGGATTGACTCACATTTTGCCGTATGTGCTTCTCTGTGTGTGTATGTCTGCTAGCATATCCTGTGCACTAAGTCACAGGGAGCCATGTGTGTGTGTGTGTGTGTGTCCTGGTACAGAGTGTGCATTGATTCACAGTCAGCCATGTGTGTGTGTGTGTGAGTGCACTGGTATAGGATGTGCAGTGAGTCAGAGTGCTGTGTGTGTGTGTCTGCATGTTCTGATATAGGCTGACCATTGTGTAACATTGAGGGTGTGTGTGTGTGTGTGCTGGTATAGGCTGCATATTTTGTCACAGTGAGCTGTGTGTGTGTGTATGTGTAGGTACAGGCTGTGCATTGAGTCACAGTGTGGGGTGTGTGTGTGATGTTATATTCTGTGCACTAGGACAGAGTGAGCCGTGTGTGTGTGCTGGTATAATCTGAACATTGAGTCACAGTGTGGTGTGGTGTGTGTGCCTTTGCTGGTATGGACTGTGCATTGAATCCCAGCCCTGTGTTAGTGTTTGTGTATTTGGTGCTGTAGAGTCTGCATGAGTCACAGAAAGATGTGTGTGTGTGTACTGCTATAGGCTGTACACTGAGCCATATTAAGGTGTGTTTCTGTGTGTGTGTGTCCGGGTATAGGCTATGCATTGACTCACATTGAGCCATGTGTTTGTATGTGCTAGTATACACTGTTCATTGAGTCTCAGTGAGCCTTTGTTTTGTGTGTCTGTTTACTTGTATGGGCTTGGCATTGAGTCTCAGACAGGTGTGTGTGTGTGTCTGTGTGTCTGTGTGGTGGTATCATCTGCATTGAGTCACACGGCAGTGTGTGTGAGAGTGTGTGTGTGTGCAGGTACAGGCTGGTATTGAATGACAGTGAGCCGTGTGTGTGCCTGTGTGTGTGTGTGTGCTGGAATAAGCAGAGCATTGAGTCTCAGGTGTGTGTATGTGTGTGTGTATGCTGGTATGGTCTCTGCATTGATTCACTAAGGTGTGTTGTGTGTGTATGTACATGGAGCTGAAGACTGTACACTGATTCACAGTGAGCTGTGTGTGTATGTGTGTGTGTGTGTGATGGTATGGGCTTTGCATTGAGTCACTGAGGTGTGTGTCTGTGTGTGTATACGTGGAACTACAGACTGTGCACTGATTCACAATGAGCCATGTGTGAATGTGTGTATGTGATAGTATAGGGTGTGCATAGAGTCACAGTGAGCCGTGCATATGTGTCTTTGCATGGGTGTTGTGGTATAGGGTCTGCATTGTGTCACAGTGACTGTGCGTGTGTGTGTGTTTGTGATGGTATAGTACGTGCATTGAATCAGAGAGAGCCATGCATGTGTCTCTGTGTGTGTGTGCTGGCATAGGCATTACATTGAGTCACAGTGAGCCATGTGTTTGTATGCTGGTGTACACTCTGCATTGAGTCACAGTAAGCCTTGTGTGTGTGCCAGTACAGGCTGTGCATTGAGTCAGTGAGTCATATGTGTGCGTGTGTTTGTGTGTGTGTGTGCTGGTTTAGGCAGTGCATTGAGTCCAATGAGCAGTGTATGTTTGTGTGTGTGTGTGTGTGCTGCTATAGGTGGTTCACTGAGTCACAGTCAGGTATGTGTGAGTGAGTGTTTGTGTGTTCTTCTATAGGCTGTGCATTGATTCACAGTGAGCTCTGTGTGTATGGTGGTATAGGCGGTGCATTGAATCACAGTGATGGTTGTTTTTCTGTGTGTATGCTGCAGTAGGCTGTGAATTGAGTCACAGAAGGTGGGTCTTTGTGTTTGTATGTGCAGGTACAAGCTGCAGTTCGAGTCACAGTGATGGGTGTCTCTGTGTGATGTTATAGGCTGTGCATTGAATCACAGCGAGCCGTATTAGTGTGTGTACGTGTATTTGTGTATGCGTGTGTGTGTGTGATGGTACAGGCTGAACATTGAGTCACTGAGGTGTGCATGTGTGTATGTGGTGTTACAGACTGTTCGTTAGGTCAAACTGAGCAATATGTGTGTGTAGGGGTGTGTGTGTACAGTTATTTGCTGTGCACTGAGTCACAGTGAACCATGTGTGTGTGGGGAGCTGGTATAGTCAGAGCACTGAGTCACAGTTGAATGTGTGGGAGTTGTTTGTGTATGTGTGTGTGTATTTGCTGGTGTAGACTGTGCATTGAGTCACAGTGAGTAGTGCGGTGTGTGTGTGCTGTGATGGTGTGGACTGTGGTTTTATCCACTTTGACCTGAACGGCTGTGTGTGTTTGTGTGTTTGTGTGTGTGTGTGTGCTGGCACTAGATGACAGTTGAGACAGAGTGGGCTGTGTGTCTGTGTGTGCTCTGATATAGACTCTGTATTGAGTCACTGTGAGCTGTGTGTGTATGTGTGTGCTCGTATAGGCTGTGCATTGAGTCACAGTGAGGTGTTTGTGTGTGTGTGTGCTGGTACAGGAAGCGTTTTGAGTCACAGTCTCGTGTGTGTGTGTGTGCATGTGAGTTTGTGTGCTGGTATGGGCTTTATTGTGCTGGTATGGGCTTTATTGACTCATGGGTGTGTGTGTGAGTGTGGGTGATACAGACTGCATTGAGTCACAGTGCGCTGTGTGTGTGTGTGCTGGTATAGGCGATTTATTGAGTACCAGTGAGCCATGTGTGAGTGCGTGTTGGTGTGTGTGTGTGTGTACTGGTATAGGCTGTGCATTGAGTCACAGTGAGGCCTGCATCTGTGCATGTCTGTGTTTGTGTGTGTGTGTTTGCTGGTATAGGCTGAGCTTTGAATCACTCTGAGGTGTGTGTGCATGTGCTGGTAAAATTGTGCCTTGATTCACTGTGCCATGTGAGTGTGTGTGCACGCTGGTATAGGTTGTGCATTGAGTCAGAGTGGGAGGTGTGTGTGTCTGTGTGTTCTGGTATAGGCTGACAATTGAGGCACACTGAGGTCTGTGTGCACATGTGTGTATATGTGTGCTGGTACAGCCTGCTCATTGAGTCATATTGAGTTTTTTGTGTGTGTGTGTGCAGGTAGAGGCAGCACATTGAGTCACAGTGAGGTGTATGTGTGTGATGTTATATGCTATGCACTGATTCATAGGGAGGTTTGTGTCTGTGTGTGTGCACTTTCTAGTTTAGGATTTGCATTGAATCACACTGAGCTGTGTTTTTGAGTGTCAGTATGTGTGCGTGTGTGGAGGTATGGGCTGTGGATTGACTCACATTTTGCCGTATGTGCTTCTCTGTGTGTGTATGTCTGCTAGCATATCCTGTGCACTAAGTCACAGGGAGCCATGTGTGTGTGTGTGTGTGTGTCCTGGTACAGAGTGTGCATTGATTCACAGTCAGCCATGTGTGTGTGTGTGTGAGTGCACTGGTATAAGATGTGCAGTGAGTCAGAGTGCTGTGTGTGTGTGTCTGCATGTTCTGATATAGGCTGACCATTGTGTAACATTGAGGGTGTGTGTGTGTGTGTGCTGGTATAGGCTGCATATTTTGTCACAGTGAGCTGTGTGTGTGTGTATGTGTAGGTACAGGCTGTGCATTGAGTCACAGTGTGGGGTGTGTGTGTGATGTTATATTCTGTGCACTAGGACAGAGTGAGCCGTGTGTGTGTGCTGGTATAATCTGAACATTGAGTCACAGTGTGGTGTGGTGTGTGTGCCTTTGCTGGTATGGACTGTGCATTGCATCCCAGCCCTGTGTTAGTGTTTGTGTATTTGGTGCTGTAGAGTCTGCATGAGTCACAGTAAGATGTGTGTGTGTGTACTGCTATAGGCTGTACACTGAGCCATATTAAGGTGTGTTTCTGTGTGTGTGTGTGCGGGTATAGGCTATACATTGACTCACATTGAGCCATGTGTTTGTATGTGCTAGTATACACTGTTCATTGAGTCTCAGTGAGCCTTTGTTTTGTGTGTCTGTTTACTTGTATGGGCTTGGCATTGAGTCTCAGACAGGTGTGTGTGTGTGTCTGTGTGTCTGTGTGGTGGTATCATCTGCATTGAGTCACACGGCAGTGTGTGTGAGAGTGTGTGTGTGTGCAGGTACAGGCTGGTATTGAATGACAGTGAGCTGTGTGTGTGCCTGTGTGTGTGTGTGTGCTGGAATAAGCAGAGCATTGAGTCTCAGGTGTGTGTATGTGTGTGTGTATGCTGGTATGGTCTCTGCATTGATTCACTAAGGTGTGTTGTGTGTGTATGTACATGGAGCTGAAGACTGTACACTGATTCACAGTGAGCTGTGTGTGTATGTGTGTGTGTGTGTGATGGTATGGGCTTTGCATTGAGTCACTGAGGTGTGTGTCTGTGTGTGTATACCTGGAACTACAGACTGTGCACTGATTCACAATGAGCCATGTGTGAATGTGTGTATGTGATAGTATAGGGTGTGCATAGAGTCACAGTGAGCCGTGCATATGTGTCTTTGCATGGGTGTTGTGGTATAGGGTCTGCATTGTGTCACAGTGACTGTGCGTGTGTGTGTGTTTGTGATGTATAGTACGTGCATTGAATCAGAGAGAGCCATGCATGTGTCTCTGTGTGTGTGTGCTGGCATAGGCATTACATTGAGTCACAGTGAGCCATGTGTTTGTATGCTGGTGTAGACTCTGCATTGAGTCACAGTAAGCCTTGTGTGTGTGCCAGTACAGGCTGTGCATTGAGTCAGTGAGTCATATGTGTGCGTGTGTTTGTGTGTGTGTGTGCTGGTTTAGGCAGTGCATTGAGTCCAATGAGCAGTGTATGTTTGTGTGTGTGTGTGTGTGCTGCTATAGGTGGTTCACTGAGTCACAGTCAGGTATGTGTGAGTGAGTGTTTGTGTGTTCTTCTATAGGCTGTGCATTGATTCACAGTGAGCTCTGTGTGTATGGTGGTATAGGCGGTGCATTGAATCACAGTGATGGTTGTTTTTCTGTGTGTATGCTGCAGTAGGCTGTGAATTGAGTCACAGAAGGTGGGTCTTTGTGTGTGTATGTGCAGGTACAAGCTGCAGTTCGAGTCACAGTGATGGGTGTCTCTGTGTGATGTTATAGGCTGTGCATTGAATCACAGCGAGCCGTATTAGTGTGTGTACGTGTATTTGTGTATGCGTGTGTGTGTGTGATGGTACAGGCTGAACATTGAGTCACTGAGGTGTGCATGTGTGTATGTGGTGTTACAGACTGTTCGTTAGGTCAAACTGAGCAATATGTGTGTGTAGGGGTGTGTGTGTACAGTTATTTGCTGTGCACTGAGTCACAGTGAACCATGTGTGTGTGGGGAGCTGGTATAGTCAGAGCACTGAGTCACAGTTGAATGTGTGGGAGTTGTTTGTGTATGTGTGTGTGTATTTGCTGGTGTAGACTGTGCATTGAGTCACAGTGAGTAGTGCGGTGTGTGTGTGCTGTGATGGTGTGGACTGTGGTTTTATCCACTTTGACCTGAACGGCTGTGTGTGTTTGTGTGTTTGTGTGTGTGTGTGTGCTGGCACTAGATGACAGTTGAGACAGAGTGGGCTGTGTGCCTGTGTGTGCGCTGATATAGACTCTGTATTGAGTCACTGTGAGCTGTGTGTGTATGTGTGTGCTCGTATAGGCTGTGCATTGAGTCACAGTGAGGTGTTTGTGTGTGTGTGTGCTGGTACAGGAAGCGTTTTGAGTCACAGTCTCGTGTGTGTGTGTGTGCATGTGAGTTTGTGTGCTGGTATGGGCTTTATTGTGCTGGTATGGGCTTTATTGACTCATGGGTGTGTGTGTGAGTGTGGGTGATACAGACTGCATTGAGTCACAGTGCGCTGTGTGTGTGTGTGCTGGTATAGGCGATTTATTGAGTACCAGTGAGCCATGTGTGAGTGCGTGTTGGTGTGTGTGTGTGTGTACTGGTATAGGCTGTGCATTGAGTCACAGTGAGGCCTGCATCTGTGCATGTCTGTGTTTGTGTGTGTGTGTTTGCTGGTATAGGCTGAGCTTTGAATCACTCTGAGGTGTGTGTGCATGTGCTGGTAAAATTGTGCCTTGATTCACTGTGCCATGTGAGTGTGTGTGCACGCTGGTATAGGTTGTGCATTGAGTCAGAGTGGGAGGTGTGTGTGTCTGTGTGTTCTGGTATAGGCTGACAATTGAGGCACACTGAGGTCTGTGTGCACATGTGTGTATATGTGTGCTGGTACAGCCTGCTCATTGAGTCATATTGAGTTTTTTTTGTGTGTGTGTGCAGGTAGAGGCAGCACATTGAGTCACAGTGAGGTGTATGTGTGTGATGTTATATGCTATGCACTGATTCATAGGGAGGTTTGTGTCTGTGTGTGTGCACTTTCTAGTTTAGGATTTGCATTGAATCACACTGAGCTGTGTTTTTGAGTGTCAGTATGTGTGCGTGTGTGGAGGTATGGGCTGTGGATTGACTCACATTTTGCCGTATGTGCTTCTCTGTGTGTGTATGTCTGCTAGCATATCCTGTGCACTAAGTCACAGGGAGCCA
The DNA here is from genome assembly GCF_039906515.1 of Pseudorca crassidens. NCBI lineage: Eukaryota > Metazoa > Chordata > Mammalia > Artiodactyla > Delphinidae > Pseudorca > Pseudorca crassidens. The sequence goes on from NC_090318.1 coordinate 12,166,940, forward strand.
TGTGTGTGTGTGTGTGTGTGTCCTGGTACAGAGTGTGCATTGATTCACAGTCAGCCATGTGTGTGTGTGTGTGAGTGCACTGGTATAAGATGTGCAGTGAGTCAGAGTGCTGTGTGTGTGTGTCTGCATGTTCTGATATAGGCTGACCATTGTGTAACATTGAGGGTGTGTGTGTGTGTGTGCTGGTATAGGCTGCATATTTTGTCACAGTGAGCTGTGTGTGTGTGTATGTGTAGGTACAGGCTGTGCATTGAGTCACAGTGTGGGGTGTGTGTGTGATGTTATATTCTGTGCACTAGGACAGAGTGAGCCGTGTGTGTGTGCTGGTATAATCTGAACATTGAGTCACAGTGTGGTGTGGTGTGTGTGCCTTTGCTGGTATGGACTGTGCATTGAATCCCAGCCCTGTGTTAGTGTTTGTGTATTTGGTGCTGTAGAGTCTGCATGAGTCACAGTAAGATGTGTGTGTGTGTACTGCTATAGGCTGTACACTGAGCCATATTAAGGTGTGTTTCTGGGTGTGTGTGTGCGGGTATAGGCTATACATTGACTCACATTGAGCCATGTGTTTGTATGTGCTACTATACGCTATTCATTGAGTCTCAGTGAGCCATTGTTGTGTGTGTCTGTTTACTTGTATGGGCTTGACATTGAGTCACAGAGAGGTGTTTGTGTGTGTTTGTGTGTCTGTGTGGTGGTATAAACTGCATTGAGTCACACGGCGGTGTGTGTGAGAGTGTGTGTGTGTGCAGGTACAGGCTGGTATTGAACCACAGTGAGCCGTGTGTGTGTGTGCTGGAATAGGCAGAGCATTGAGTCTCAGGTGTGTGTATGTGTGTGTGTATGCTGGTATGGTCTCTGCATTGATTCACTAAGGTGTGTTGTGTGTGTATGTACATGGAGCTGAAGACTGTACACTGATTCACAGTGAGCTGTGTGTGTATGTGTGTGTGTGTGTGATGGTATGGGCTTTGCATTGAGTCACTGAGGTGTGTGTCTGTGTGTGTATACCTGGAAATACAGACTGTGCACTGATTCACAATGAGCCATGTGTGAATGTGTGTATGTGATAGTATAGGGTGTTCATAGAGTCACAATGAGCCGTGCATATGTGTTTTTGCATGGGTGTTGTGGTATAGGCTGTGCATTGTGTCACAGTGACTGTGCGTGTGTGTGTGTGTGTGTGTTTGTGATGGTATAGTACATGCATTGTATCAGAGAGAGCCATGCATGCGTCTCTGTGTGTGTGTGCTGGCATAGGCATTACATTGTGTCACAGTGAGCCATGTGTTTGTATGCTGGTGGAGACTCTGCATTGAGTCACAGTAAGACTTTTGTGTGTGCCAGTACAGGCTGTGCAAGGAGTCAGTGAGTCATATATGTGTGTGTGTGTTTGTGTGTGTGTGCTGATATATGAAGTGCATTGAGTCCAAGTGAATCATGTATGTTTGTGTGTGTTTGTGGGTGCTGCTATAGGTGGTTCACTGAGTCACAGTCAGGTATGTGTGAGTGTTTGTGTGTTCTTGTATAGGCTGTGCATTGATTCACAGTGAGGCATGTGTGTAAGCTGGTACAGGAGGTGCATTGAGTCACAGTGATGGTTGTGTTTGTGTGTGTGTGTGTGCTGCAGTAGGCTGTGTATTGAGTCACAGAAAGTGTGTCTTTGTGTGTGTATGTGCATGTACAGGCTGTGGTTTGAGTCACAGTGATGGGTGTCTCTGTGTGGTGTTATAGGCTGTGCATTGAATCACAGCCCTGTGTTAGTGTTGTGTATTTGGTGCTGTAGAGTCTGCATGAGTCACAGTAAGGTGTGTGTGTGTGCTGCTATATGCTGAGAATTGAGTCACACCTAGGTGAGTGTATGTGTATGTGTATGCTGATATGGGATTTGCATTGAATCACTGAGCGGTGTGTGTTTGTGTGTGTGTGTACTGCTATAGTCTGTACACTGAGCCATGTTAAGGTGTGTTTCTGTGTGTGTGTGTGCGGGTATAGGCTATGCATTGACTCACATTGAGCCATGTGTTTGTATGTGCTAGTATACACTGTTCATTGAGTCTCAGTGAGCCTTTGTTTTGTGTGTCTGTTTACTTGTATGGGCTTGGCATTGAGTCTCAGACAGGTGTGTGTGTGTGTCTGTGTGTCTGTGTGGTGGTATCATCTGCATTGAGTCACACGGCAGTGTGTGTGAGAGTGTGTGTGTGTGCAGGTACAGGCTGGTATTGAATGACAGTGAGCCGTGTGTGTGCCTGTGTGTGTGTGTGTGCTGGAATAGGCAGAGCATTGAGTCTCAGGTGTGTGTATGTGTGTGTGTATGCTGGTATGGTCTCTGCATTGATTCACTAAGGTGTGTTGTGTGTGTATGTACATGGAGCTGAAGACTGTACACTGATTCACAGTGAGCTGTGTGTGTATGTGTGTGTGTGTGTGATGGTATGGGCTTTGCATTGAGTCACTGAGGTGTGTGTCTGTGTGTGTATACCTGGAACTACAGACTGTGCACTGATTCACAATGAGCCATGTGTGAATGTGTGTATGTGATAGTATAGGGTGTGCATAGAGTCACAAAGAGCCGTGCATATGTGTCTTTGCATGGGTGTTGTGGTATAGGGTCTGCGTTGTGTCACAGTGACTGTGCGTGTGTGTGTGTTTGTGATGGTATAGTACGTGCATTGAATCAGAGAGAGCCATGCATGTGTCTCTGTGTGTGTGTGCTGGCATAGGCATTACATTGAGTCACAGTGAGCCATGTGTTTGTATGCTGGTGTAGACTCTGCATTGAGTCACAGTAAGCCTTGTGTGTGTGCCAGTACAGGCTGTGCATTGAGTCAGTGAGTCATATGTGTGTGTGTGTTTGTGTGTGTGTGTGCTGGTTTAGGCAGTGCATTGAGTCCAATGAGCAGTGTATGTTTGTGTGTGTGTGTGTGTGCTGCTATAGGTGGTTCACTGAGTCACAGTCAGGTATGTGTGAGTGAGTGTTTGTGTGTTCTTCTATAGGCTGTGCATTGATTCACAGTGAGCTCTGTGTGTATGGTGGTATAGGCGGTGCATTGAATCACAGTGATGGTTGTTTTTCTGTGTGTATGCTGCAGTAGGCTGTGAATTGAGTCACAGAAGGTGGGTCTTTGTGTGTGTATGTGCAGGTACAAGCTGCAGTTCGAGTCACAGTGATGGGTGTCTCTGTGTGATGTTATAGGCTGTGCATTGAATCACAGCGAGCCGTATTAGTGTGTGTACGTGTATTTGTGTATGCGTGTGTGTGTGTGATGGTACAGGCTGAACATTGAGTCACTGAGGTGTGCATGTGTGTATGTGGTGTTACAGACTGTTCGTTAGGTCAAACTGAGCAATATGTGTGTGTAGGGGTGTGTGTGTACAGTTATTTGCTGTGCACTGAGTCACAGTGAACCATGTGTGTGTGGGGAGCTGGTATAGTCAGAGCACTGAGTCACAGTTGAATGTGTGGGAGTTGTTTGTGTATGTGTGTGTGTATTTGCTGGTGTAGACTGTGCATTGAGTCACAGTGAGTAGTGCGGTGTGTGTGTGCTGTGATGGTGTGGACTGTGGTTTTATCCACTTTGACCTGAACGGCTGTGTGTGTTTGTGTGTTTGTGTGTGTGTGTGTGCTGGCACTAGATGACAGTTGAGACAGAGTGGGCTGTGTGTCTGTGTGTGCACTGGTATAGACTCTGTATTGAGTCACTGTGAGCTGTGTGTGTATGTGTGTGCTCGTATAGGCTGTGCATTGAGTCACAGTGAGGTGTTTGTGTGTGTGTGTGCTGGTACAGGAAGCGTTTTGAGTCACAGTCTCATGTGTGTGTGTGTGCATGTGAGTTTGTGTGCTGGTATGGGTTTTATTGTGCTGGTATGGGCTTTATTGACTCATGGGTGTGTGTGTGTGAGTGTGGGTGATACAGACTGCATTGAGTCACAGTGCGCTGTGTGTGTGTGTGCTGGTATAGGCGATTTATTGAGTACCAGTGAGCCATGTGTGAGTGCGTGTTGGTGTGTGTGTGTGTGTACTGGTATAGGCTGTGCATTGAGTCACAGTGAGGCCTGCATCTGTGCATGTCTGTGTTTGTGTGTGTGTGTTTGCTGGTATAGGCTGAGCTTTGAATCACTCTGAGGTGTGTGTGCATGTGCTGGTAAAATTGTGCCTTGATTCACTGTGCCATGTGAGTGTGTGTGCACGCTGGTATAGGTTGTGCATTGAGTCAGAGTGGGAGGTGTGTGTGTCTGTGTGTTCTGGTATAGGCTGACAATTGAGGCACACTGAGGTCTGTGTGCACATGTGTGTATATGTGTGCTGGTACAGCCTGCTCATTGAGTCATATTGAGTTTTTTTTGTGTGTGTGTGTGCAAGTAGAGGCAGCACATTGAGTCACAGTGAGGTGTATGTGTGTGATGTTATATGCTATGCACTGATTCATAGGGAGGTTTGTGTCTGTGTGTGTGCACTTTCTAGTTTAGGATTTGCATTGAATCACACTGAGCTGTGTTTTTGAGTGTCAGTATGTGTGCGTGTGTGGAGGTATGGGCTGTGGATTGACTCACATTTTGCCGTATGTGCTTCTCTGTGTGTGTATGTCTGCTAGCATATCCTGTGCACTAAGTCACAGGGAGCCATGTGTGTGTGTGTGTGTGTGTCCTGGTACAGAGTGTGCATTGATTCACAGTCAGCCATGTGTGTGTGTGTGTGAGTGCACTGGTATAGGATGTGCAGTGAGTCAGAGTGCTGTGTGTGTGTGTCTGCATGTTCTGATATAGGCTGACCATTGTGTAACATTGAGGGTGTGTGTGTGTGTGTGCTGGTAGAGGCTGCATATTTTGTCACAGTGAGCTGTGTGTGTGTGTATGTGTAGGTACAGGCTGTGCATTGAGTCACAGTGTGGGGTGTGTGTGTGATGTTATATTCTGTGCACTAGGACAGAGTGAGCCGTGTGTGTGTGCTGGTATAATCTGAACATTGAGTCACAGTGTGGTGTGGTGTGTGTGCCTTTGCTGGTATGGACTGTGCATTGAATCCCAGCCCTGTGTTAGTGTTTGTGTATTTGGTGCTGTAGAGTCTGCATGAGTCACAGTAAGATGTGTGTGTGTGTACTGCTATAGGCTGTACACTGAGCCATATTAAGGTGTGTTTCTGTGTGTGTGTGTGCGGGTATAGGCTATGCATTGACTCACATTGAGCCATGTGTTTGTATGTGCTACTATACGCTATTCATTGAGTCTCAGTGAGCCATTGTTGTGTGTGTCTGTTTACTTGTATGGGCTTGGCATTGAGTCACAGAGAGGTGTTTGTGTGTGTTTGTGTGTCTGTGTGGTGGTATAAACTGCATTGAGTCACACGGTGGTGTGTGTGAGAGTGTGTGTGTGTGCAGGTACAGGCTGGTATTGAACCACAGTGAGCCGTGTGTGTGTGTGCTGGAATAGGCAGAGCATTGAGTCTCAGGTGTGTGTATGTGTGTGTGTATGCTGGTATGGTCTCTGCATTGATTCACTAAGGTGTGTTGTGTGTGTATGTACATGGAGCTGAAGACTGTACACTGATTCACAGTGAGCTGTGTGTGTATGTGTGTGTGTGTGTGATGGTATGGGCTTTGCATTGAGTCACTGAGGTGTGTGTCTGTGTGTGTATACCTGGAACTACAGACTGTGCACTGATTCACAATGAGCCATGTGTGAATGTGTGTATGTGATAGTATAGGGTGTGCATAGAGTCACAAAGAGCCGTGCATATGTGTCTTTGCATGGGTGTTGTGGTATAGGGTCTGCGTTGTGTCACAGTGACTGTGCGTGTGTGTGTGTTTGTGATGGTATAGTACGTGCATTGAATCAGAGAGAGCCATGCATGTGTCTCTGTGTGTGTGTGCTGGCATAGGCATTACATTGAGTCACAGTGAGCCATGTGTTTGTATGCTGGTGTAGACTCTGCATTGAGTCACAGTAAGCCTTGTGTGTGTGCCAGTACAGGCTGTGCATTGAGTCAGTGAGTCATATGTGTGTGTGTGTTTGTGTGTGTGTGTGCTGGTTTAGGCAGTGCATTGAGTCCAATGAGCAGTGTATGTTTGTGTGTGTGTGTGTGTGCTGCTATAGGTGGTTCACTGAGTCACAGTCAGGTATGTGTGAGTGAGTGTTTGTGTGTTCTTCTATAGGCTGTGCATTGATTCACAGTGAGCTCTGTGTGTATGGTGGTATAGGCGGTGCATTGAATCACAGTGATGGTTGTTTTTCTGTGTGTATGTTGCAGTAGGCTGTGAATTGAGTCACAGAAGGTGGGTCTTTGTGTGTGTATGTGCAGGTACAAGCTGCAGTTCGAGTCACAGTGATGGGTGTCTCTGTGTGATGTTATAGGCTGTGCATTGAATCACAGCGAGCCGTATTAGTGTGTGTACGTGTATTTGTGTATGCGTGTGTGTGTGTGATGGTACAGGCTGAACATTGAGTCACTGAGGTGTGCATGTGTGTATGTGGTGTTACAGACTGTTCGTTAGGTCAAACTGAGCAATATGTGTGTGTAGGGGTGTGTGTGTACAGTTATTTGCTGTGCACTGAGTCACAGTGAACCATGTGTGTGTGGGGAGCTGGTATAGTCAGAGCACTGAGTCACAGTTGAATGTGTGGGAGTTGTTTGTGTATGTGTGTGTGTATTTGCTGGTGTAGACTGTGCATTGAGTCACAGTGAGTAGTGCGGTGTGTGTGTGCTGTGATGGTGTGGACTGTGGTTTTATCCACTTTGACCTGAACGGCTGTGTGTGTTTGTGTGTTTGTGTGTGTGTGTGTGCTGGCACTAGATGACAGTTGAGACAGAGTGGGCTGTGTGTCTGTGTGTGTGCTGGTATAGACTCTGTATTGAGTCACTGTGAGCTGTGTGTGTATGTGTGTGCTCGTATAGGCTGTGCATTGAGTCACAGTGAGGTGTTTGTGTGTGTGTGTGCTGGTACAGGAAGCGTTTTGAGTCACAGTCTCGTGTGTGTGTGTGTGCATGTGAGTTTGTGTGCTGGTATGGGCTTTATTGTGCTCGTATGGGCTTTATTGACTCATGGGTGTGTGTGTGAGTGTGGGTGATACAGACTGCATTGAGTCACAGTGCGCTGTGTGTGTGTGCTGGTATAGGCGATTTATTGAGTACTAGTGAGCCATGTGTGAGTGCGTGTTGGTGTGTGTGTGTGTGTACTGGTATAGGCTGTGCATTGAGTCACAGTGAGGCCTGCATCTGTGCATGTCTGTGTTTGTGTGTGTGTGTTTGCTGGTATAGGCTGAGCTTTGAATCACTCTGAGGTGTGTGTGCATGTGCTGGTAAAATTGTGCCTTGATTCACTGTGCCATGTGAGTGTGTGTGCACGCTGGTATAGGTTGTGCATTGAGTCAGAGTGGGAGGTGTGTGTGTCTGTGTGTTCTGGTATAGGCTGACAATTGAGGCACACTGAGGTCTGTGTGCACATGTGTGTATATGTGTGCTGGTACAGCCTGCTCATTGAGTCATATAATTTTTTTGTGTGTGTCTGTGCAGGTAGAGGCAGCACATTGAGTCACAGTGAGGTGTATGTGTGTGATGTTATATGCTATGCACTGATTCATAGGGAGGTTTGTGTCTGTGTGTGTGCACTTTCTAGTTTAGGATTTGCATTGAATCACACTGAGCTGTGTTTTTGAGTGTCAGTATGTGTGCGTGTGTGGAGGTATGGGCTGTGGATTGACTCACATTTTGCCGTATGTGCTTCTCTGTGTGTATATGTCTGCTAGCATATCCTGTGCACTAAGTCACAGGGAGCCATGTGTGTGTGTGTGTGTGTGTCCTGGTACAGAGTGTGCATTGATTCACAGTCAGCCATGTGTGTGTGTGTGTGAGTGCACTGGTATAGGATGTGCAGTGAGTCAGAGTGCTGTGTGTGTGTGTCTGCATGTTCTGATATAGGCTGACCATTGTGTAACATTGAGGGTGTGTGTGTGTGTGTGCTGGTATAGGCTGCATATTTTGTCACAGTGAGCTGTGTGTGTGTGTATGTGTAGGTACAGGCTGTGCATTGAGTCACAGTGTGGGGTGTGTGTGTGATGTTATATTCTGTGCACTAGGACAGAGTGAGCCGTGTGTGTGTGCTGGTATAATCTGAACATTGAGTCACAGTGTGGTGTGGTGTGTGTGCCTTTGCTGGTATGGACTGTGCATTGAATCCCAGCCCTGTGTTAGTGTTTGTGTATTTGGTGCTGTAGAGTCTGCATGAGTCACAGAAAGATGTGTGTGTGTGTACTGATATAGGCTGTACACTGAGCCATATTAAGGTGTGTTTCTGTGTGTGTGTGTGTGGGTATAGGCTATGCATTGACTCACATTGAGCCATGTGTTTGTATGTGCTACTATACGCTATTCATTGAGTCTCAGTGAGCCATTGTTGTGTGTGTCTGTTTACTTGTATGGGCTTGGCATTGAGTCACAGAGAGGTGTGTGTGTGTGTTTGTGTGTCTGTGTGGTGGTATAAACTGCATTGAGTCACACGGCGGTGTGTGTGAGAGTGTGTGTGTGTGCAGGTACAGGCTGGTATTGAACCACAGTGAGCCGTGTGTGTGTGTGCTGGAATAGGCAGAGCATTGAGTCTCCGGTGTGTGTATGTGTTTGTGTATGCTGGTATGGTCTCTGCATTGATTCACTAAGGTGTGTTGTGTGTGTATGTACATGGAGCTGAAGACTGTACACTGATTCACAGTGAGCTGTGTGTGTATGTGTGTGTGTGTGTGATGGTATGGGCTTTGCATTGAGTCACTGAGGTGTGTGTCTGTGTGTGTATACCTGGAACTACAGACTGTGCACTGATTCACAATGAGCCATGTGTGAATGTGTGTATGTGATAGTATAGGGTGTGCATAGAGTCACAAAGAGCCGTGCATATGTGTCTTTGCATGGGTGTTGTGTTATAGGGTCTGTGTTGTGTCACAGTGACTGTGCGTGTGTGTGTGTTTGTGATGGTATAGTACGTGCATTGAATCAGAGAGAGCCATGCATGTGTCTCTGTGTGTGTGTGCTGGCATAGGCATTACATTGAGTCACAGTGAGCCATGTGTTTGTATGCTGGTGTAGACTCTGCATTGAGTCACAGTAAGCCTTGTGTGTGTGCCAGTACAGGCTGTGCATTGAGTCAGTGAGTCATATGTGTGTGTGTGTTTGTGTGTGTGTGTGCTGGTTTAGGCAGTGCATTGAGTCCAATGAGCAGTGTATGTTTGTGTGTGTGTGTGTGTGCTGCTATAGGTGGTTCACTGAGTCACAGTCAGGTATGTGTGAGTGAGTGTTTGTGTGTTCTTCTATAGGCTGTGCATTGATTCACAGTGAGCTCTGTGTGTATGGTGGTATAGGCGGTGCATTGAATCACAGTGATGGTTGTTTTTCTGTGTGTATGCTGCAGTAGGCTGTGAATTGAGTCACAGAAGGTGGGTCTTTGTGTGTGTATGTGCAGGTACAAGCTGCAGTTCGAGTCACAGTGATGGGTGTCTCTGTGTGATGTTATAGGCTGTGCATTGAATCACAGCGAGCCGTATTAGTGTGTGTACGTGTATTTGTGTATGCGTGTGTGTGTGTGATGGTACAGGCTGAACATTGAGTCACTGAGGTGTGCATGTGTGTATGTGGTGTTACAGACTGTTCGTTAGGTCAAACTGAGCAATATGTGTGTGTAGGGGTGTGTGTGTACAGTTATTTGCTGTGCACTGAGTCACAGTGAACCATGTGTGTGTGGGGAGCTGGTATAGTCAGAGCACTGAGTCACAGTTGAATGTGTGGGAGTTGTTTGTGTATGTGTGTGTGTATTTGCTGGTGTAGACTGTGCATTGAGTCACAGTGAGTAGTGCGGTGTGTGTGTGCTGTGGACTGTGGTTTTATCCACTTTGACCTGAACGGCTGTGTGTGTTTGTGTGTTTGTGTGTGTGTGTGTGCTGGCACTAGATGACAGTTGAGACAGAGTGGGCTGTGTGTCTGTGTGTGCGCTGGTATAGACTCTGTATTGAGTCACTGTGAGCTGTGTGTGTATGTGTGTGCTCGTATAGGCTGTGCATTGAGTCACAGTGAGGTGTTTGTGTGTGTGTGTGCTGGTACAGGAAGCGTTTTGAGTCACAGTCTCGTGTGTGTGTGTGTGCATGTGAGTTTGTGTGCTGGTATGGGCTTTATTGTGCTGGTATGGGCTTTATTGACTCATGGGTGTGTGTGTGAGTGTGGGTGATACAGACTGCATTGAGTCACAGTGCGCTGTGTGTGTGTGTGCTGGTATAGGCGATTTATTGAGTACCAGTGAGCCATGTGTGAGTGCGTGTTGGTGTGTGTGTGTGTGTACTGGTATAGGCTGTGCATTGAGTCACAGTGAGGCCTGCATCTGTGCATGTCTGTGTTTGTGTGTGTGTGTTTGCTGGTATAGGCTGAGCTTTGAATCACTCTGAGGTGTGTGTGCATGTGCTGGTAAAATTGTGCCTTGATTCACTGTGCCATGTGAGTGTGTGTGCACGCTGGTATAGGTTGTGCATTGAGTCAGAGTGGGAGGTGTGTGTGTCTGTGTGTTCTGGTATAGGCTGACAATTGAGGCACACTGAGGTCTGTGTGCACATGTGTGTATATGTGTGCTGGTACAGCCTGCTCATTGAGTCATATTGAGTTTTTTTTTTGTGTGTGTGCAGGTAGAGGCAGCACATTGAGTCACAGTGAGGTGTATGTGTGTGATGTTATATGCTATGCACTGATTCATAGGGAGGTTTGTGTCTGTGTGTGTGCACTTTCTAGTTTAGGATTTGCATTGAATCACACTGAGCTGTGTTTTTGAGTGTCAGTATGTGTGCGTGTGTGGAGGTATGGGCTGTGGATTGACTCACATTTTGACGTATGTGCTTCTCTGTGTGTGTATGTCTGCTAGCATATCCTGTGCACTGAGTCACAGGGAGCCGTGTGTGTGTGTGTGTGTGTGTCCTGGTACAGATTCTGCATTGATTCACAGTCAGCCATCTGTGTGTGTGTGTGAGTGCACTGGTATAGGATGTGCAGTGAGTCAGAGTGATGTGTGTGTGTGTCTGCATGTTCTGATATAGGCTGACCATTGTGTAACATTGAGGGTGTGTGTGTGTGTGTGCTGGTATAGGCTGCATATTTTGTCACAGTGAGCTCTGTGTGTGTGTATGTGTAGGTACAGGCTGTGCATTGAGTCACAGTGTGGGGTGTGTGTGTGATGTTATATTCTGTGCACTAGGACAGAGTGAGCCGTGTGTGTGTGCTGGTATAATCTGAACATTGAGTCACAGTGTGGTGTGGTGTGTGTGCCTTTGCTGGTATGGACTGTGCATTGCATCCCAGCCCTGTGTTAGTGTTTGTGTATTTGGTGCTGTAGAGTCTGCATGAGTCACAGTAAGATGTGTGTGTGTGTACTGCTATAGGCTGTACACTGAGCCATATTAAGGTGTGTTTCTGTGTGTGTGTGTGCGGGTATAGGCTATACATTGACTCACATTGAGCCATGTGTTTGTATGTGCTACTATACGCTATTCATTGAGTCTCAGTGAGCCATTGTTGTGTGTGTCTGTTTACTTGTATGGGCTTGGCATTGAGTCACAGAGAGGTGTTTGTGTGTGTTTGTGTGTCTGTGTGGTGGTATAAACTGCATTGAGTCACACGGCGGTGTGTGTGAGAGTGTGTGTGTGTGCAGGTACAGGCTGGTATTGAACCACAGTGAGCCGTGTGTGTGTGTGCTGGAATAGGCAGAGCATTGAGTCTCAGGTGTGTGTATGTGTGTGTGTATGCTGGTATGGTCTCTGCATTGATTCACTAAGGTGTGTTGTGTGTGTATGTACATGGAGCTGAAGACTGTACACTGATTCACAGTGAGCTGTGTGTGTATGTGTGTGTGTGTGTGATGGTATGGGCTTTGCATTGAGTCACTGAGGTGTGTGTCTGTGTGTGTATACCTGGAGCTACAGACTGTGCACTGATTCACAATGAGCCATGTGTGAATGTGTGTATGTGATAGTATAGGGTGTTCATAGAGTCACAATGAGCCGTGCATATGTGTCTTTGCATGGGTGTTGTGGTATAGGCTGTGCATTGTGTCACAGTGACTGTGCGTGTGTGTGTGTGTGTGTTTGTGATGGTATAGTACATGCATTGTATCAGAGAGAGCCATGCATGCGTCTCTGTGTGTGTGTGCTGGCATAGGCATTACATTGTGTCACAGTGAGCCATGTGTTTGTATGCTGGTGGAGACTCTGCATTGAGTCACAGTAAGCCTTGTGTGTGTGCCAGTACAGGCTGTGCAAGGAGTCAGTGAGTCATATATGTGTGTGTGTGTGTGTGTGTGTGCTGATATATGAAGTGCATTGAGTCCAAGTGAATCATGTATGTTTGTGTGTGTTTGTGGGTGCTGCTATAGGTAGTTCACTGAGTCACAGTCAGGTATGTGTGAGTGTTTGTGTGTTCTTGTATAGACTGTGCATTGATTCACAGTGAGGCATGTTTGTAAGCTGGTACAGGAGGTGCATTGAGTCACAGTGATGGTTGTGTTTGTGTATGTGTGTGTGCTGCAGTAGGCTGTGTATTGAGTCACAGAAAGTGGGTCTTTGTGTGTGTATGTGCATGTACAGGCTGCGGTTTGAGTCACAGTGATGGGTGTCTCTGTGTGGTGTTATAGGCTGTGCATTGAATCACAGCCCTGTGTTAGTGTTGTGTATTTGGTGCTGTAGAGTCTGCATGAGTCACAGTAAGGTGTGTGTGTGTGCTGCTATATGCTGAGAATTGAGTCACACCTAGGTGAGTGTATGTGTATGTGTATGCTGATATGGGATTTGCATTGAATCACTGAACGGTGTGTGTTTGTGTGTGTGTGTACTGCTATAGTCTGTACACTGAGACATGTTAAGGTGTGTTTCTGTGTGTGTGTGTGCGGGTATAGGCTATGCATTGACTCACATTGAGCCATGTGTTTGTATGTGCTAGTATATACTGTTCATTGAGTCTCAGTGAGCCTTTGTTTTGTGTGTCTGTTTACTTGTATGGGCTTGGCATTGAGTCTCAGACAGGTGTGTGTGTGTGTCTGTGTGTCTGTGTGGTGGTATCATCTGCATTGAGTCACACGGCAGTGTGTGTGAGAGTGTGTGTGTGTGCAGGTACAGGCTGGTATTGAATGACAGTGAGCCGTGTGTGTGCCTGTGTGTGTGTGTGTGCTGGAATAGGCAGAGCATTGAGTCTCAGGTGTGTGTATGTGTGTGTGTATGCTGGTATGGTCTCTGCATTGATTCACTAAGGTGTGTTGTGTGTGTATGTACATGGAGCTGAAGACTGTACACTGATTCACAGTGAGCTGTGTGTGTATGTGTGTGTGTGTGTGATGGTATGGGCTTTGCATTGAGTCACTGAGGTGTGTGTCTGTGTGTGTATACCTGGAACTACAGACTGTGCACTGATTCACAATGAGCCATGTGTGAATGTGTGTATGTGATAGTATAGGGTGTGCATAGAGTCACAAAGAGCCGTGCATATGTGTCTTTGCATGGGTGTTGTGGTATAGGGTCTGCGTTGTGTCACAGTGACTGTGTGTGTGTGTGTGTTTGTGATGGTATAGTACGTGCATTGAATCAGAGAGAGCCATGCATGTGTCTCTGTGTGTGTGTGCTGGCATAGGCATTACATTGAGTCACAGTGAGAAATGTGTTTGTATGCTGGTGTAGACTCTGCATTGAGTCACAGTAAGCCTTGTGTGTGTGCCAGTACAGGCTGTGCATTGAGTCAGTGAGTCATATGTGTGTGTGTGTTTGTGTGTGTGTGTGCTGGTTTAGGCAGTGCATTGAGTCCAATGAGCAGTGTATGTTTGTGTGTGTGTGTGTGTGCTGCTATAGGTGGTTCACTGAGTCACAGTCAGGTATGTGTGAGTGAGTGTTTGTGTGTTCTTCTATAGGCTGTGCATTGATTCACAGTGAGCTCTGTGTGTATGGTGGTATAGGCGGTGCATTGAATCACAGTGATGGTTGTTTTTCTGTGTGTATGCTGCAGTAGGCTGTGAATTGAGTCACAGAAGGTGGGTCTTTGTGTGCGTATGTGCAGGTACAAGCTGCAGTTCGAGTCACAGTGATGGGTGTCTCTGTGTGATGTTATAGGCTGTGCATTGAATCACAGCGAGCCGTATTAGTGTGTGTACGTGTATTTGTGTATGCGTGTGTGTGTGTGATGGTACAGGCTGAACATTGAGTCACTGAGGTGTGCATGTGTGTATGTGGTGTTACAGACTGTTCGTTAGGTCAAACTGAGCAATATGTGTGTGTAGGGGTGTGTGTGTACAGTTATTTGCTGTGCACTGAGTCACAGTGAACCATGTGTGTGTGGGGAGCTGGTATAGTCAGAGCACTGAGTCACAGTTGAATGTGTGGGAGTTGTTTGTGTATGTGTGTGTGTATTTGCTGGTGTAGACTGTGCATTGAGTCACAGTGAGTAGTGCGGTGTGTGTGTGCTGTGATGGTGTGGACTGTGGTTTTATCCACTTTGACCTGAACGGCTGTGTGTGTTTGTGTGTGTGTGTGTGCTGGCACTAGATGACAGTTGAGACAGAGTGGGCTGTGTGTCTGTGTGTGCGCTGGTATAGACTCTGTATTGAGTCACTGTGAGCTGTGTGTGTATGTGTGTGCTCGTATAGGCTGTGCATTGAGTCACAGTGAGGTGTTTGTGTGTGTGTGTGCTGGTACAGGAAGCGTTTTGAGTCACAGTCTCGTGTGTGTGTGTGTGCATGTGAGTTTGTGTGCTGGTATGGGCTTTATTGTGCTGGTATGGGCTTTATTGACTCATGGGTGTGTGTGTGAGTGTGGGTGATACAGACTGCATTGAGTCACAGTGCGCTGTGTGTGTGTGTGCTGGTATAGGCGATTTATTGAGTACCAGTGAGCCATGTGTGAGTGCGTGTTGGTGTGTGTGTGTGTGTACTGGTATAGGCTGTGCATTGAGTCACAGTGAGGCCTGCATCTGTGCATGTCTGTGTTTGTGTGTGTGTGTTTGCTGGTATAGGCTGAGCTTTGAATCACTCTGAGGTGTGTGTGCATGTGCTGGTAAAATTGTGCCTTGATTCACTGTGCCATGTGAGTGTGTGTGCACGCTGGTATAGGTTGTGCATTGAGTCAGAGTGGGAGGTGTGTGTGTCTGTGTGTTCTGGTATAGGCTGACAATTGAGGCACACTGAGGTCTGTGTGCACATGTGTGTATATGTGTGCTGGTACAGCCTGCTCATTGAGTCATATTGAGTTTTTTTTTTGTGTGTGTGCAGGTAGAGGCAGCACATTGAGTCACAGTGAGGTGTATGTGTGTGATGTTATATGCTATGCACTGATTCATAGGGAGGTTTGTGTCTGTGTGTGTGCACTTTCTAGTTTAGGATTTGCATTGAATCACACTGAGCTGTGTTTTTGAGTGTCAGTATGTGTGCGTGTGTGGAGGTATGGGCTGTGGATTGACTCACATTTTGACGTATGTGCTTCTCTGTGTGTGTATGTCTGCTAGCATATCCTGTGCACTGAGTCACAGGGAGCCGTGTGTGTGTGTGTGTGTGTGTCCTGGTACAGATTCTGCATTGATTCACAGTCAGCCATCTGTGTGTGTGTGTGAGTGCACTGGTATAGGATGTGCAGTGAGTCAGAGTGATGTGTGTGTGTGTCTGCATGTTCTGATATAGGCTGACCATTGTGTAACATTGAGGGTGTGTGTGTGTGTGTGCTGGTATAGGCTGCATATTTTGTCACAGTGAGCTCTGTGTGTGTGTATGTGTAGGTACAGGCTGTGCATTGAGTCACAGTGTGGGGTGTGTGTGTGATGTTATATTCTGTGCACTAGGACAGAGTGAGCCGTGTGTGTGTGCTGGTATAATCTGAACATTGAGTCACAGTGTGGTGTGGTGTGTGTGCCTTTGCTGGTATGGACTGTGCATTGCATCCCAGCCCTGTGTTAGTGTTTGTGTATTTGGTGCTGTAGAGTCTGCATGAGTCACAGTAAGATGTGTGTGTGTGTACTGCTATAGGCTGTACACTGAGCCATATTAAGGTGTGTTTCTGTGTGTGTGTGTGCGGGTATAGGCTATACATTGACTCACATTGAGCCATGTGTTTGTATGTGCTACTATACGCTATTCATTGAGTCTCAGTGAGCCATTGTTGTGTGTGTCTGTTTACTTGTATGGGCTTGGCATTGAGTCACAGAGAGGTGTTTGTGTGTGTTTGTGTGTCTGTGTGGTGGTATAAACTGCATTGAGTCACACGGCGGTGTGTGTGAGAGTGTGTGTGTGTGCAGGTACAGGCTGGTATTGAACCACAGTGAGCCGTGTGTGTGTGTGCTGGAATAGGCAGAGCATTGAGTCTCAGGTGTGTGTATGTGTGTGTGTATGCTGGTATGGTCTCTGCATTGATTCACTAAGGTGTGTTGTGTGTGTATGTACATGGAGCTGAAGACTGTACACTGATTCACAGTGAGCTGTGTGTGTATGTGTGTGTGTGTGTGATGGTATGGGCTTTGCATTGAGTCACTGAGGTGTGTGTCTGTGTGTGTATACCTGGAGCTACAGACTGTGCACTGATTCACAATGAGCCATGTGTGAATGTGTGTATGTGATAGTATAGGGTGTTCATAGAGTCACAATGAGCCGTGCATATGTGTCTTTGCATGGGTGTTGTGGTATAGGCTGTGCATTGTGTCACAGTGACTGTGCGTGTGTGTGTGTGTGTGTTTGTGATGGTATAGTACATGCATTGTATCAGAGAGAGCCATGCATGCGTCTCTGTGTGTGTGTGCTGGCATAGGCATTACATTGTGTCACAGTGAGCCATGTGTTTGTATGCTGGTGGAGACTCTGCATTGAGTCACAGTAAGCCTTGTGTGTGTGCCAGTACAGGCTGTGCAAGGAGTCAGTGAGTCATATATGTGTGTGTGTGTGTGTGTGTGTGCTGATATATGAAGTGCATTGAGTCCAAGTGAATCATGTATGTTTGTGTGTGTTTGTGGGTGCTGCTATAGGTAGTTCACTGAGTCACAGTCAGGTATGTGTGAGTGTTTGTGTGTTCTTGTATAGACTGTGCATTGATTCACAGTGAGGCATGTGTGTAAGCTGGTACAGGAGGTGCATTGAGTCACAGTGATGGTTGTGTTTGTGTATGTGTGTGTGCTGCAGTAGGCTGTGTATTGAGTCACAGAAAGTGGGTCTTTGTGTGTGTATGTGCATGTACAGGCTGCGGTTTGAGTCACAGTGATGGGTGTCTCTGTGTGGTGTTATAGGCTGTGCATTGAATCACAGCCCTGTGTTAGTGTTGTGTATTTGGTGCTGTAGAGTCTGCATGAGTCACAGTAAGGTGTGTGTGTGTGCTGCTATATGCTGAGAATTGAGTCACACCTAGGTGAGTGTATGTGTATGTGTATGCTGATATGGGATTTGCATTGAATCACTGAACGGTGTGTGTTTGTGTGTGTGTGTACTGCTATAGTCTGTACACTGAGACATGTTAAGGTGTGTTTCTGTGTGTGTGTGTGCGGGTATAGGCTATGCATTGACTCACATTGAGCCATGTGTTTGTATGTGCTAGTATATACTGTTCATTGAGTCTCAGTGAGCCTTTGTTTTGTGTGTCTGTTTACTTGTATGGGCTTGGCATTGAGTCTCAGACAGGTGTGTGTGTGTGTCTGTGTGTCTGTGTGGTGGTATCATCTGCATTGAGTCACACGGCAGTGTGTGTGAGAGTGTGTGTGTGTGCAGGTACAGGCTGGTATTGAATGACAGTGAGCCGTGTGTGTGCCTGTGTGTGTGTGTGTGCTGGAATAGGCAGAGCATTGAGTCTCAGGTGTGTGTATGTGTGTGTGTATGCTGGTATGGTCTCTGCATTGATTCACTAAGGTGTGTTGTGTGTGTATGTACATGGAGCTGAAGACTGTACACTGATTCACAGTGAGCTGTGTGTGTATGTGTGTGTGTGTGTGATGGTATGGGCTTTGCATTGAGTCACTGAGGTGTGTGTCTGTGTGTGTATACCTGGAACTACAGACTGTGCACTGATTCACAATGAGCCATGTGTGAATGTGTGTATGTGATAGTATAGGGTGTGCATAGAGTCACAAAGAGCCGTGCATATGTGTCTTTGCATGGGTGTTGTGGTATAGGGTCTGCGTTGTGTCACAGTGACTGTGTGTGTGTGTGTGTTTGTGATGGTATAGTACGTGCATTGAATCAGAGAGAGCCATGCATGTGTCTCTGTGTGTGTGTGCTGGCATAGGCATTACATTGAGTCACAGTGAGAAATGTGTTTGTATGCTGGTGTAGACTCTGCATTGAGTCACAGTAAGCCTTGTGTGTGTGCCAGTACAGGCTGTGCATTGAGTCAGTGAGTCATATGTGTGTGTGTGTTTGTGTGTGTGTGTGCTGGTTTAGGCAGTGCATTGAGTCCAATGAGCAGTGTATGTTTGTGTGTGTGTGTGTGTGCTGCTATAGGTGGTTCACTGAGTCACAGTCAGGTATGTGTGAGTGAGTGTTTGTGTGTTCTTCTATAGGCTGTGCATTGATTCACAGTGAGCTCTGTGTGTATGGTGGTATAGGCGGTGCATTGAATCACAGTGATGGTTGTTTTTCTGTGTGTATGCTGCAGTAGGCTGTGAATTGAGTCACAGAAGGTGGGTCTTTGTGTGCGTATGTGCAGGTACAAGCTGCAGTTCGAGTCACAGTGATGGGTGTCTCTGTGTGATGTTATAGGCTGTGCATTGAATCACAGCGAGCCGTATTAGTGTGTGTACGTGTATTTGTGTATGCGTGTGTGTGTGTGATGGTACAGGCTGAACATTGAGTCACTGAGGTGTGCATGTGTGTATGTGGTGTTACAGACTGTTCGTTAGGTCAAACTGAGCAATATGTGTGTGTAGGGGTGTGTGTGTACAGTTATTTGCTGTGCACTGAGTCACAGTGAACCATGTGTGTGTGGGGAGCTGGTATAGTCAGAGCACTGAGTCACAGTTGAATGTGTGGGAGTTGTTTGTGTATGTGTGTGTGTATTTGCTGGTGTAGACTGTGCATTGAGTCACAGTGAGTAGTGCGGTGTGTGTGTGCTGTGATGGTGTGGACTGTGGTTTTATCCACTTTGACCTGAACGGCTGTGTGTGTTTGTGTGTGTGTGTGTGCTGGCACTAGATGACAGTTGAGACAGAGTGGGCTGTGTGTCTGTGTGTGCGCTGGTATAGACTCTGTATTGAGTCACTGTGAGCTGTGTGTGTATGTGTGTGCTCGTATAGGCTGTGCATTGAGTCACAGTGAGGTGTTTGTGTGTGTGTGTGCTGGTACAGGAAGCGTTTTGAGTCACAGTCTCGTGTGTGTGTGTGTGCATGTGAGTTTGTGTGCTGGTATGGGCTTTATTGTGCTGGTATGGGCTTTATTGACTCATGGGTGTGTGTGTGAGTGTGGGTGATACAGACTGCATTGAGTCACAGTGCGCTGTGTGTGTGTGTGCTGGTATAGGCGATTTATTGAGTACCAGTGAGCCATGTGTGAGTGCGTGTTGGTGTGTGTGTGTGTGTACTGGTATAGGCTGTGCATTGAGTCACAGTGAGGCCTGCATCTGTGCATGTCTGTGTTTGTGTGTGTGTGTTTGCTGGTATAGGGTGAGCTTTGAATCACTCTGAGGTGTGTGTGCATGTGCTGGTAAAATTGTGCCTTGATTCACTGTGCCATGTGAGTGTGTGTGCACGCTGGTATAGGTTGTGCATTGAGTCAGAGTGGGAGGTGTGTGTGTCTGTGTGTTCTGGTATAGGCTGACAATTGAGGCACACTGAGGTCTGTGTGCACATGTGTGTATATGTGTGCTGGTACAGCCTGCTCATTGAGTCATATTGAGTTTTTTGTGTGTGTGTGTGCAAGTAGAGGCAGCACATTGAGTCACAGTGAGGTGTATGTGTGTGATGTTATATGCTATGCACTGATTCATAGGGAGGTTTGTGTCTGTGTGTGTGCACTTTCTAGTTTAGGATTTGCATTGAATCACACTGAGCTGTGTTTTTGAGTGTCAGTATGTGTGCGTGTGTGGAGGTATGGGCTGTGGATTGACTCACATTTTGCCGTATGTGCTTCTCTGTGTGTGTATGTCTGCTAGCATATCCTGTGCACTAAGTCACAGGGAGCCATGTGTGTGTGTGTGTGTGTGTCCTGGTACAGAGTGTGCATTGATTCACAGTCAGCCATGTGTGTGTGTGTGTGAGTGCACTGGTATAGGATGTGCAGTGAGTCAGAGTGCTGTGTGTGTGTGTCTGCATGTTCTGATATAGGCTGACCATTGTGTAACATTGAGGGTGTGTGTGTGTGTGTGCTGGTATAGGCTGCATATTTTGTCACAGTGAGCTGTGTGTGTGTGTATGTGTAGGTACAGGCTGTGCATTGAGTCACAGTGTGGGGTGTGTGTGTGATGTTATATTCTGTGCACTAGGACAGAGTGAGCCGTGTGTGTGTGCTGGTATAATCTGAACATTGAGTCACAGTGTGGTGTGGTGTGTGTGCCTTTGCTGGTATGGACTGTGCATTGAATCCCAGCCCTGTGTTAGTGTTTGTGTATTTGGTGCTGTAGAGTCTGCATGAGTCACAGAAAGATGTGTGTGTGTGTACTGATATAGGCTGTACACTGAGCCATATTAAGGTGTGTTTCTGTGTGTGTGTGTGCGGGTATAGGCTATGCATTGACTCACATTGAGCCATGTGTTTGTATGTGCTAGTATACACTGTTCATTGAGTCTCAGTGAGCCTTTGTTTTGTGTGTCTGTTTACTTGTATGGGCTTAGCATTGAGTCTCAGACAGGTGTGTGTGTGTGTCTGTGTGTCTGTGTGGTGGTATCATCTGCATTGAGTCACACGGCAGTGTGTGTGAGAGTGTGTGTGTGTGCAGGTACAGGCTGGTATTGAATGACAGTGAGCCATGTGTGTGCCTGTGTGTGTGTGTGTGCTGGAATAGGCAGAGCATTGAGTCTCAGGTGTGTGTATGTGTGTGTGTATGCTGGTATGGTCTCTGCATTGATTCACTAAGGTGTGTTGTGTGTGTATGTACATGGAGCTGAAGACTGTTCACTGATTCACAGTGAGCTGTGTGTGTATGTGTGTGTGTGTGTGATGGTATGGGCTTTGCATTGAGTCACTGAGGTGTGTGTCTGTGTGTGTATACCTGGAACTACAGACTGTGCACTGATTCACAATGAGCCATGTGTGAATGTGTGTATGTGATAGTATAGGGTGTGCATAGAGTCACAAAGAGCCGTGCATATGTGTCTTTGCATGGGTGTTGTGGTATAGGGTCTGCGTTGTGTCACAGTGACTGTGCGTGTGTGTGTGTTTGTGATGGTATAGTACGTGCATTGAATCAGAGAGAGCCATGCATGTGTCTCTGTGTGTGTCTGCTGGCATAGGCATTACATTGAGTCACAGTGAGCCATGTGTTTGTATGCTGGTGTAGACTCTGCATTGAGTCACAGTAAGCCTTGTGTGTGTGCCAGTACAGGCTGTGCATTGAGTCAGTGAGTCATATGTGTGTGTGTGTTTGTGTGTGTGTGTGCTGGTTTAGGCAGTGCATTGAGTCCAATGAGCAGTGTATGTGTGTGTGTGTGTGTGCTGCTATAGGTGGTTCACTGAGTCACAGTCAGGTATGTGTGAGTGAGTGTTTGTGTGTTCTTCTATAGGCTGTGCATTGATTCACAGTGAGCTCTGTGTGTATGGTGGTATAGGCGGTGCATTGAATCACAGTGATGGTTGTTTTTCTGTGTGTATGCTGCAGTAGGCTGTGAATTGAGTCACAGAAGGTGGGTCTTTGTGTGTGTATGTGCAGGTACAAGCTGCAGTTCGAGTCACAGTGATGGGTGTCTCTGTGTGATGTTATAGGCTGTGCATTGAATCACAGCGAGCCGTATTAGTGTGTGTACGTGTATTTGTGTATGCGTGTGTGTGTGTGATGGTACAGGCTGAACATTGAGTCACTGAGGTGTGCATGTGTGTATGTGGTGTTACAGACTGTTCGTTAGGTCAAACTGAGCAATATGTGTGTGTAGGGGTGTGTGTGTACAGTTATTTGCTGTGCACTGAGTCACAGTGAACCATGTGTGTGTGGGGAGCTGGTATAGTCAGAGCACTGAGTCACAGTTGAATGTGTGGGAGTTGTTTGTGTATGTGTGTGTGTATTTGCTGGTGTAGACTGTGCATTGAGTCACAGTGAGTAGTGCGGTGTGTGTGTGCTGTGATGGTGTGGACTGTGGTTTTATCCACTTTGACCTGAACGGCTGTGTGTGTTTGTGTGTGTGTGTGTGCTGGCACTAGATGACAGTTGAGACAGAGTGGGCTGTGTGTCTGTGTGTGCGCTGGTATAGACTCTGTATTGAGTCACTGTGAGCTGTGTGTGTATGTGTGTGCTCGTATAGGCTGTGCATTGAGTCACAGTGAGGTGTTTGTGTGTGTGTGTGCTGGTACAGGAAGCGTTTTGAGTCACAGTCTCGTGTGTGTGTGTGTGCATGTGAGTTTGTGTGCTGGTATGGGCTTTATTGTGCTGGTATGGGCTTTATTGACTCATGGGTGTGTGTGTGAGTGTGGGTGATACAGACTGCATTGAGTCACAGTGCGCTGTGTGTGTGTGTGCTGGTATAGGCGATTTATTGAGTACCAGTGAGCCATGTGTGAGTGCGTGTTGGTGTGTGTGTGTGTGTACTGGTATAGGCTGTGCATTGAGTCACAGTGAGGCCTGCATCTGTGCATGTCTGTGTTTGTGTGTGTGTGTTTGCTGGTATAGGCTGAGCTTTGAATCACTCTGAGGTGTGTGTGCATGTGCTGGTAAAATTGTGCCTTGATTCACTGTGCCATGTGAGTGTGTGTGCACGCTGGTATAGGTTGTGCATTGAGTCAGAGTGCGAGGTGTGTGTGTCTGTGTGTTCTGGTATAGGCTGACAATTGAGGCACACTGAGGTCTGTGTGCACATGTGTGTATATGTGTGCTGGTACAGCCTGCTCATTGAGTCATATTGAGTTTTGTGTGTGTGTGTGTGCAGGTAGAGGCAGCACATTGAGTCACAGTGAGGTGTATGTGTGTGATGTTATATGCTATGCACTGATTCATAGGGAGGTTTGTGTCTGTGTGTGTGCACTTTCTAGTTTAGGATTTGCATTGAATCACACTGAGCTGTGTTTTTGAGTGTCAGTATGTGTGCGTGTGTGGAGGTATGGGCTGTGGATTGACTCACATTTTGCCGTATGTGCTTCTCTGTGTGTGTATGTCTGCTAGCATATCCTGTGCACTAAGTCACAGGGAGCCATGTGTGTGTGTGTGTGTGTGTCCTGGTACAGAGTGTGCATTGATTCACAGTCAGCCATGTGTGTGTGTGTGTGAGTGCACTGGTATAGGATGTGCAGTGAGTCAGAGTGCTGTGTGTGTGTGTCTGCATGTTCTGATATAGGCTGACCATTGTGTAACATTGAGGGTGTGTGTGTGTGTGTGCTGGTATAGGCTGCATATTTTGTCACAGTGAGCTGTGTGTGTGTGTATGTGTAGGTACAGGCTGTGCATTGAGTCACAGTGTGGGGTGTGTGTGTGATGTTATATTCTGTGCACTAGGACAGAGTGAGCCGTGTGTGTGTGCTGGTATAATCTGAACATTGAGTCACAGTGTGGTGTGGTGTGTGTGCCTTTGCTGGTATGGACTGTGCATTGAATCCCAGCCCTGTGTTAGTGTTTGTGTATTTGGTGCTGTAGAGTCTGCATGAGTCACAGAAAGATGTGTGTGTGTGTACTGATATAGGCTGTACACTGAGCCATATTAAGGTGTGTTTCTGTGTGTGTGTGTGCGGGTATAGGCTATGCATTGACTCACATTGAGCCATGTGTTTGTATGTGCTACTATACGCTATTCATTGAGTCTCAGTGAGCCATTGTTGTGTGTGTCTGTTTACTTGTATGGGCTTGGCATTGAGTCACAGAGAGGTGTTTGTGTGTGTTTGTGTGTCTGTGTGGTGGTATAAACTGCATTGAGTCACATGGCGGAGTGTGTGAGAGTGTGTGTGTGTGCAGGTACAGGCTGGTATTGAACCACAGTGAGCCGTGTGTGTGTGTGCTGGAATAGGCAGAGCATTGAGTCTCAGGTGTGTGTATGTGTGTGTGTATGCTGGTATGGTCTCTGCATTGATTCACTAAGGTGTGTTGTGTGTGTATGTACATGGAGCTGAAGACTGTACACTGATTCACAGTGAGCTGTGTGTGTATGTGTGTGTGTGTGTGATGGTATGGGCTTTGCATTGAGTCACTGAGGTGTGTGTCTGTGTGTGTATACCTGGAACTACAGACTGTGCACTGATTCACAATGAGCCATGTGTGAATGTGTGTATGTGATAGTATAGGGTGTGCATAGAGTCACAAAGAGCTGTGCATATGTGTCTTTGCATGGGTGTTGTGGTATAGGGTCTGAGTTGTGTCACAGTGACTGTGCGTGTGTGTGTGTTTGTGATGGTATAGTACATGCATTGAATCAGAGAGAGCCATGCATGTGTCTCTGTGTGTGTGTGCTGGCATAGGCATTACATTGAGTCACAGTGAGCCATGTGTTTGTATGCTGGTGTAGACTCTGCATTGAGTCACAGTAAGCCTTGTGTGTGTGCCAGTACAGGCTGTGCATTGAGTCATTGAGTCATATGTGTGTGTGTGTGTGTGTGTGTGTGCTGATATATGAAGTGCATTGAGTCCAAGTGAATCATGTATGTTTGTGTGTGTTTGTGGGTGCTGCTATAGGTGGTTCACTGAGTCACAGTCAGGTATGTGTGAGTGTTTGTGTGTTCTTGTATAGGCTGTGCATTGATTCACAGTGAGGCATGTGTGTAAGCTGGTACAGGAGGTGCATTGAGTCACAGTGATGGTTGTGTTTGTGTGTGTGTGTGTGCTGCAGTAGGCTGTGTATTGAGTCACAGAAAGTGGGTCTTTGTGTGTGTATGTGCATGTACAGGCTGCGGTTTGAGTCACAGTGATGGGTGTCTCTGTGTGGTGTTATAGGCTGTGCATTGAATCACAGCCCTGTGTTAGTGTTGTGTATTTGGTGCTGTAGAGTCTGCATGAGTCACAGTAAGGTGTGTGTGTGTGCTGCTATATGCTGAGAATTGAGTCACACCTAGGTGAGTGTATGTGTATGTGTATGCTGATATGGGATTTGCATTGAATCACTGAGCGGTGTGTGTTTGTGTGTGTGTGTACTGCTATAGTCTGTACACTGAGCCATGTTAAGGTGTGTTTCTGTGTGTGTGTGTGCGGGTATAGGCTATGCATTGACTCACATTGAGCCATGTGTTTGTATGTGCTAGTATACACTGTTCATTGAGTCTCAGTGAGCCTTTGTTTTGTGTGTCTGTTTACATGTATGGGCTTGGCATTGAGTATCAGACAGGTGTGAGTGTGTGTCTGTGTGTCTGTGTGGTGGTATCATCTGCATTGAGTCACACGGCAGTGTGTGTGAGAGTGTGGATGTGTGCAGGTACAGGCTGGTATTGAATGACAGTGAGCCGTGTGTGTGCCTGTGTGTGTGTGTGTGCTGGAATAGGCAGAGCATTGAGTCTCAGGTGTGTGTATGTGTGTGTGTATGCTGGTATGGTCTCTGCATTGATTCACTAAGGTGTGTTGTGTGTGTATGTACATGGAGCTGAAGACTGTACACTGATTCACAGTGAGCTGTGTGTGTATGTGTGTGTGTGTGTGATGGTATGGGCTTTGCATTGAGTCACTGAGGTGTGTGTCTGTGTGTGTATACCTGGAACTACAGACTGTGCACTGATTCACAATGAGCCATGTGTGAATGTGTGTATGTGATAGTATAGGGTGTGCATAGAGTCACAAAGAGCCGTGCATATGTGTCTTTGCATGGGTGTTGTGGTATAGGGTCTGCGTTGTGTCACAGTGACTGTGCATGTGTGTGTGTTTGTGATGGTATAGTACGTGCATTGAATCAGAGAGAGCCATGCATGTGTCTCTGTGTGTGTGTGCTGGCATAGGCATTACATTGAGTCACAGTGAGCCATGTGTTTGTATGCTGGTGTAGACTCTGCATTGAGTCACAGTAAGCCTTGTGTGTGTGCCAGTACAGGCTGTGCATTGAGTCAGTGAGTCATATGTGTGTGTGTGTTTGTGTGTGTGTGTGCTGGTTTAGGCAGTGCATTGAGTCCAATGAGCAGTGTATGTTTGTGTGTGTGTGTGTGTGCTGCTATAGGTGGTTCACTGAGTCACAGTCAGGTATGTGTGAGTGAGTGTTTGTGTGTTCTTCTATAGGCTGTGCATTGATTCACAGTGAGCTCTGTGTGTATGGTGGTATAGGCGGTGCATTGAATCACAGTGATGGTTGTTTTTCTGTGTGTATGCTGCAGTAGGCTGTGAATTGAGTCACAGAAGGTGGGTCTTTGTGTGTGTATGTGCAGGTACAAGCTGCAGTTCGAGTCACAGTGATGGGTGTCTCTGTGTGATGTTATAGGCTGTGCATTGAATCACAGCGAGCCGTATTAGTGTGTGTACGTGTATTTGTGTATGTGTGTGTGTGTGTGATGGTACAGGCTGAACATTGAGTCACTGAGGTGTGCATGTGTGTATGTGGTGTTACAGACTGTTCGTTAGGTCAAACTGAGCAATATGTGTGTGTAGGGGTGTGTGTGTACAGTTATTTGCTGTGCACTGAGTCACAGTGAACCATGTGTGTGTGGGGAGCTGGTATAGTCAGAGCACTGAGTCACAGTTGAATGTGTGGGAGTTGTTTGTGTATGTGTGTGTGTATTTGCTGGTGTAGACTGTGCATTGAGTCACAGTGAGTAGTGCGGTGTGTGTGTGCTGTGATGCTGTGGACTGTGGTTTTATCCACTTTGACCTGAACGGCTGTGTGTGTTTGTGTGTTTGTGTGTGTGTGTGTGCTGGCACTAGATGACAGTTGAGACAGAGTGGGCTGTGTGTCTGTGTGTGCGCTGGTATAGACTCTGTATTGAGTCACTGTGAGCTGTGTGTGTATGTGTGTGCTCGTATAGGCTGTGCATTGAGTCACAGTGAGGTGTTTGTGTGTGTGTGTGCTGGTACAGGAAGCGTTTTGAGTCACAGTCTCATGTGTGTGTGTGTGCATGTGAGTTTGTGTGCTGGTATGGGCTTTATTGTGCTGGTATGGGCTTTATTGACTCATGGGTGTGTGTGTGAGTGTGGGTGATACAGACTGCATTGAGTCACAGTGCGCTGTGTGTGTGTGTGCTGGTATAGGCGATTTATTGAGTACCAGTGAGCCATGTGTGAGTGCGTGTTGGTGTGTGTGTGTGTGTACTGGTATAGGCTGTGCATTGAGTCACAGTGAGGCCTGCATCTGTGCATGTCTGTGTTTGTGTGTGTGTGTTTGCTGGTATAGGCTGAGCTTTGAATCACTCTGAGGTGTGTGTGCATGTGCTGGTAAAATTGTGCCTTGATTCACTGTGCCATGTGAGTGTGTGTGCACGCTGGTATAGGTTGTGCATTGAGTCAGAGTGGGAGGTGTGTGTGTCTGTGTGTTCTGGTATAGGCTGACAATTGAGGCACACTGAGGTCTGTGTGCACATGTGTGTATATGTGTGCTGGTACAGCCTGCTCATTGAGTCATATTGAGTTTTGTGTGTGTGTGTGTGCAGGTAGAGGCAGCACATTGAGTCACAGTGAGGTGTATGTGTGTGATGTTATATGCTATGCACTGATTCATAGGGAGGTTTGTGTCTGTGTGTGTGCACTTTCTAGTTTAGGATTTGCATTGAATCACACTGAGCTGTGTTTTTGAGTGTCAGTATGTGTGCATGTGTGGAGGTATGGGCTGTGGATTGACTCACATTTTGCCGTATGTGCTTCTCTGTGTGTGTATGTCTGCTAGCATATCCTGTGCACTAAGTCACAGGGAGCCGTGTGTGTGTGTGTGTGTGTCCTGGTACAGAGTGTGCATTGATTCACAGTCAGCCATGTGTGTGTGTGTGTGAGTGCACTGGTATAGGATGTGCAGTGAGTCAGAGTGCTGTGTGTGTGTGTCTGCATGTTCTGATATAGGCTGACCATTGTGTAACATTGAGGGTGTGTGTGTGTGTGTGCTGGTATAGGCTGCATATTTTGTCACAGTGAGCTGTGTGTGTGTGTATGTGTAGGTACAGGCTGTGCATTGAGTCACAGTGTGGGGTGTGTGTGTGATGTTATATTCTGTGCACTAGGACAGAGTGAGCCGTGTGTGTGTGCTGGTATAATCTGAACATTGAGTCACAGTGTGGTGTGGTGTGTGTGCCTTTGCTGGTATGGACTGTGCATTGAATCCCAGCCCTGTGTTAGTGTTTGTGTATTTGGTGCTGTAGAGTCTGCATGAGTCACAGAAAGATGTGTGTGTGTGTACTGATATAGGCTGTACACTGAGCCATATTAAGGTGTGTTTCTGTGTGTGTGTGTGCGGGTATAGGCTATGCATTGACTCACATTGAGCCATGTGTTTGTATGTGCTAGTATACACTGTTCATTGAGTCTCAGTGAGCCTTTGTTTTGTGTGTCTGTTTACTTGTATGGGCTTAGCATTGAGTCTCAGACAGGTGTGTGTGTGTGTCTGTGTGTCTGTGTGGTGGTATCATCTGCATTGAGTCACACGGCAGTGTGTGTGAGAGTGTGTGTGTGTGCAGGTACAGGCTGGTATTGAATGACAGTGAGCCATGTGTGTGCCTGTGTGTGTGTGTGTGCTGGAATAGGCAGAGCATTGAGTCTCAGGTGTGTGTATGTGTGTGTGTATGCTGGTATGGTCTCTGCATTGATTCACTAAGGTGTGTTGTGTGTGTATGTACATGGAGCTGAAGACTGTTCACTGATTCACAGTGAGCTGTGTGTGTATGTGTGTGTGTGTGTGATGGTATGGGCTTTGCATTGAGTCACTGAGGTGTGTGTCTGTGTGTGTATACCTGGAACTACAGACTGTGCACTGATTCACAATGAGCCATGTGTGAATGTGTGTATGTGATAGTATAGGGTGTGCATAGAGTCACAAAGAGCCGTGCATATGTGTCTTTGCATGGGTGTTGTGGTATAGGGTCTGCGTTGTGTCACAGTGACTGTGCGTGTGTGTGTGTTTGTGATGGTATAGTACGTGCATTGAATCAGAGAGAGCCATGCATGTGTCTCTGTGTGTGTCTGCTGGCATAGGCATTACATTGAGTCACAGTGAGCCATGTGTTTGTATGCTGGTGTAGACTCTGCATTGAGTCACAGTAAGCCTTGTGTGTGTGCCAGTACAGGCTGTGCATTGAGTCAGTGAGTCATATGTGTGTGTGTGTTTGTGTGTGTGTGTGCTGGTTTAGGCAGTGCATTGAGTCCAATGAGCAGTGTATGTGTGTGTGTGTGTGTGCTGCTATAGGTGGTTCACTGAGTCACAGTCAGGTATGTGTGAGTGAGTGTTTGTGTGTTCTTCTATAGGCTGTGCATTGATTCACAGTGAGCTCTGTGTGTATGGTGGTATAGGCGGTGCATTGAATCACAGTGATGGTTGTTTTTCTGTGTGTATGCTGCAGTAGGCTGTGAATTGAGTCACAGAAGGTGGGTCTTTGTGTGTGTATGTGCAGGTACAAGCTGCAGTTCGAGTCACAGTGATGGGTGTCTCTGTGTGATGTTATAGGCTGTGCATTGAATCACAGCGAGCCGTATTAGTGTGTGTACGTGTATTTGTGTATGCGTGTGTGTGTGTGATGGTACAGGCTGAACATTGAGTCACTGAGGTGTGCATGTGTGTATGTGGTGTTACAGACTGTTCGTTAGGTCAAACTGAGCAATATGTGTGTGTAGGGGTGTGTGTGTACAGTTATTTGCTGTGCACTGAGTCACAGTGAACCATGTGTGTGTGGGGAGCTGGTATAGTCAGAGCACTGAGTCACAGTTGAATGTGTGGGAGTTGTTTGTGTATGTGTGTGTGTATTTGCTGGTGTAGACTGTGCATTGAGTCACAGTGAGTAGTGCGGTGTGTGTGTGCTGTGATGGTGTGGACTGTGGTTTTATCCACTTTGACCTGAACGGCTGTGTGTGTTTGTGTGTGTGTGTGTGCTGGCACTAGATGACAGTTGAGACAGAGTGGGCTGTGTGTCTGTGTGTGCGCTGGTATAGACTCTGTATTGAGTCACTGTGAGCTGTGTGTGTATGTGTGTGCTCGTATAGGCTGTGCATTGAGTCACAGTGAGGTGTTTGTGTGTGTGTGTGCTGGTACAGGAAGCGTTTTGAGTCACAGTCTCGTGTGTGTGTGTGTGCATGTGAGTTTGTGTGCTGGTATGGGCTTTATTGTGCTGGTATGGGCTTTATTGACTCATGGGTGTGTGTGTGAGTGTGGGTGATACAGACTGCATTGAGTCACAGTGCGCTGTGTGTGTGTGTGCTGGTATAGGCGATTTATTGAGTACCAGTGAGCCATGTGTGAGTGCGTGTTGGTGTGTGTGTGTGTGTACTGGTATAGGCTGTGCATTGAGTCACAGTGAGGCCTGCATCTGTGCATGTCTGTGTTTGTGTGTGTGTGTTTGCTGGTATAGGCTGAGCTTTGAATCACTCTGAGGTGTGTGTGCATGTGCTGGTAAAATTGTGCCTTGATTCACTGTGCCATGTGAGTGTGTGTGCACGCTGGTATAGGTTGTGCATTGAGTCAGAGTGCGAGGTGTGTGTGTCTGTGTGTTCTGGTATAGGCTGACAATTGAGGCACACTGAGGTCTGTGTGCACATGTGTGTATATGTGTGCTGGTACAGCCTGCTCATTGAGTCATATTGAGTTTTGTGTGTGTGTGTGTGCAGGTAGAGGCAGCACATTGAGTCACAGTGAGGTGTATGTGTGTGATGTTATATGCTATGCACTGATTCATAGGGAGGTTTGTGTCTGTGTGTGTGCACTTTCTAGTTTAGGATTTGCATTGAATCACACTGAGCTGTGTTTTTGAGTGTCAGTATGTGTGCGTGTGTGGAGGTATGGGCTGTGGATTGACTCACATTTTGCCGTATGTGCTTCTCTGTGTGTGTATGTCTGCTAGCATATCCTGTGCACTAAGTCACAGGGAGCCATGTGTGTGTGTGTGTGTGTGTCCTGGTACAGAGTGTGCATTGATTCACAGTCAGCCATGTGTGTGTGTGTGTGAGTGCACTGGTATAGGATGTGCAGTGAGTCAGAGTGCTGTGTGTGTGTGTCTGCATGTTCTGATATAGGCTGACCATTGTGTAACATTGAGGGTGTGTGTGTGTGTGTGCTGGTATAGGCTGCATATTTTGTCACAGTGAGCTGTGTGTGTGTGTATGTGTAGGTACAGGCTGTGCATTGAGTCACAGTGTGGGGTGTGTGTGTGATGTTATATTCTGTGCACTAGGACAGAGTGAGCCGTGTGTGTGTGCTGGTATAATCTGAACATTGAGTCACAGTGTGGTGTGGTGTGTGTGCCTTTGCTGGTATGGACTGTGCATTGAATCCCAGCCCTGTGTTAGTGTTTGTGTATTTGGTGCTGTAGAGTCTGCATGAGTCACAGAAAGATGTGTGTGTGTGTACTGATATAGGCTGTACACTGAGCCATATTAAGGTGTGTTTCTGTGTGTGTGTGTGCGGGTATAGGCTATGCATTGACTCACATTGAGCCATGTGTTTGTATGTGCTACTATACGCTATTCATTGAGTCTCAGTGAGCCATTGTTGTGTGTGTCTGTTTACTTGTATGGGCTTGGCATTGAGTCACAGAGAGGTGTTTGTGTGTGTTTGTGTGTCTGTGTGGTGGTATAAACTGCATTGAGTCACATGGCGGAGTGTGTGAGAGTGTGTGTGTGTGCAGGTACAGGCTGGTATTGAACCACAGTGAGCCGTGTGTGTGTGTGCTGGAATAGGCAGAGCATTGAGTCTCAGGTGTGTGTATGTGTGTGTGTATGCTGGTATGGTCTCTGCATTGATTCACTAAGGTGTGTTGTGTGTGTATGTACATGGAGCTGAAGACTGTACACTGATTCACAGTGAGCTGTGTGTGTATGTGTGTGTGTGTGTGATGGTATGGGCTTTGCATTGAGTCACTGAGGTGTGTGTCTGTGTGTGTATACCTGGAACTACAGACTGTGCACTGATTCACAATGAGCCATGTGTGAATGTGTGTATGTGATAGTATAGGGTGTGCATAGAGTCACAAAGAGCTGTGCATATGTGTCTTTGCATGGGTGTTGTGGTATAGGGTCTGAGTTGTGTCACAGTGACTGTGCGTGTGTGTGTGTTTGTGATGGTATAGTACATGCATTGAATCAGAGAGAGCCATGCATGTGTCTCTGTGTGTGTGTGCTGGCATAGGCATTACATTGAGTCACAGTGAGCCATGTGTTTGTATGCTGGTGTAGACTCTGCATTGAGTCACAGTAAGCCTTGTGTGTGTGCCAGTACAGGCTGTGCATTGAGTCATTGAGTCATATGTGTGTGTGTGTGTGTGTGTGTGTGTGCTGATATATGAAGTGCATTGAGTCCAAGTGAATCATGTATGTTTGTGTGTGTTTGTGGGTGCTGCTATAGGTGGTTCACTGAGTCACAGTCAGGTATGTGTGAGTGTTTGTGTGTTCTTGTATAGGCTGTGCATTGATTCACAGTGAGGCATGTGTGTAAGCTGGTACAGGAGGTGCATTGAGTCACAGTGATGGTTGTGTTTGTGTGTGTGTGTGTGCTGCAGTAGGCTGTGTATTGAGTCACAGAAAGTGGGTCTTTGTGTGTGTATGTGCATGTACAGGCTGCGGTTTGAGTCACAGTGATGGGTGTCTCTGTGTGGTGTTATAGGCTGTGCATTGAATCACAGCCCTGTGTTAGTGTTGTGTATTTGGTGCTGTAGAGTCTGCATGAGTCACAGTAAGGTGTGTGTGTGTGCTGCTATATGCTGAGAATTGAGTCACACCTAGGTGAGTGTATGTGTATGTGTATGCTGATATGGGATTTGCATTGAATCACTGAACGGTGTGTGTTTGTGTGTGTGTGTACTGCTATAGTCTGTACACTGAGACATGTTAAGGTGTGTTTCTGTGTGTGTGTGTGCGGGTATAGGCTATGCATTGACTCACATTGAGCCATGTGTTTGTATGTGCTAGTATACACTGTTCATTGAGTCTCAGTGAGCCTTTGTTTTGTGTGTCTGTTTACTTGTATGGGCTTGGCATTGAGTCTCAGACAGGTGTGTGTGTGTGTCTGTGTGTCTGTGTGGTGGTATCATCTGCATTGAGTCACACGGCAGTGTGTGTGAGAGTGTGTGTGTGTGCAGGTAGAGGCTGGTATTGAATGACAGTGAGCCGTGTGTGTGCCTGTGTGTGTGTGTGTGCTGGAATAGGCAGAGCATTGAGTCTCAGGTGTGTGTATGTGTGTGTGTATGCTGGTATGGTCTCTGCATTGATTGACTAAGGTGTGTTGTGTGTGTATGTACATGGAGCTGAAGACTGTACACTGATTCACAGTGAGCTGTGTGTGTATGTGTGTGTGTGTGTGATGGTATGGGCTTTGCATTGAGTCACTGAGGTGTGTGTCTGTGTGTGTATACCTGGAACTACAGACTGTGCACTGATTCACAATGAGCCATGTGTGAATGTGTGTATGTGATAGTATAGGGTGTGCATAGAGTCACAAAGAGCCGTGCATATGTGTCTTTGCATGGGTGTTGTGGTATAGGGTCTGCGTTGTGTCACAGTGACTGTGCGTGTGTGTGTGTTTGTGATGGTATAGTACGTGCATTGAATCAGAGAGAGCCATGCATGTGTCTCTGTGTGTGTGTGCTGGCATAGGCATTACATTGAGTCACAGTGAGCCATGTGTTTGTATGCTGGTGTAGACTCTGCATTGAGTCACAGTAAGCCTTGTGTGTGTGCCAGTACAGGCTGTGCATTGAGTCAGTGAGTCATATGTGTGTGTGTGTTTGTGTGTGTGTGTGCTGGTTTAGGCAGTGCATTGAGTCCAATGAGCAGTGTATGTTTGTGTGTGTGTGTGTGTGCTGCTATAGGTGGTTCACTGAGTCACAGTCAGGTATGTGTGAGTGAGTGTTTGTGTGTTCTTCTATAGGCTGTGCATTGATTCACAGTGAGCTCTGTGTGTATGGTGGTATAGGCGGTGCATTGAATCACAGTGATGGTTGTTTTTCTGTGTGTATGCTGCAGTAGGCTGTGAATTGAGTCACAGAAGGTGGGTCTTTGTGTGCGTATGTGCAGGTACAAGCTGCAGTTCGAGTCACAGTGATGGGTGTCTCTGTGTGATGTTATAGGCTGTGCATTGAATCACAGCGAGCCGTATTAGTGTGTGTACGTGTATTTGTGTATGCGTGTGTGTGTGTGATGGTACAGGCTGAACATTGAGTCACTGAGGTGTGCATGTGTGTATGTGGTGTTACAGACTGTTCGTTAGGTCAAACTGAGCAATATGTGTGTGTAGGGGTGTGTGTGTACAGTTATTTGCTGTGCACTGAGTCACAGTGAACCATGTGTGTGTGGGGAGCTGGTATAGTCAGAGCACTGAGTCACAGTTGAATGTGTGGGAGTTGTTTGTGTATGTGTGTGTGTATTTGCTGGTGTAGACTGTGCATTGAGTCACAGTGAGTAGTGCGGTGTGTGTGTGCTGTGATGGTGTGGACTGTGGTTTTATCCACTTTGACCTGAACGGCTGTGTGTGTTTGTGTGTTTGTGTGTGTGTGTGTGTGCTGGCACTAGATGACAATTGAGACAGAGTGGGCTGTGTGTCTGTGTGTGCGCTGGTATAGACTCTGTATTGAGTCACTGTGAGCTGTGTGTGTATGTGTGTGCTCGTATAGGCTGTGCATTGAGTCACAGTGAGGTGTTTGTGTGTGTGTGTGCTGGTACAGGAAGCGTTTTGAGTCACAGTCTCGTGTGTGTGTGTGTGCATGTGAGTTTGTGTGCTGGTATGGGCTTTATTGTGCTGGTATGGGCTTTATTGACTCATGGGTGTGTGTGTGAGTGTGGGTGATACAGACTGCATTGAGTCACAGTGCGCTGTGTGTGTGTGTGCTGGTATAGGCGATTTATTGAGTACCAGTGAGCCATGTGTGAGTGCGTGTTGGTGTGTGTGTGTGTGTACTGGTATAGGCTGTGCATTGAGTCACAGTGAGGCCTGCATCTGTGCATGTCTGTGTTTGTGTGTGTGTGTTTGCTGGTATAGGCTGAGCTTTGAATCACTCTGAGGTGTGTGTGCATGTGCTGGTAAAATTGTGCCTTGATTCACTGTGCCATGTGAGTGTGTGTGCACGCTGGTATAGGTTGTGCATTGAGTCAGAGTGGGAGGTGTGTGTGTCTGTGTGTTCTGGTATAGGCTGACAATTGAGGCACACTGAGGTCTGTGTGCACATGTGTGTATATGTGTGCTGGTACAGCCTGCTCATTGAGTCATATTGAGTTTTTTGTGTGTGTGTGTGCAGGTAGAGGCAGCACATTGAGTCACAGTGAGGTGTATGTGTGTGATGTTATATGCTATGCACTGATTCATAGGGAGGTTTGTGTCTGTGTGTGTGCACTTTCTAGTTTAGGATTTGCATTGAATCACACTGAGCTGTGTTTTTGAGTGTCAGTATGTGTGCGTGTGTGGAGGTATGGGCTGTGGATTGACTCACATTTTGCCGTATGTGCTTCTCTGTGTGTGTATGTCTGCTAGCATATCCTG
Organism: Pseudorca crassidens; assembly: GCF_039906515.1. NCBI lineage: Eukaryota > Metazoa > Chordata > Mammalia > Artiodactyla > Delphinidae > Pseudorca > Pseudorca crassidens. The sequence goes on from NC_090318.1 coordinate 12,202,587, forward strand.
TGCACTAAGTCACAGGGAGCCATGTGTGTGTGTGTGTGTGTGTGTCCTGGTACAGAGTGTGCATTGATTCACAGTCAGCCATGTGTGTGTGTGTGAGTGCACTGGTATAGGATGTGCAGTGAGTCAGAGTGATGTGTGTGTGTGTCTGCATGTTCTGATATAGGCTGACCATTGTGTAACATTGAGGGTGTGTGTGTGTGTGTGCTGGTATAGGCTGCATATTTTGTCACAGTGAGCTGTGTGTGTGTGTGTATGTGTAGGTACAGGCTGTGCATTGAGTCACAGTGTGGTGTGTGTGTGTGATGTTATATTCTGTACACTAGGAGAGAGTGAGCCGTGTGTGTGTGCTGGTATAATCTGAACATTGAGTCACAGTGTGGTGTGGTGTGTGTGCCTTTGCTGGTATGGACTGTGCATTGAATCCCAGCCCTGTGTTAGTGTTTGTGTATTTGGTGCTGTAGAGTCTGCATGAGTCACAGTAAGATGTGTGTGTGTGTACTGCTATAGGCTGTACACTGAGCCATATTAAGGTGTGTTTCTGTGTGTGTGTGTGCGGGTATAGGCTATACATTGACTCACATTGAGCCATGTGTTTGTATGTGCTACTATACGCTATTCATTGAGTCTCAGTGAGCCATTGTTGTGTGTGTCTGTTTACTTGTATGGGCTTGGCATTGAGTCTCAGACAGGTGTTTGTTTGTGTTTGTGTGTCTGTGTGGTGGTATAAACTGCATTGAGTCACACGGCGGTGTGTGTGAGAGTGTGTGTGTGTGCAGGTACAGGCTGGTATTGAACCACAGTGAGCCGTGTGTGTGTGTGCTGGAATAGGCAGAGCATTGAGTCTCAGGTGTGTGTATGTGTGTGTGTATGCTGGTGTGGTCTCTGCATTGATTCACTAAGGTGTGTTGTGTGTGTATGTACATGGAGCTGAAGACTGTACACTGATTCACAGTGAGCTGTGTGTGTATGTGTGTGTGCGTGTGATGGTATGGGCTTTGCATTGAGTCACTGAGGTGTGTGTCTGTGTGTGTATACCTGGAACTACAGACTGTGCACTGATTCACAATGAGCCATGTGTGAATGTGTGTATGTGATAGTATAGGGTGTTCATAGAGTCACAATGAGCCGTGCATATGTGTCTTTGCATGGGTGTTGTGGTATAGGCTGTGCATTGTGTCACAGTGACTGTGCATGTGTGTGTGTGTGTGTTTGTGATGGTATAGTACATGCATTGTATCAGAGAGAGCCATGCATGCGTCTCTGTGTGTGTGTGCTGGCATAGGCATTACATTGTGTCACAGTGAGCCATGTGTTTGTATGCTGGTGGAGACTCTGCATTGAGTCACAGTAAGACTTGTGTGTGTGCCAGTACAGGCTGTGCAAGGAGTCAGTGAGTCATATATGTGTGTGTGTGTGTGTGTGTGTGCTGATATATGAAGTGCATTGAGTCCAAGTGAATCATATATATTTGTGTGTGTTTGTGGGTGCTGCTATAGGTGGTTCACTGAGTCACAGTCAGGTATGTGTGAGTGTTTGTGTGTTCTTGTATAGGCTGTGCATTGATTCACAGTGAGGCATGTGTGTAAGCTGGTACAGGAGGTGCATTGAGTCACAGTGATGGTTGTGTTTGTGTGTGTGTGTGTGCTGCAGTAGGCTGTGTATTGAGTCACAGAAAGTGGGTCTTTGTGTGTGTATGTGCATGTACAGGCTGCGGTTTGAGTCACAGTGATGGGTGTCTCTGTGTGGTGTTATAGGCTGTGCATTGAATCACAGCCCTGTGTTAGTGTTGTGTATTTGGTGCTGTAGAGTCTGCATGAGTCACAGTAAGGTGTGTGTGTGTGCTGCTATATGCTGAGAATTGAGTCACACCTAGGTGAGTGTATGTGTATGTGTATGCTGATATGGGATTTGCATTGAATCACTGAACGGTGTGTGTTTGTGTGTGTGTGTACTGCTATAGTCTGTACACTGAGACATGTTAAGGTGTGTTTCTGTGTGTGTGTGTGCGGGTATAGGCTATGCATTGACTCACATTGAGCCATGTGTTTGTATGTGCTAGTATACACTGTTCATTGAGTCTCAGTGAGCCTTTGTTTTGTGTGTCTGTTTACTTGTATGGGCTTGGCATTGAGTCTCAGACAGGTGTGTGTGTGTGTCTGTGTGTCTGTGTGGTGGTATCATCTGCATTGAGTCACACGGCAGTGTGTGTGAGAGTGTGTGTGTGTGCAGGTACAGGCTGGTATTGAATGACAGTGAGCCGTGTGTGTGCCTGTGTGTGTGTGTGTGCTGGAATAGGCAGAGCATTGAGTCTCAGGTGTGTGTATGTGTGTGTGTATGCTGGTATGGTCTCTGCATTGATTCACTAAGGTGTGTTGTGTGTGTATGTACATGGAGCTGAAGACTGTACACTGATTCACAGTGAGCTGTGTGTGTATGTGTGTGTGTGTGTGATGGTATGGGCTTTGCATTGAGTCACTGAGGTGTGTGTCTGTGTGTGTATACCTGGAACTACAGACTGTGCACTGATTCACAATGAGCCATGTGTGAATGTGTGTATGTGATAGTATAGGGTGTGCATAGAGTCACAAAGAGCCGTGCATATGTGTCTTTGCATGGGTGTTGTGGTATAGGGTCTGCGTTGTGTCACAGTGACTGTGCCTGTGTGTGTGTGTTTGTGATGGTATAGTACGTGCATTGAATCAGAGAGAGCCATGCATGTGTCTCTGTGTGTGTGTGCTGGCATAGGCATTACATTGAGTCACAGTGAGCCATGTGTTTGTATGCTGGTGTAGACTCTGCATTGAGTCACAGTAAGCCTTGTGTGTGTGCCAGTACAGGCTGTGCATTGAGTCAGTGAGTCATATGTGTGTGTGTGTTTGTGTGTGTGTGTGCTGGTTTAGGCAGTGCATTGAGTCCAATGAGCAGTGTATGTTTGTGTGTGTGTGTGTGTGCTGCTATAGGTGGTTCACTGAGTCACAGTCAGGTATGTGTGAGTGAGTGTTTGTGTGTTCTTCTATAGGCTGTGCATTGATTCACAGTGAGCTCTGTGTGTATGGTGGTATAGGCGGTGCATTGAATCACAGTGATGGTTGTTTTTCTGTGTGTATGCTGCAGTAGGCTGTGAATTGAGTCACAGAAGGTGGGTCTTTGTGTGTGTATGTGCAAGTACAAGCTGCAGTTCGAGTCACAGTGATGGGTGTCTCTGTGTGATGTTATAGGCTGTGCATTGAATCACAGCGAGCCGTATTAGTGTGTGTACGTGTATTTGTGTATGCGTGTGTGTGTGTGATGGTACAGGCTGAACATTGAGTCACTGAGGTGTGCATGTGTGTATGTGGTGTTACAGACTGTTCGTTAGGTCAAACTGAGCAATATGTGTGTGTAGGGGTGTGTGTGTACAGTTATTTGCTGTGCACTGAGTCACAGTGAACCATGTGTGTGTGGGGAGCTGGTATAGTCAGAGCACTGAGTCACAGTTGAATGTGTGGGAGTTGTTTGTGTATGTGTGTGTGTATTTGCTGGTGTAGACTGTGCATTGAGTCACAGTGAGTAGTGCGGTGTGTGTGTGCTGTGATGGTGTGGACTGTGGTTTTATCCACTTTGACCTGAACGGCTGTGTGTGTTTGTGTGTTTGTGTGTGTGCTGGCACTAGATGACAATTGAGACAGAGTGGGCTGTGTGTCTGTGTGTGCGCTGGTATAGACTCTGTATTGAGTCACTGTGAGCTGTGTGTGTATGTGTGTGCTCGTATAGGCTGTGCATTGAGTCACAGTGAGGTGTTTGTGTGTGTGTGTGCTGGTACAGGAAGCGTTTTGAGTCACAGTCTCGTGTGTGTGTGTGTGCATGTGAGTTTGTGTGCTGGTATGGGCTTTATTGTGCTGGTATGGGCTTTATTGACTCATGGGTGTGTGTGTGAGTGTGGGTGATACAGACTGCATTGAGTCACAGTGCGCTGTGTGTGTGTGTGCTGGTATAGGCGATTTACTGAGTACCAGTGAGCCATGTGTGAGTGCATGTTGGTGTGTGTGTGTGTGTACTGGTATAGGCTGTGCATTGAGTCACAGTGAGGCCTGCATCTGTGCATGTCTGTGTTTGTGTGTGTGTGTTTGCTGGTATAGGCTGAGCTTTGAATCACTCTGAGGTGTGTGTGCATGTGCTGGTAAAATTGTGCCTTGATTCACTGTGCCATGTGAGTGTGTGTGCACGCTGGTATAGGTTGTGCATTGAGTCAGAGTGGGAGGTGTGTGTGTCTGTGTGTTCTGGTATAGGCTGACAATTGAGGCACACTGAGGTCTGTGTGCACATGTGTGTATATGTGTGCTGGTACAGCCTGCTCATTGAGTCATATTGAGTTTTTTGTGTGTGTGTGTGCAGGTAGAGGCAGCACATTGAGTCACAGTGAGGTGTATGTGTGTGATGTTATATGCTATGCACTGATTCATAGGGAGGTTTGTGTCTGTGTGTGTGCACTTTCTAGTTTAGGATTTGCATTGAATCACACTGAGCTGTGTTTTTGAGTGTCAGTATGTGTGCGTGTGTGGAGGTATGGGCTGTGGATTGACTCACATTTTGCCGTATCTGCTTCTCTGTGTGTGTATGTCTGCTAGCATATCCTGTCCACTGAGTCACAGGGAGCCATGTGTGTGTGTGTGTGTGTCCTGGTACAGAGTGTGCATTGATTCACAGTCAGCCATGTGTGTGTGTGTGTGTGAGTGCACTGGTATAGGATGGGCAGTGAGTCAGAGTGATGTGTGTGTGTGTCTGCATGTTCTGATATAGGCTGACCATTGTGTAACATTGAGGGTGTGTGTGTGTGTGTGCTGGTATAGGCTGCATATTTTGTCACAGTGAGCTGTGTGTGTGTGTATGTGTAGGTACAGGCTGTGCATTGAGTCACAGTGTGGGGTGTGTGTGTGATGTTATATTCTGTGCACTAGGACAGAGTGAGCCGTTTGTGTGTGCTGGTATAATCTGAACATTGAGTCACAGTGTGGTGTGGTGTGTGTGCCTTTGCTGGTATGGACTGTGCATTGAATCCCAGCCCTGTGTTCGTGTTTGTGTATTTGGTGCTGTAGAGTCTGCATGAGTCACAGTAAGATGTGTGTGTGTGTACTGCTATAGGCTGTACACTGAGCCATATTAAGCTGTGTTTCTGTGTGTGTGTGTGCGGGTATAGGCTGTGCATTGACTCACATTGAGCCATGTGTTTGTATGTGCTACTATATGCTATTCATTGAGTCTCAGTGAGCCATTGTTGTGTGTGTCTGTTTACTTGTATGGGCTTGGCATTGAGTCACAGAGAGGTGTTTGTGTGTGTTTGTGTGTCTGTGTGGTGGTATAAACTGCATTGAGTCACACGGCGGTGTGTGTGAGAGTGTGTGTGTGTGCAGGTACAGGCTGGTATTGAACCACAGTGAGCCGTGTGCGTGTGTGCTGGAATAGGCAGAGCATTGAGTCTCAGGTGTGTGTATGTGTGTGTGTATGCTGGTATGGTCTCTGCATTGATTCACTAAGGTGTGTTGTGTGTGTATGTACATGGAGCTGAAGACTGTACACTGATTCACAGTGAGCTGTGTGTGTATGTGTGTGTGTGTGTGATGGTATGGGCTTTGCATTGAGTCACTGAGGTGTGTGTCTGTGTGTGTATACCTGGAACTACAGACTGTGCACTGATTCACAATGAGCCATGTGTGAATGTGTGTATGTGATAGTATAGGGTGTTCATAGAGTCACAATGAGCCGTGCATATGTGTCTTTGCATGGGTGTTGTGGTATAGGGTCTGCATTGTGTCACAGTGACTGTGCGTGTGTGTGTGTGTGTTTGTGATGGTATAGTACATGCAATGTATCAGAGAGAGCCATGCATGCGTCTCTGTGTGTGTGTGCTGGCATAGGCATTACATTGTGTCACAGTGAGCCATGTGTTTGTATGCTGGTGGAGACTCTGCATTGAGTCACAGTAAGACTTGTGTGTGTGCCAGTACAGGCTGTGCAAGGAGTCAGTGAGTCATATATGTGTGTGTGTGTGTGTGTGTGCTGATATATGAAGTGCATTGAGTCCAAGTGAATCATGTATGTTTGTGTGTGTTTGTGGGTGCTGCTATAGGTGGTTCACTGAGTCACAGTCAGGTATGTGTGAGTGTTTGTGTGTTCTTGTATAGGCTGTGCATTGATTCACAGTGAGGCATGTGTGTAAGCTGGTACAGGAGGTGCATTGAGTCACAGTGATGGTTGTGTTTGTGTGTGTGTGTGTGCTGCAGTAGGCTGTGTATTGAGTCACAGAAAGTGGGTCTTTGTGTGTGTATGTGCATGTACAGGCTGCGGTTTGAGTCACAGTGATGGGTGTCTCTGTGTGGTGTTATAGGCTGTGCATTGAATCACAGCCCTGTGTTAGTGTTGTGTATTTGGTGCTGTAGAGTCTGCATGAGTCACAGTAAGGTGTGTGTGTGTGCTGCTATATGCTGAGAATTGAGTCACTCCTAGGTGAGTGTATGTGTATGTGTATGCTGATATTGGATTTGCATTGAATCACTGAGCGGTGTATGTTTGTGTGTGTGTGTACTGCTATAGTCTGTACACTGAGCCATGTTAAGGTGTGTTTCTGTGTGTGTGTGTGTGGGTATAGGCTATGCATTGACTCACATTGAGCCATGTGTTTGTATGTGCTAGTATACACTGTTCATTGAGTCTCAGTGAGCCTTTGTTTTGTGTGTCTGTTTACTTGTATGGGCTTGGCATTGAGTCTCAGACAGGTGTGTGTGTGTGTCTGTGTGTCTGTGTGGTGGTATCATCTGCATTGAGTCACACGGCGGTGTGTGTGAGAGTGTGTGTGTGTGCAGGTACAGGCTGCTATTGAATGACAGTGAGCCGTGTGTGTGCCTGTGTGTGTGTGTGTGCTGGAATAGGCAGAGCATTGAGTCTCAGGTGTGTGTATGTGTGTGTGTATGCTGGTATGGTCTCTGCATTGATTCACTAAGGTGTGTTGTGTGTGTATGTACATGGAGCTGAAGACTGTACACTGATTCACAGTGAGCTGTGTGTGTATGTGTGTGTGTGTGTGATGGTATGGGCTTTGCATTGAGTCACTGAGGTGTGTGTCTGTGTGTGTATACCTGGAACTACAGACTGTGCACTGATTCACAATGAGCCATGTGTGAATGTGTGTATGTGATAGTATAGGGTGTTCATAGAGTCACAAAGAGCCGTGCATATGTGTCTTTGCATGGGTGTTGTGGTATAGGCTGTGCATTGTGTCACAGTGACTGTGCGTGTGTGTGTGTTTGTGATGGTATAGTACGTGCATTGAATCAGAGAGAGCCATGCATGTGTCTCTGTGTGTGTGTGCTGGCATAGGCATTATATTGAGTCACAGTGAGCCATGTGTTTGTATGCTGGTGTAGACTCTGCATTGAGTCACAGTAAGCCTTGTGTGTGTGCCAGTACAGGTTGTGCATTGAGTCAGTGAGTCATATGTGTGTGTGTGTTTGTGTGTGTGTGTGCTGGTTTAGGCAGTGCATTGAGTCCAATGAGCAGTGTATGTTTGTGTGTGTTTGTGTGTGTGCTGCTATAGGTGGTTCACTGAGTCACAGTCAGGTATGTGTGAGTGAGTGTTTGTGTGTTCTTCTATAGGCTGTGCATTGATTCACAGTGAGCTCTGTGTGTATGGTGGTATAGGCGGTGCATTGAATCACAGTGATGGTTGTTTTTCTGTGTGTATGCTGCAGTAGGCTGTGAATTGAGTCACAGAAGGTGGGTCTTTGTGTGTGTATGTGCAGGTACAAGCTGCAGTTCGAGTCACAGTGATGGGTGTCTCTGTGTGATGTTATAGGCTGTGCATTGAATCACAGCGAGCCGTATTAGTGTGTGTACGTGTATTTGTGTATGCGTGTGTGTGTGTGATGGTACAGGCTGAACATTGAGTCACTGAGGTGTGCATTTGTGTATGTGGTTTTACAGACTGTTCGTTAGGTCAAACTGAGCAATATGTGTGTGTAGGGGTGTGTGTGTACAGTTATTTGCTGTGCACTGAGTCACAGTGAACCATGTGTGTGTGGGGAGCTGGTATAGTCAGAGCACTGAGTCACAGTTGAATGTGTGGGAGTTGTTTGTGTATGTGTGTGTGTATTTGCTGGTGTAGACTGTGCATTGAGTCACAGTGAGTAGTGCGGTGTGTGTGTGCTGTGATGGTGTGGACTGTGGTTTTATCCACTTTGACCTGAACGGCTGTGTGTGTTTGTGTGTTTGTGTGTGTGTGTGTGCTGGCACTAGATGACAATTGAGACAGAGTGGGCTGTGTGTCTGTGTGTGCGCTGGTATAGACTCTGTATTGAGTCACTGTGAGCTGTGTGTGTATGTGTGTGCTCGTATAGGCTGTGCATTGAGTCACAGTGAGGTGTTTGTGTGTGTGTGTGCTGGTACAGGAAGCGTTTTGAGTCACAGTCTCGTGTGTGTGTGTGTGCATGTGAGTTTGTGTGCTGGTATGGGCTTTATTGTGCTGGTATGGGCTTTATTGACTCATGGGTGTGTGTGTGAGTGTGGGTGATACAGACTGCATTGAGTCACAGTGCGCTGTGTGTGTGTGCTGGTATAGGCGATTTATTGAGTACCAGTGAGCCATGTGTGAGTGCGTGTTGGTGTGTGTGTGTGTGTACTGGTATAGGCTGTGCATTGAGTCACAGTGAGGCCTGCATCTGTGCATGTCTGTGTTTGTGTGTGTGTGTTTGCTGGTATAGGCTGAGCTTTGAATCACTCTGAGGTGTGTGTGCATGTGCTGGTAAAATTGTGCCTTGATTCACTGTGCCATGTGAGTGTGTGTGCACGCTGGTATAGGTTGTGCATTGAGTCAGAGTGGGAGGTGTGTGTGTCTGTGTGTTCTGGTATAGGCTGACAATTGAGGCACACTGAGGTCTGTGTGCACATGTGTGTATATGTGTGCTGGTACAGCCTGCTCATTGAGTCATATTGAGTTTTGTGTGTGTGTGTGTGCAGGTAGAGGCAGCACATTGAGTCACAGTGAGGTGTATGTGTGTGATGTTATATGCTATGCACTGATTCATAGGGAGGTTTGTGTCTGTGTGTGTGCACTTTCTAGTTTAGGATTTGCATTGAATCACACTGAGCTGTGTTTTTGAGTGTCAGTATGTGTGCGTGTGTGGAGGTATGGGCTGTGGATTGACTCACATTTTGCCGTATCTGCTTCTCTGTGTGTGTATGTCTGCTAGCATATCCTGTGCACTGAGTCACAGGGAGCCGTGTGTGTGTGTGTGTGTGTGTGTCCTGGTACAGAGTGTGCATTGATTCACAGTCAGCCATGTGTGTGTGTGTGTGAGTGCACTGGTATAGGATGGGCAGTGAGTCAGAGTGATGTGTGTGTGTGTCTGCATGTTCTGATATAGGCTGACCATTGTGTAACATTGAGGGTGTGTGTGTGTGTGTGCTGGTATAGGCTGCATATTTTGTCACAGTGAGCTGTGTGTGTGTGTATGTGTAGGTACAGGCTGTGCATTGAGTCACAGTGTGGGGTGTGTGTGTGATGTTATATTCTGTGCACTAGGACAGAGTGAGCCGTGTGTGTGTGCTGGTATAATCTGAACATTGAGTCACAGTGTGGTGTGGTGTGTGTGCCTTTGCTGGTATGGACTGTGCATTGAATCCCAGCCCTGTGTTCGTGTTTGTGTATTTGGTGCTGTAGAGTCTGCATGAGTCACAGTAAGATGTGTGTGTGTGTACTGCTATAGGCTGTACACTGAGCCATATTAAGCTGTGTTTCTGTGTGTGTGTGTGCGGGTATAGGCTATGCATTGACTCACATTGAGCCATGTGTTTGTATGTGCTACTATATGCTATTCATTGAGTCGCAGTGAGCCTTTGTTTTGTGTGTCTGTTTACTTGTATGGGCTTGGCATTGAGTCTCAGACAGGTGTGTGTGTGTGTCTGTGTGGTGGTATCATCTGCATTGAGTCACACGGCGGTGTGTGTGAGAGTGTGTGTGTGTGCAGGTACAGGCTGGTATTGAACCACAGTGAGCCGTGTGTGTGTGTGCTGGAATAGGCAGAGCATTGAGTCTCAGGTGTGTGTATGTGTGTGTGTATGCTGGTATGGTCTCTGCATTGATTCACTAAGGTGTGTTGTGTGTGTATGTACATGGAGCTGAAGACTGTACACTGATTCACAGTGAGCTGTGTGTGTATGTGTGTGTGTGTGTGATGGTATGGGCTTTGCATTGAGTCACTGAGGTGTGTGTCTGTGTGTGTATACCTGGAACTACAGACTGTGCACTGATTCACAATGAGCCATGTGTGAATGTGTGTATGTGATAGTATAGGGTGTTCATAGAGTCACAAAGAGCCGTGCATATGTGTCTTTGCATGGGTGTTGTGGTATAGGGTCTGCGTTGTGTCACAGTGACTGTGCGTGTGTGTGTGTTTGTGATGGTATAGTACGTGCATTGAATCAGAGAGAGCCATGCATGTGTCTCTGTGTGTGTGTGCTGGCATAGGCATTATATTGAGTCACAGTGAGCCATGTGTTTGTATGTTGGTGTAGACTCTGCATTGAGTCACAGTAAGCCTTGTGTGTGTGCCAGTACAGGTTGTGCATTGAGTCAGTGAGTCATATGTGTGTGTGTGTTTGTGTGTGTGTGTGCTGGTTTAGGCAGTGCATTGAGTCCAATGAGCAGTGTATGTTTGTGTGTGTGTGTGTGTGTGCTGCTATAGGTGGTTCACTGAGTCACAGTCAGGTATGTGTGAGTGAGTGTTTGTGTGTTCTTCTATAGGCTGTGCATTGATTCACAGTGAGCTCTGTGTGTATGGTGGTATAGGCGGTGCATTGAATCACAGTGATGGTTGTTTTTCTGTGTGTATGCTGCAGTAGGCTGTGAATTGAGTCACAGAAGGTGGGTCTTTGTGTGTGTATGTGCAGGTACAAGCTGCAGTTCGAGTCACAGTGATGGGTGTCTCTGTGTGATGTTATAGGCTGTGCATTGAATCACAGCGAGCCGTATTAGTGTGTGTACGTGTATTTGTGTTTGCGTGTGTGTGTGTGATGGTACAGGCTGAACATTGAGTCACTGAGGTGTGCATGTGTGTATGTGGTGTTACAGACTGTTCGTTAGGTCAAACTGAGCAATATGTGTGTGTAGGGGTGTGTGTGTACAGTTATTTGCTGTGCACTGAGTCACAGTGAACCATGTGTGTGTGGGGAGCTGGTATAGTCAGAGCACTGAGTCACAGTTGAATGTGTGGGAGTTGTTTGTGTATGTGTGTGTGTATTTGCTGGTGTAGACTGTGCATTGAGTCACAGTGAGTAGTGCGGTGTGTGTGTGCTGTGATGGTGTGGCCTGTGGTTTTATCCACTTTGACCTGAACGGCTGTGTGTGTTTGTGTGTGTGTGTGTGCTGGCACTAGATGACAATTGAGACAGAGTGGGCTGTGTGTCTGTGTGTGCGCTGGTATAGACTCTGTATTGAGTCACTGTGAGCTGTGTGTGTATGTGTGTGCTCGTATAGGCTGTGCATTGAGTCACAGTGAGGTGTTTGTGTGTGTGTGTGCTGGTACAGGAAGCGTTTTGAGTCACAGTCTCGTGTGTGTGTGTGTGCATGTGAGTTTGTGTGCTGGTATGGGCTTTATTGTGCTGGTATGGGCTTTATTGACTCATGGGTGTGTGTGTGAGTGTGGGTGATACAGACTGCATTGAGTCACAGTGCGCTGTGTGTGTGTGTGCTGGTATAGGCGATTTATTGAGTACCAGTGAGCCATGTGTGAGTGCGTGTTGGTGTGTGTGTGTGTGTACTGGTATAGGCTGTGCATTGAGTCACAGTGAGGCCTGCATCTGTGCATGTCTGTGTTTGTGTGTGTGTGTTTGCTGGTATAGGCTGAGCTTTGAATCACTCTGAGGTGTGTGTGCATGTGCTGGTAAAATTGTGCCTTGATTCACTGTGCCATGTGAGTGTGTGTGCACGCTGGTATAGGTTGTGCATTGAGTCAGAGTGGGAGGTGTGTGTGTCTGTGTGTTCTGGTATAGGCTGACAATTGAGGCACACTGAGGTCTGTGTGCACATGTGTGTATATGTGTGCTGGTACAGCCTGCTCATTGAGTCATATTGAGTTTTTTGTGTGTGTGTGTGCAGGTAGAGGCAGCACATTGAGTCACAGTGAGGTGTATGTGTGTGATGTTATATGCTATGCACTGATTCATAGGGAGGTTTGTGTCTGTGTGTGTGCACTTTCTAGTTTAGGATTTGCATTGAATCACACTGAGCTGTGTTTTTGAGTGTCAGTATGTGTGCGTGTGTGGAGGTATGGGCTGTGGATTGACTCACATTTTGCCGTATGTGCTTCTCTGTGTGTGTATGTCTGCTAGCATATCCTGTGCACTAAGTCACAGGGAGCCATGTGTGTGTGTGTGTGTGTGTGTCCTGGTACAGAGTGTGCATTGATTCACAGTCAGCCATGTGTGTGTGTGTGAGTGCACTGGTATAGGATGTGCAGTGAGTCAGAGTGATGTGTGTGTGTGTCTGCATGTTCTGATATAGGCTGACCATTGTGTAACATTGAGGGTGTGTGTGTGTGTGTGCTGGTATAGGCTGCATATTTTGTCACAGTGAGCTGTGTGTGTGTGTGTATGTGTAGGTACAGGCTGTGCATTGAGTCACAGTGTGGTGTGTGTGTGTGATGTTATATTCTGTACACTAGGAGAGAGTGAGCCGTGTGTGTGTGCTGGTATAATCTGAACATTGAGTCACAGTGTGGTGTGGTGTGTGTGCCTTTGCTGGTATGGACTGTGCATTGAATCCCAGCCCTGTGTTAGTGTTTGTGTATTTGGTGCTGTAGAGTCTGCATGAGTCACAGTAAGATGTGTGTGTGTGTACTGCTATAGGCTGTACACTGAGCCATATTAAGGTGTGTTTCTGTGTGTGTGTGTGCGGGTATAGGCTATACATTGACTCACATTGAGCCATGTGTTTGTATGTGCTACTATACGCTATTCATTGAGTCTCAGTGAGCCATTGTTGTGTGTGTCTGTTTACTTGTATGGGCTTGGCATTGAGTCTCAGACAGGTGTTTGTTTGTGTTTGTGTGTCTGTGTGGTGGTATAAACTGCATTGAGTCACACGGCGGTGTGTGTGAGAGTGTGTGTGTGTGCAGGTACAGGCTGGTATTGAACCACAGTGAGCCGTGTGTGTGTGTGCTGGAATAGGCAGAGCATTGAGTCTCAGGTGTGTGTATGTGTGTGTGTATGCTGGTGTGGTCTCTGCATTGATTCACTAAGGTGTTTTGTGTGTGTATGTACATGGAGCTGAAGACTGTACACTGATTCACAGTGAGCTGTGTGTGTATGTGTGTGTGCGTGTGATGGTATGGGCTTTGCATTGAGTCACTGAGGTGTGTGTCTGTGTGTGTATACCTGGAACTACAGACTGTGCACTGATTCACAATGAGCCATGTGTGAATGTGTGTATGTGATAGTATAGGGTGTTCATAGAGTCACAATGAGCCGTGCATATGTGTCTTTGCATGGGTGTTGTGGTATAGGCTGTGCATTGTGTCACAGTGACTGTGCATGTGTGTGTGTGTGTGTTTGTGATGGTATAGTACATGCATTGTATCAGAGAGAGCCATGCATGCGTCTCTGTGTGTGTGTGCTGGCATAGGCATTACATTGTGTCACAGTGAGCCATGTGTTTGTATGCTGGTGGAGACTCTGCATTGAGTCACAGTAAGACTTGTGTGTGTGCCAGTACAGGCTGTGCAAGGAGTCAGTGAGTCATATATGTGTGTGTGTGTGTGTGTGTGTGCTGATATATGAAGTGCATTGAGTCCAAGTGAATCATATATATTTGTGTGTGTTTGTGGGTGCTGCTATAGGTGGTTCACTGAGTCACAGTCAGGTATGTGTGAGTGTTTGTGTGTTCTTGTATAGGCTGTGCATTGATTCACAGTGAGGCATGTGTGTAAGCTGGTACAGGAGGTGCATTGAGTCACAGTGATGGTTGTGTTTGTGTGTGTGTGTGTGCTGCAGTAGGCTGTGTATTGAGTCACAGAAAGTGGGTCTTTGTGTGTGTATGTGCATGTACAGGCTGCGGTTTGAGTCACAGTGATGGGTGTCTCTGTGTGGTGTTATAGGCTGTGCATTGAATCACAGCCCTGTGTTAGTGTTGTGTATTTGGTGCTGTAGAGTCTGCATGAGTCACAGTAAGGTGTGTGTGTGTGCTGCTATATGCTGAGAATTGAGTCACACCTAGGTGAGTGTATGTGTATGTGTATGCTGATATGGGATTTGCATTGAATCACTGAACGGTGTGTGTTTGTGTGTGTGTGTACTGCTATAGTCTGTACACTGAGACATGTTAAGGTGTGTTTCTGTGTGTGTGTGTGCGGGTATAGGCTATGCATTGACTCACATTGAGCCATGTGTTTGTATGTGCTAGTATACACTGTTCATTGAGTCTCAGTGAGCCTTTGTTTTGTGTGTCTGTTTACTTGTATGGGCTTGGCATTGAGTCTCAGACAGGTGTGTGTGTGTGTCTGTGTGTCTGTGTGGTGGTATCATCTGCATTGAGTCACACGGCAGTGTGTGTGAGAGTGTGTGTGTGTGCAGGTACAGGCTGGTATTGAATGACAGTGAGCCGTGTGTGTGCCTGTGTGTGTGTGTGTGCTGGAATAGGCAGAGCATTGAGTCTCAGGTGTGTGTATGTGTGTGTGTATGCTGGTATGGTCTCTGCATTGATTCACTAAGGTGTGTTGTGTGTGTATGTACATGGAGCTGAAGACTGTACACTGATTCACAGTGAGCTGTGTGTATGTGTGTGTGTGTGTGATGGTATGGGCTTTGCATTGAGTCACTGAGGTGTGTGTCTGTGTGTGTATACCTGGAACTACAGACTGTGCACTGATTCACAATGAGCCATGTGTGAATGTGTGTATGTGATAGTATAGGGTGTGCATAGAGTCACAAAGAGCCGTGCATATGTGTCTTTGCATGGGTGTTGTGGTATAGGGTCTGCGTTGTGTCACAGTGACTGTGCGTGTGTGTGTGTTTGTGATGGTATAGTACGTGCATTGAATCAGAGAGAGCCATGCATGTGTCTCTGTGTGTGTGTGCTGGCATAGGCATTACATTGAGTCACAGTGAGCCATGTGTTTGTATGCTGGTGTAGACTCTGCATTGAGTCACAGTAAGCCTTGTGTGTGTGCCAGTACAGGCTGTGCATTGAGTCAGTGAGTCATATGTGTGTGTGTGTTTGTGTGTGTGTGTGCTGGTTTAGGCAGTGCATTGAGTCCAATGAGCAGTGTATGTTTGTGTGTGTGTGTGTGTGCTGCTATAGGTGGTTCACTGAGTCACAGTCAGGTATGTGTGAGTGAGTGTTTGTGTGTTCTTCTATAGGCTGTGCATTGATTCACAGTGAGCTCTGTGTGTATGGTGGTATAGGCGGTGCATTGAATCACAGTGATGGTTGTTTTTCTGTGTGTATGCTGCAGTAGGCTGTGAATTGAGTCACAGAAGGTGGGTCTTTGTGTGTGTATGTGCAAGTACAAGCTGCAGTTCGAGTCACAGTGATGGGTGTCTCTGTGTGATGTTATAGGCTGTGCATTGAATCACAGCGAGCCGTATTAGTGTGTGTACGTGTATTTGTGTATGCGTGTGTGTGTGTGATGGTACAGGCTGAACATTGAGTCACTGAGGTGTGCATGTGTGTATGTGGTGTTACAGACTGTTCGTTAGGTCAAACTGAGCAATATGTGTGTGTAGGGGTGTGTGTGTACAGTTATTTGCTGTGCACTGAGTCACAGTGAACCATGTGTGTGTGGGGAGCTGGTATAGTCAGAGCACTGAGTCACAGTTGAATGTGTGGGAGTTGTTTGTGTATGTGTGTGTGTATTTGCTGGTGTAGACTGTGCATTGAGTCACAGTGAGTAGTGCGGTGTGTGTGTGCTGTGATGGTGTGGACTGTGGTTTTATCCACTTTGACCTGAACGGCTGTGTGTGTTTGTGTGTTTGTGTGTGTGCTGGCACTAGATGACAATTGAGACAGAGTGGGCTGTGTGTCTGTGTGTGCGCTGGTATAGACTCTGTATTGAGTCACTGTGAGCTGTGTGTGTATGTGTGTGCTCGTATAGGCTGTGCATTGAGTCACAGTGAGGTGTTTGTGTGTGTGTGTGCTGGTACAGGAAGCGTTTTGAGTCACAGTCTCGTGTGTGTGTGTGTGCATGTGAGTTTGTGTGCTGGTATGGGCTTTATTGTGCTGGTATGGGCTTTATTGACTCATGGGTGTGTGTGTGAGTGTGGGTGATACAGACTGCATTGAGTCACAGTGCGCTGTGTGTGTGTGTGCTGGTATAGGCGATTTATTGAGTACGAGTGAGCCATGTGTGAGTGCGTGTTGGTGTGTGTGTGTGTGTACTGGTATAGGCTGTGCATTGAGTCACAGTGAGGCCTGCATCTGTGCATGTCTGTGTTTGTGTGTGTGTGTTTGCTGGTATAGGCTGAGCTTTGAATCACTCTGAGGTGTGTGTGCATGTGCTGGTAAAATTGTGCCTTGATTCACTGTGCCATGTGAGTGTGTGTGCACGCTGGTATAGGTTGTGCATTGAGTCAGAGTGGGAGGTGTGTGTGTCTGTGTGTTCTGGTATAGGCTGACAATTGAGGCACACTGAGGTCTGTGTGCACATGTGTGTATATGTGTGCTGGTACAGCCTGCTCATTGAGTCATATTGAGTTTTGTGTGTGTGTGTATGCAGGTAGAGGCAGCACATTGAGTCACAGTGAGGTGTATGTGTGTGATGTTATATGCTATGCACTGATTCATAGGGAGGTTTGTGTCTGTGTGTGTGCACTTTCTAGTTTAGGATTTGCATTGAATCACACTGAGCTGTGTTTTTGAGTGTCAGTATGTGTGCGTGTGTGGAGGTATGGGCTGTGGATTGACTCACATTTTGCCGTATCTGCTTCTCTGTGTGTGTATGTCTGCTAGCATATCCTGTGCACTGAGTCACAGGGAGCCGTGTGTGTGTGTGTGTGTGTGTGTCCTGGTACAGAGTGTGCATTGATTCACAGTCAGCCATGTGTGTGTGTGTGTGAGTGCACTGGTATAGGATGGGCAGTGAGTCAGAGTGATGTGTGTGTGTGTCTGCATGTTCTGATATAGGCTGACCATTGTGTAACATTGAGGGTGTGTGTGTGTGTGTGCTGGTATAGGCTGCATATTTTGTCACAGTGAGCTGTGTGTGTGTGTATGTGTAGGTACAGGCTGTGCATTGAGTCACAGTGTGGGGTGTGTGTGTGATGTTATATTCTGTGCACTAGGACAGAGTGAGCCGTGTGTGTGTGCTGGTATAATCTGAACATTGAGTCACAGTGTGGTGTGGTGTGTGTGCCTTTGCTGGTATGGACTGTGCATTGAATCCCAGCCCTGTGTTCGTGTTTGTGTATTTGGTGCTGTAGAGTCTGCATGAGTCACAGTAAGATGTGTGTGTGTGTACTGCTATAGGCTGTACACTGAGCCATATTAAGCTGTGTTTCTGTGTGTGTGTGTGCGGGTATAGGCTATGCATTGACTCACATTGAGCCATGTGTTTGTATGTGCTACTATATGCTATTCATTGAGTCGCAGTGAGCCTTTGTTTTGTGTGTCTGTTTACTTGTATGGGCTTGGCATTGAGTCTCAGACAGGTGTGTGTGTGTGTCTGTGTGGTGGTATCATCTGCATTGAGTCACACGGCGGTGTGTGTGAGAGTGTGTGTGTGTGCAGGTACAGGCTGGTATTGAACCACAGTGAGCCGTGTGTGTGTGTGCTGGAATAGGCAGAGCATTGAGTCTCAGGTGTGTGTATGTGTGTGTGTATGCTGGTATGGTCTCTGCATTGATTCACTAAGGTGTGTTGTGTGTGTATGTACATGGAGCTGAAGACTGTACACTGATTCACAGTGAGCTGTGTGTGTATGTGTGTGTGTGTGTGATGGTATGGGCTTTGCATTGAGTCACTGAGGTGTGTGTCTGTGTGTGTATACCTGGAACTACAAACTGTGCACTGATTCACAATGAGCCATGTGTGAATGTGTGTATGTGATAGTATAGGGTGTTCATAGAGTCACAAAGAGCCGTGCATATGTGTCTTTGCATGGGTGTTGTGGTATAGGGTCTGCGTTGTGTCACAGTGACTGTGCGTGTGTGTGTGTTTGTGATGGTATAGTACGTGCATTGAATCAGAGAGAGCCATGCATGTGTCTCTGTGTGTGTGTGCTGGCATAGGCATTATATTGAGTCACAGTGAGCCATGTGTTTGTATGTTGGTGTAGACTATGCATTGAGTCACAGTAAGCCTTGTGTGTGTGCCAGTACAGGTTGTGCATTGAGTCAGTGAGTCATATGTGTGTGTGTGTTTGTGTGTGTGTGTGCTGGTTTAGGCAGTGCATTGAGTCCAATGAGCAGTGTATGTTTGTGTGTGTGTGTGTGTGTGCTGCTATAGGTGGTTCACTGAGTCACAGTCAGGTATGTGTGAGTGAGTGTTTGTGTGTTCTTCTATAGGCTGTGCATTGATTCACAGTGAGCTCTGTGTGTATGGTGGTATAGGCGGTGCATTGAATCACAGTGATGGTTGTTTTTCTGTGTGTATGCTGCAGTAGGCTGTGAATTGAGTCACAGAAGGTGGGTCTTTGTGTGTGTATGTGCAGGTACAAGCTGCAGTTCGAGTCACAGTGATGGGTGTCTCTGTGTGATGTTATAGGCTGTGCATTGAATCACAGCGAGCCGTATTAGTGTGTGTACGTGTATTTGTGTTTGCGTGTGTGTGTGTGATGGTACAGGCTGAACATTGAGTCACTGAGGTGTGCATGTGTGTATGTGGTGTTACAGACTGTTCGTTAGGTCAAACTGAGCAATATGTGTGTGTAGGGGTGTGTGTGTACAGTTATTTGCTGTGCACTGAGTCACAGTGAACCATGTGTGTGTGGGGAGCTGGTATAGTCAGAGCACTGAGTCACAGTTGAATGTGTGGGAGTTGTTTGTGTATGTGTGTGTGTATTTGCTGGTGTAGACTGTGCATTGAGTCACAGTGAGTAGTGCGGTGTGTGTGTGCTGTGATGGTGTGGCCTGTGGTTTTATCCACTTTGACCTGAACGGCTGTGTGTGTTTGTGTGTGTGTGTGTGCTGGCACTAGATGACAATTGAGACAGAGTGGGCTGTGTGTCTGTGTGTGCGCTGGTATAGACTCTGTATTGAGTCACTGTGAGCTGTGTGTGTATGTGTGTGCTCGTATAGGCTGTGCATTGAGTCACAGTGAGGTGTTTGTGTGTGTGTGTGCTGGTACAGGAAGCGTTTTGAGTCACAGTCTCGTGTGTGTGTGTGTGCATGTGAGTTTGTGTGCTGGTATGGGCTTTATTGTGCTGGTATGGGCTTTATTGACTCATGGGTGTGTGTGTGAGTGTGGGTGATACAGACTGCATTGAGTCACAGTGCGCTGTGTGTGTGTGTGCTGGTATAGGCGATTTATTGAGTACCAGTGAGCCATGTGTGAGTGCGTGTTGGTGTGTGTGTGTGTGTACTGGTATAGGCTGTGCATTGAGTCACAGTGAGGCCTGCATCTGTGCATGTCTGTGTTTGTGTGTGTGTGTTTGCTGGTATAGGCTGAGCTTTGAATCACTCTGAGGTGTGTGTGCATGTGCTGGTAAAATTGTGCCTTGATTCACTGTGCCATGTGAGTGTGTGTGCACGCTGGTATAGGTTGTGCATTGAGTCAGAGTGGGAGGTGTGTGTGTCTGTGTGTTCTGGTATAGGCTGACAATTGAGGCACACTGAGGTCTGTGTGCACATGTGTGTATATGTGTGCTGGTACAGCCTGCTCATTGAGTCATATTGAGTTTTTTCTGTGTGTGTGTGCAGGTAGAGGCAGCACATTGAGTCACAGTGAGGTGTATGTGTGTGATGTTATATGCTATGCACTGATTCATAGGGAGGTTTGTGTCTGTGTGTGTGCACTTTCTAGTTTAGGATTTGCATTGAATCACACTGAGCTGTGTTTTTGAGTGTCAGTATGTGTGCGTGTGTGGAGGTATGGGCTGTGGATTGACTCACATTTTGCCGTATGTGCTTCTCTGTGTGTGTATGTCTGCTAGCATATCCTGTGCACTAAGTCACAGGGAGCCATGTGTGTGTGTGTGTGTGTGTCCTGGTACAGAGTGTGCATTGATTCACAGTCAGCCATGTGTGTGTGTGTGTGAGTGCACTGGTATAGGATGTGCAGTGAGTCAGAGTGCTGTGTGTGTGTGTCTGCATGTTCTGATATAGGCTGACCATTGTGTAACATTGAGGGTGTGTGTGTGTGTGTGCTGGTAGAGGCTGCATATTTTGTCACAGTGAGCTGTGTGTGTGTGTATGTGTAGGTACAGGCTGTGCATTGAGTCACAGTGTGGGGTGTGTGTGTGATGTTATATTCTGTGCACTAGGACAGAGTGAGCCGTGTGTGTGTGCTGGTATAATCTGAACATTGAGTCGCAGTGTGGTGTGGTGTGTGTGCCTTTGCTGGTATGGACTGTGCATTGAATCCCAGCCCTGTGTTAGTGTTTGTGTATTTGGTGCTGTAGAGTCTGCATGAGTCACAGTAAGATGTGTGTGTGTGTACTGCTATAGGCTGTACACTGAGCCATATTAAGGTGTGTTTCTGTGTGTGTGTGTGCGGGTATAGGCTATGCATTGACTCACATTGAGCCATGTGTTTGTATGTGCTACTATACGCTATTCATTGAGTCTCAGTGAGCCATTGTTGTGTGTGTCTGTTTACTTGTATGGGCTTGGCATTGAGTCACAGAGAGGTGTTTGTGTGTGTTTGTGTGTCTGTGTGGTGGTATAAACTGCATTGAGTCACACGGCGGTGTGTGTGAGAGTGTGTGTGTGTGCAGGTACAGGCTGGTATTGAACCACAGTGAGCCGTGTGTGTGTGTGCTGGAATAGGCAGAGCATTGAGTCTCAGGTGTGTGTATGTGTGTGTGTATGCTGGTATGGTCTCTGCATTGATTCACTAAGGTGTGTTGTGTGTGTATGAACATGGAGCTGAAGACTGTACACTGATTCACAGTGAGCTGTGTGTGTATGTGTGTGTGTGTGTGATGGTATGGGCTTTGCATTGAGTCACTGAGGTGTGTGTCTGTGTGTGTATACCTGGAACTACAGACTGTGCACTGATTCACAATGAGCCATGTGTGAATGTGTGTATGTGATAGTATAGGGTGTGCATAGAGTCACAAAGAGCCGTGCATATGTGTCTTTGCATGGGTGTTGTGGTATAGGGTCTGCGTTGTGTCACGGTGACTGTGCATGTGTGTGTGTTTGTGATGGTATAGTACGTGCATTGAATCAGAGAGAGCCATGCATGTGTCTCTGTGTGTGTGTGCTGGCATAGGCATTACATTGAGTCACAGTGAGCCATGTGTTTGTATGCTGGTGTAGACTCTGCATTGAGTCACAGTAAGCCTTGTGTGTGTGCCAGTACAGGCTGTGCATTGAGTCAGTGAGTCATATGTGTGTGTGTGTTTGTGTGTGTGTGTGCTGGTTTAGGCAGTGCATTGAGTCCAATGAGCAGTGTATGTTTGTGTGTGTGTGTGTGTGCTGCTATAGGTGGTTCACTGAGTCACTGTCAGGTATGTGTGAGTGAGTGTTTGTGTGTTCTTCTATAGGCTGTGCATTGATTCACAGTGAGCTCTGTGTGTATGGTGGTATAGGCGGTGCATTGAATCACAGTGATGGTTGTTTTTCTGTGTGTATGCTGCAGTAGGCTGTGAATTGAGTCACAGAAGGTGGGTCTTTGTGTGTGTATGTGCAGGTACAAGCTGCAGTTCGAGTCACAGTGATGGGTGTCTCTGTGTGATGTTATAGGCTGTGCATTGAATCACAGCGAGCCGTATTAGTGTGTGTACGTGTATTTGTGTATGCGTGTGTGTGTGATGGTACAGGCTGAACATTGAGTCACTGAGGTGTGCATGTGTGTATGTGGTGTTACAGACTGTTCGTTAGGTCAAACTGAGCAATATGTGTGTGTAGGGGTGTGTGTGTACAGTTATTTGCTGTGCACTGAGTCACAGTGAACCATGTGTGTGTGGGGAGCTGGTATAGTCAGAGCACTGAGTCACAGTTGAATGTGTGGGAGTTGTTTGTGTATGTGTGTGTGTATTTGCTGGTGTAGACTGTGCATTGAGTCACAGTGAGTAGTGCGGTGTGTGTGTGCTGTGATGGTGTGGACTGTGGTTTTATCCACTTTGACCTGAACGGCTGTGTGTGTTTGTGTGTTTGTGTGTGTGTGTGTGCTGGCACTAGATGACAGTTGAGACAGAGTGGGCTGTGTGTCTGTGTGTGCGCTGGTATAGACTCTGTATTGAGTCACTGTGAGCTGTGTGTGTATGCGTGTGCTCGTATAGGCTGTGCATTGAGTCACAGTGAGGTGTTTGTGTGTGTGTGTGCTGGTACAGGAAGCGTTTTGAGTCACAGTCTCGTGTGTGTGTGTGTGCATGTGAGTTTGTGTGCTGGTATGGGCTTTATTGTGCTGGTATGGGCTTTATTGACTCATGGGTGTGTGTGTGAGTGTGGGTGATACAGACTGCATTGAGTCACAGTGCGCTGTGTGTGTGTGCTGGTATAGGCGATTTATTGAGTACGAGTGAGCCATGTGTGAGTGCGTGTTGGTGTGTGTGTGTGTGTACTGGTATAGGCTGTGCATTGAGTCACAGTGAGGCCTGCATCTGTGCATGTCTGTGTTTGTGTGTGTGTGTTTGCTGGTATAGGCTGAGCTTTGAATCACTCTGAGGTGTGTGTGCATGTGCTGGTAAAATTGTGCCTTGATTCACTGTGCCATGTGAGTGTGTGTGCACGCTGGTATAGGTTGTGCATTGAGTCAGAGTGGGAGGTGTGTGTGTCTGTGTGTTCTGGTATAGGCTGACAATTGAGGCACACTGAGGTCTGTGTGCACATGTGTGTATATGTGTGCTGGTACAGCCTGCTCATTGAGTCATATTGAGTTTTGTGTGTGTGTGTGTGCAGGTAGAGGCAGCACATTGAGTCACAGTGAGGTGTATGTGTGTGATGTTATATGCTATGCACTGATTCATAGGGAGGTTTGTGTCTGTGTGTGTGCACTTTCTAGTTTAGGATTTGCATTGAATCACACTGAGCTGTGTTTTTGAGTGTCAGTATGTGTGCGTGTGTGGAGGTATGGGCTGTGGATTGACTCACATTTTGCCGTATCTGCTTCTCTGTGTGTGTATGTCTGCTAGCATATCCTGTGCACTGAGTCACAGGGAGCCGTGTGTGTGTGTGTGTGTGTGTGTCCTGGTACAGAGTGTGCATTGATTCACAGTCAGCCATGTGTGTGTGTGTGTGAGTGCACTGGTATAGGATGGGCAGTGAGTCAGAGTGATGTGTGTGTGTGTCTGCATGTTCTGATATAGGCTGACCATTGTGTAACATTGAGGGTGTGTGTGTGTGTGTGCTGGTATAGGCTGCATATTTTGTCACAGTGAGCTGTGTGTGTGTGTATGTGTAGGTACAGGCTGTGCATTGAGTCACAGTGTGGGGTGTGTGTGTGATGTTATATTCTGTGCACTAGGACAGAGTGAGCCATGTGTGTGTGCTGGTATAATCTGAACATTGAGTCACAGTGTGGTGTGGTGTGTGTGCCTTTGCTGGTATGGACTGTGCATTGAATCCCAGCCCTGTGTTCGTGTTTGTGTATTTGGTGCTGTAGAGTCTGCATGAGTCACAGTAAGATGTGTGTGTGTGTACTGCTATAGGCTGTACACTGAGCCATATTAAGCTGTGTTTCTGTGTGTGTGTGTGCGGGTATAGGCTATGCATTGACTCACATTGAGCCATGTGTTTGTATGTGCTACTATATGCTATTCATTGAGTCGCAGTGAGCCTTTGTTTTGTGTGTCTGTTTACTTGTATGGGCTTGGCATTGAGTCTCAGACAGGTGTGTGTGTGTGTCTGTGTGGTGGTATCATCTGCATTGAGTCACACGGCGGTGTGTGTGAGAGTGTGTGTGTGTGCAGGTACAGGCTGGTATTGAACCACAGTGAGCCGTGTGTGTGTGTGCTGGAATAGGCAGAGCATTGAGTCTCAGGTGTGTGTATGTGTGTGTGTATGCTGGTATGGTCTCTGCATTGATTCACTAAGGTGTGTTGTGTGTGTATGTACATGGAGCTGAAGACTGTACACTGATTCACAGTGAGCTGTGTGTGTATGTGTGTGTGTGTGTGATGGTATGGGCTTTGCATTGAGTCACTGAGGTGTGTGTCTGTGTGTGTATACCTGGAACTACAGACTGTGCACTGATTCACAATGAGCCATGTGTGAATGTGTGTATGTGATAGTATAGGGTGTTCATAGAGTCACAAAGAGCCGTGCATATGTGTCTTTGCATGGGTGTTGTGGTATAGGGTCTGCGTTGTGTCACAGTGACTGTGCGTGTGTGTGTGTTTGTGATGGTATAGTACGTGCATTGAATCAGAGAGAGCCATGCATGTGTCTCTGTGTGTGTGTGCTGGCATAGGCATTATATTGAGTCACAGTGAGCCATGTGTTTGTATGTTGGTGTAGACTATGCATTGAGTCACAGTAAGCCTTGTGTGTGTGCCAGTACAGGTTGTGCATTGAGTCAGTGAGTCATATGTGTGTGTGTGTTTGTGTGTGTGTGTGCTGGTTTAGGCAGTGCATTGAGTCCAATGAGCAGTGTATGTTTGTGTGTGTGTGTGTGTGTGCTGCTATAGGTGGTTCACTGAGTCACAGTCAGGTATGTGTGAGTGAGTGTTTGTGTGTTCTTCTATAGGCTGTGCATTGATTCACAGTGAGCTCTGTGTGTATGGTGGTATAGGCGGTGCATTGAATCACAGTGATGGTTGTTTTTCTGTGTGTATGCTGCAGTAGGCTGTGAATTGAGTCACAGAAGGTGGGTCTTTGTGTGTGTATGTGCAGGTACAAGCTGCAGTTCGAGTCACAGTGATGGGTGTCTCTGTGTGATGTTATAGGCTGTGCATTGAATCACAGCGAGCCGTATTAGTGTGTGTACGTGTATTTGTGTTTGCGTGTGTGTGTGTGATGGTACAGGCTGAACATTGAGTCACTGAGGTGTGCATGTGTGTATGTGGTGTTACAGACTGTTCGTTAGGTCAAACTGAGCAATATGTGTGTGTAGGGGTGTGTGTGTACAGTTATTTGCTGTGCACTGAGTCACAGTGAACCATGTGTGTGTGGGGAGCTGGTATAGTCAGAGCACTGAGTCACAGTTGAATGTGTGGGAGTTGTTTGTGTATGTGTGTGTGTATTTGCTGGTGTAGACTGTGCATTGAGTCACAGTGAGTAGTGCGGTGTGTGTGTGCTGTGATGGTGTGGCCTGTGGTTTTATCCACTTTGACCTGAACGGCTGTTTGTGTTTGTGTGTGTGTGTGTGCTGGCACTAGATGACAATTGAGACAGAGTGGGCTGTGTGTCTGTGTGTGCGCTGGTATAGACTCTGTATTGAGTCACTGTGAGCTGTGTGTGTATGTGTGTGCTCGTATAGGCTGTGCATTGAGTCACAGTGAGGTGTTTGTGTGTGTGTGTGCTGGTACAGGAAGCGTTTTGAGTCACAGTCTCGTGTGTGTGTGTGTGCATGTGAGTTTGTGTGCTGGTATGGGCTTTATTGTGCTGGTATGGGCTTTATTGACTCATGGGTGTGTGTGTGAGTGTGGGTGATACAGACTGCATTGAGTCACAGTGCGCTGTGTGTGTGTGTGCTGGTATAGGCGATTTATTGAGTACCAGTGAGCCATGTGTGAGTGCGTGTTGGTGTGTGTGTGTGTGTACTGGTATAGGCTGTGCATTGAGTCACAGTGAGGCCTGCATCTGTGCATGTCTGTGTTTGTGTGTGTGTGTTTGCTGGTATAGGCTGAGCTTTGAATCACTCTGAGGTGTGTGTGCATGTGCTGGTAAAATTGTGCCTTGATTCACTGTGCCATGTGAGTGTGTGTGCACGCTGGTATAGGTTGTGCATTGAGTCAGAGTGGGAGGTGTGTGTGTCTGTGTGTTCTGGTATAGGCTGACAATTGAGGCACACTGAGGTCTGTGTGCACATGTGTGTATATGTGTGCTGGTACAGCCTGCTCATTGAGTCATATTGAGTTTTTTTTGTGTGTGTGTGCAGGTAGAGGCAGCACATTGAGTCACAGTGCAGTGTATGTGTGTGATGTTATATGCTATGCACTGATTCATAGGGAGGTTTGTGTCTGTGTGTGTGCACTTTCTAGTTTAGGATTTGCATTGAATCACACTGAGCTGTGTTTTTGAGTGTCAGTATGTGTGCGTGTGTGGAGGTATGGGCTGTGGATTGACTCACATTTTGCCGTATCTGCTTCTCTGTGTGTGTATGTCTGCTAGCATATCCTGTGCACTGAGTCACAGGGAGCCGTGTGTGTGTGTGTGTGTGTGTCCTGGTACAGAGTGTGCATTGATTCACAGTCAGCCATGTGTGTGTGTGTGTGAGTGCACTGGTATAGGATGTGCAGTGAGTCAGAGTGATGTGTGTGTGTGTCTGCATGTTCTGATATAGGCTGACCATTGTGTAACATTGAGGGTGTGTGTGTGTGTGTGCTGGTATAGGCTGCATATTTTGTCACAGTGAGCTGTGTGTGTGTGTATGTGTAGGTACAGGCTGTGCATTGAGTCACAGTGTGGGGTGTGTGTGTGATGTTATATTCTGTGCACTAGGACAGAGTGAGCCGTGTGTGTGTGCTGGTATAATCTGAACATTGAGTCACAGTGTGGTGTGGTGTGTGTGCCTTTGCTGGTATGGACTGTTCATTGAATCCCAGCCCTGTGTTAGTGTTTGTGTATTTGGTGCTGTAGAGTCTGCATGAGTCACAGTAAGATATGTGTGTGTGTACTGCTATAGGCTGTACACTGAGCCATATTAAGGTGTGTTTCTGTGTGTGTGTGTGCGGGTATAGGCTATGCATTGACTCACATTGAGCCATGTGTTTGTATGTGCTACTCTACGCTATTCATTGAGTCTCAGTGAGCCATTGTTGTGTGTGTCTGTTTACTTGTATGGGCTTGGCATTGAGTCACAGAGAGGTGTTTGTGTGTGTTTGTGTGTCTGTGTGGTGGTATAAACTGCATTGAGTCACACGGCGGTGTGTGTGAGAGTGTGTGTGTGTGCAGGTACAGGCTGGTATTGAACCACAGTGAGCCGTGTGTGTGTGTGCTGGAATAGGCAGAGCATTGAGTCTCAGGTGTGTGTATGTGTGTGTGTATGCTGGTATGGTCTCTGCATTGATTCACTAAGTTGTGTTGTGTGTGTATGTACATGGAGCTGAAGACTGTACACTGATTCACAGTGAGCTGTGTGTGTATGTGTGTGTGTGTGTGATGGTATGGGCTTTGCATTGAGTCACTGAGGTGTGTGTCTGTGTGTGTATACCTGGAACTACAGACTGTGCACTGATTCACAATGAGCCATGTGTGAATGTGTGTATGTGATAGTATAGGGTGTTCATAGAGTCACAAAGAGCCGTGCATATGTGTCTTTGCATGGGTGTTGTGGTATAGGGTCTGCGTTGTGTCACAGTGACTGTGCGTGTGTGTGTGTTTGTGATGGTATAGTACGTGCATTGAATCAGAGAGAGCCATGCATGTGTCTCTGTGTGTGTGTGCTGGCATAGGCATTACATTGAGTCACAGTGAGCCATGTGTTTGTATGCTGGTGTAGACTCTGCATTGAGTCACAGTAAGCCTTGTGTGTGTGCCAGTACAGGCTGTGCATTGAGTCAGTGAGTCATATGTGTGTGTGTGTTTGTGTGTGTGTGTGCTGGTTTAGGCAGTGCATTGAGTCCAATGAGCAGTGTATGTTTGTGTGTGTGTGTGTGTGCTGCTATAGGTGGTTCACTGAGTAACAGTCAGGTATGTGTGAGTGAGTGTTTGTGTGTTCTTCTATAGGCTGTGCATTGATTCACAGTGAGCTCTGTGTGTATGGTGGTATAGGCGGTGCATTGAATCACAGTGATGGTTGTTTTTCTGTGTGTATGCTGCAGTAGGCTGTGAATTGAGTCACAGAAGGTGGGTCTTTGTGTGTGTATGTGCAGTTACCAGCTGCAGTTCGAGTCACAGTGATGGGTGTCTCTGTGTGATGTTATAGGCTGTGCATTGAATCACAGCGAGCCGTATTAGTGTGTGTATGTGTATTTGTGTATGCGTGTGTGTGTGTGATGGTACAGGCTGAACATTGAGTCACTGAGGTGTGCATGTGTGTATGTGGTGTTACAGACTGTTCGTTAGGTCAAACTGAGCAATATGTGTGTGTAGGGGTGTGTACAGTTATTTGCTGTGCACTGAGTCACAGTG
The DNA here is from genome assembly GCF_039906515.1 of Pseudorca crassidens. Taxonomy (NCBI): domain Eukaryota; kingdom Metazoa; phylum Chordata; class Mammalia; order Artiodactyla; family Delphinidae; genus Pseudorca; species Pseudorca crassidens. Next base: position 12,230,946 of record NC_090318.1, read on the forward strand.
AACCATGTGTGTGTGGGGAGCTGGTATAGTCAGAGCACTGAGTCACAGTTGAATGTGTGGGAGTTGTTTGTGTATGTGTGTGTGTATTTGCTGGTGTAGACTGTGCATTGAGTCACAGTGAGTAGTGCGGTGTGTGTGTGCTGTGATGGTGTGGACTGTGGTTTTATCCACTTTGACCTGAACGGCTGTGTGTGTTTGTGTGTTTGTGTGTGTGTGTGTGCTGGCACTAGATGACAATTGAGACAGAGTGGGCTGTGTGTCTGTGTGTGCGCTGGTATAGACTCTGTATTGAGTCACTGTGAGCTGTGTGTGTATGTGTGTGCTCGTATAGGCTGTGCATTGAGTCACAGTGAGGTGTTTGTGTGTGTGTGTGCTGGTACAGGAAGCGTTTTGAGTCACAGTCTCGTGTGTGTGTGTGTGCATGTGAGTTTGTGTGCTGGTATGGGCTTTATTGACTCATGGGTGTGTGTGTGAGTGTGGGTGATACAGACTGCATTGAGTCACAGTGCGCTGTGTGTGTGTGTGCTGGTATAGGCGATTTATTGAGTACCAGTGAGCCATGTGTGAGTGCGTGTTGGTGTGTGTGTGTGTGTACTGGTATAGGCTGTGCATTGAGTCACAGTGAGGCCTGCATCTGTGCATGTCTGTGTTTGTGTGTGTGTGTTTGCTGGTATAGGCTGAGCTTTGAATCACTCTGAGGTGTGTGTGCATGTGCTGGTAAAATTGTGCCTTGATTCACTGTGCCATGTGAGTGTGTGTGCACGCTGGTATAGGTTGTGCATTGAGTCAGAGTGGGAGGTGTGTGTGTCTGTGTGTTCTGGTATAGGCTGACAATTGAGGCACACTGAGGTCTGTGTGCACATGTGTGTATATGTGTGCTGGTACAGCCTGCTCATTGAGTCATATTGAGTTTTTTGTGTGTGTGTGTGCAGGTAGAGGCAGCACATTGAGTCACAGTGAGGTGTATGTGTGTGATGTTATATGCTATGCACTGATTCATAGGGAGGTTTGTGTCTGTGTGTGTGCACTTTCTAGTTTAGGATTTGCATTGAATCACACTGAGCTGTGTTTTTGAGTGTCAGTATGTGTGCGTGTGTGGAGGTATGGGCTGTGGATTGACTCACATTTTGCCGTATGTGCTTCTCTGTGTGTGTATGTCTGCTAGCATATCCTGTGCACTAAGTCACAGGGAGCCATGTGTGTGTGTGTGTGTGTGTCCTGGTACAGAGTGTGCATTGATTCACAGTCAGCCATGTGTGTGTGTGTGTGAGTGCACTGGTATAGGATGTGCAGTGAGTCAGAGTGCTGTGTGTGTGTGTCTGCATGTTCTGATATAGGCTGACCATTGTGTAACATTGAGGGTGTGTGTGTGTGTGTGCTGGTAGAGGCTGCATATTTTGTCACAGTGAGCTGTGTGTGTGTGTATGTGTAGGTACAGGCTGTGCATTGAGTCACAGTGTGGGGTGTGTGTGTGATGTTATATTCTGTGCACTAGGACAGAGTGAGCCGTGTGTGTGTGCTGGTATAATCTGAACATTGAGTCGCAGTGTGGTGTGGTGTGTGTGCCTTTGCTGGTATGGACTGTGCATTGAATCCCAGCCCTGTGTTAGTGTTTGTGTATTTGGTGCTGTAGAGTCTGCATGAGTCACAGTAAGATGTGTGTGTGTGTACTGCTATAGGCTGTACACTGAGCCATATTAAGGTGTGTTTCTGTGTGTGTGTGTGCGGGTATAGGCTATGCATTGACTCACATTGAGCCATGTGTTTGTATGTGCTACTATACGCTATTCATTGAGTCTCAGTGAGCCATTGTTGTGTGTGTCTGTTTACTTGTATGGGCTTGGCATTGAGTCACAGAGAGGTGTTTGTGTGTGTTTGTGTGTCTGTGTGGTGGTATAAACTGCATTGAGTCACACGGCGGTGTGTGTGAGAGTGTGTGTGTGTGCAGGTACAGGCTGGTATTGAACCACAGTGAGCCGTGTGTGTGTGTGCTGGAATAGGCAGAGCATTGAGTCTCAGGTGTGTGTATGTGTGTGTGTATGCTGGTATGGTCTCTGCATTGATTCACTAAGGTGTGTTGTGTGTGTATGAACATGGAGCTGAAGACTGTACACTGATTCACAGTGAGCTGTGTGTGTATGTGTGTGTGTGTGTGATGGTATGGGCTTTGCATTGAGTCACTGAGGTGTGTGTCTGTGTGTGTATACCTGGAACTACAGACTGTGCACTGATTCACAATGAGCCATGTGTGAATGTGTGTATGTGATAGTATAGGGTGTGCATAGAGTCACAAAGAGCCGTGCATATGTGTCTTTGCATGGGTGTTGTGGTATAGGGTCTGCGTTGTGTCACGGTGACTGTGCATGTGTGTGTGTTTGTGATGGTATAGTACGTGCATTGAATCAGAGAGAGCCATGCATGTGTCTCTGTGTGTGTGTGCTGGCATAGGCATTACATTGAGTCACAGTGAGCCATGTGTTTGTATGCTGGTGTAGACTCTGCATTGAGTCACAGTAAGCCTTGTGTGTGTGCCAGTACAGGCTGTGCATTGAGTCAGTGAGTCATATGTGTGTGTGTGTTTGTGTGTGTGTGTGCTGGTTTAGGCAGTGCATTGAGTCCAATGAGCAGTGTATGTTTGTGTGTGTGTGTGTGTGCTGCTATAGGTGGTTCACTGAGTCACTGTCAGGTATGTGTGAGTGAGTGTTTGTGTGTTCTTCTATAGGCTGTGCATTGATTCACAGTGAGCTCTGTGTGTATGGTGGTATAGGCGGTGCATTGAATCACAGTGATGGTTGTTTTTCTGTGTGTATGCTGCAGTAGGCTGTGAATTGAGTCACAGAAGGTGGGTCTTTGTGTGTGTATGTGCAGGTACAAGCTGCAGTTCGAGTCACAGTGATGGGTGTCTCTGTGTGATGTTATAGGCTGTGCATTGAATCACAGCGAGCCGTATTAGTGTGTGTACGTGTATTTGTGTATGCGTGTGTGTGTGATGGTACAGGCTGAACATTGAGTCACTGAGGTGTGCATGTGTGTATGTGGTGTTACAGACTGTTCGTTAGGTCAAACTGAGCAATATGTGTGTGTAGGGGTGTGTGTGTACAGTTATTTGCTGTGCACTGAGTCACAGTGAACCATGTGTGTGTGGGGAGCTGGTATAGTCAGAGCACTGAGTCACAGTTGAATGTGTGGGAGTTGTTTGTGTATGTGTGTGTGTATTTGCTGGTGTAGACTGTGCATTGAGTCACAGTGAGTAGTGCGGTGTGTGTGTGCTGTGATGGTGTGGACTGTGGTTTTATCCACTTTGACCTGAACGGCTGTGTGTGTTTGTGTGTTTGTGTGTGTGTGTGTGCTGGCACTAGATGACAGTTGAGACAGAGTGGGCTGTGTGTCTGTGTGTGCGCTGGTATAGACTCTGTATTGAGTCACTGTGAGCTGTGTGTGTATGCGTGTGCTCGTATAGGCTGTGCATTGAGTCACAGTGAGGTGTTTGTGTGTGTGTGTGCTGGTACAGGAAGCGTTTTGAGTCACAGTCTCGTGTGTGTGTGTGTGCATGTGAGTTTGTGTGCTGGTATGGGCTTTATTGTGCTGGTATGGGCTTTATTGACTCATGGGTGTGTGTGTGAGTGTGGGTGATACAGACTGCATTGAGTCACAGTGCGCTGTGTGTGTGTGCTGGTATAGGCGATTTATTGAGTACGAGTGAGCCATGTGTGAGTGCGTGTTGGTGTGTGTGTGTGTGTACTGGTATAGGCTGTGCATTGAGTCACAGTGAGGCCTGCATCTGTGCATGTCTGTGTTTGTGTGTGTGTGTTTGCTGGTATAGGCTGAGCTTTGAATCACTCTGAGGTGTGTGTGCATGTGCTGGTAAAATTGTGCCTTGATTCACTGTGCCATGTGAGTGTGTGTGCACGCTGGTATAGGTTGTGCATTGAGTCAGAGTGGGAGGTGTGTGTGTCTGTGTGTTCTGGTATAGGCTGACAATTGAGGCACACTGAGGTCTGTGTGCACATGTGTGTATATGTGTGCTGGTACAGCCTGCTCATTGAGTCATATTGAGTTTTGTGTGTGTGTGTGTGCAGGTAGAGGCAGCACATTGAGTCACAGTGAGGTGTATGTGTGTGATGTTATATGCTATGCACTGATTCATAGGGAGGTTTGTGTCTGTGTGTGTGCACTTTCTAGTTTAGGATTTGCATTGAATCACACTGAGCTGTGTTTTTGAGTGTCAGTATGTGTGCGTGTGTGGAGGTATGGGCTGTGGATTGACTCACATTTTGCCGTATCTGCTTCTCTGTGTGTGTATGTCTGCTAGCATATCCTGTGCACTGAGTCACAGGGAGCCGTGTGTGTGTGTGTGTGTGTGTGTCCTGGTACAGAGTGTGCATTGATTCACAGTCAGCCATGTGTGTGTGTGTGTGAGTGCACTGGTATAGGATGGGCAGTGAGTCAGAGTGATGTGTGTGTGTGTCTGCATGTTCTGATATAGGCTGACCATTGTGTAACATTGAGGGTGTGTGTGTGTGTGTGCTGGTATAGGCTGCATATTTTGTCACAGTGAGCTGTGTGTGTGTGTATGTGTAGGTACAGGCTGTGCATTGAGTCACAGTGTGGGGTGTGTGTGTGATGTTATATTCTGTGCACTAGGACAGAGTGAGCCATGTGTGTGTGCTGGTATAATCTGAACATTGAGTCACAGTGTGGTGTGGTGTGTGTGCCTTTGCTGGTATGGACTGTGCATTGAATCCCAGCCCTGTGTTCGTGTTTGTGTATTTGGTGCTGTAGAGTCTGCATGAGTCACAGTAAGATGTGTGTGTGTGTACTGCTATAGGCTGTACACTGAGCCATATTAAGCTGTGTTTCTGTGTGTGTGTGTGCGGGTATAGGCTATGCATTGACTCACATTGAGCCATGTGTTTGTATGTGCTACTATATGCTATTCATTGAGTCGCAGTGAGCCTTTGTTTTGTGTGTCTGTTTACTTGTATGGGCTTGGCATTGAGTCTCAGACAGGTGTGTGTGTGTGTCTGTGTGGTGGTATCATCTGCATTGAGTCACACGGCGGTGTGTGTGAGAGTGTGTGTGTGTGCAGGTACAGGCTGGTATTGAACCACAGTGAGCCGTGTGTGTGTGTGCTGGAATAGGCAGAGCATTGAGTCTCAGGTGTGTGTATGTGTGTGTGTATGCTGGTATGGTCTCTGCATTGATTCACTAAGGTGTGTTGTGTGTGTATGTACATGGAGCTGAAGACTGTACACTGATTCACAGTGAGCTGTGTGTGTATGTGTGTGTGTGTGTGATGGTATGGGCTTTGCATTGAGTCACTGAGGTGTGTGTCTGTGTGTGTATACCTGGAACTACAGACTGTGCACTGATTCACAATGAGCCATGTGTGAATGTGTGTATGTGATAGTATAGGGTGTTCATAGAGTCACAAAGAGCCGTGCATATGTGTCTTTGCATGGGTGTTGTGGTATAGGGTCTGCGTTGTGTCACAGTGACTGTGCGTGTGTGTGTGTTTGTGATGGTATAGTACGTGCATTGAATCAGAGAGAGCCATGCATGTGTCTCTGTGTGTGTGTGCTGGCATAGGCATTATATTGAGTCACAGTGAGCCATGTGTTTGTATGTTGGTGTAGACTATGCATTGAGTCACAGTAAGCCTTGTGTGTGTGCCAGTACAGGTTGTGCATTGAGTCAGTGAGTCATATGTGTGTGTGTGTTTGTGTGTGTGTGTGCTGGTTTAGGCAGTGCATTGAGTCCAATGAGCAGTGTATGTTTGTGTGTGTGTGTGTGTGTGCTGCTATAGGTGGTTCACTGAGTCACAGTCAGGTATGTGTGAGTGAGTGTTTGTGTGTTCTTCTATAGGCTGTGCATTGATTCACAGTGAGCTCTGTGTGTATGGTGGTATAGGCGGTGCATTGAATCACAGTGATGGTTGTTTTTCTGTGTGTATGCTGCAGTAGGCTGTGAATTGAGTCACAGAAGGTGGGTCTTTGTGTGTGTATGTGCAGGTACAAGCTGCAGTTCGAGTCACAGTGATGGGTGTCTCTGTGTGATGTTATAGGCTGTGCATTGAATCACAGCGAGCCGTATTAGTGTGTGTACGTGTATTTGTGTTTGCGTGTGTGTGTGTGATGGTACAGGCTGAACATTGAGTCACTGAGGTGTGCATGTGTGTATGTGGTGTTACAGACTGTTCGTTAGGTCAAACTGAGCAATATGTGTGTGTAGGGGTGTGTGTGTACAGTTATTTGCTGTGCACTGAGTCACAGTGAACCATGTGTGTGTGGGGAGCTGGTATAGTCAGAGCACTGAGTCACAGTTGAATGTGTGGGAGTTGTTTGTGTATGTGTGTGTGTATTTGCTGGTGTAGACTGTGCATTGAGTCACAGTGAGTAGTGCGGTGTGTGTGTGCTGTGATGGTGTGGCCTGTGGTTTTATCCACTTTGACCTGAACGGCTGTTTGTGTTTGTGTGTGTGTGTGTGCTGGCACTAGATGACAATTGAGACAGAGTGGGCTGTGTGTCTGTGTGTGCGCTGGTATAGACTCTGTATTGAGTCACTGTGAGCTGTGTGTGTATGTGTGTGCTCGTATAGGCTGTGCATTGAGTCACAGTGAGGTGTTTGTGTGTGTGTGTGCTGGTACAGGAAGCGTTTTGAGTCACAGTCTCGTGTGTGTGTGTGTGCATGTGAGTTTGTGTGCTGGTATGGGCTTTATTGTGCTGGTATGGGCTTTATTGACTCATGGGTGTGTGTGTGAGTGTGGGTGATACAGACTGCATTGAGTCACAGTGCGCTGTGTGTGTGTGTGCTGGTATAGGCGATTTATTGAGTACCAGTGAGCCATGTGTGAGTGCGTGTTGGTGTGTGTGTGTGTGTACTGGTATAGGCTGTGCATTGAGTCACAGTGAGGCCTGCATCTGTGCATGTCTGTGTTTGTGTGTGTGTGTTTGCTGGTATAGGCTGAGCTTTGAATCACTCTGAGGTGTGTGTGCATGTGCTGGTAAAATTGTGCCTTGATTCACTGTGCCATGTGAGTGTGTGTGCACGCTGGTATAGGTTGTGCATTGAGTCAGAGTGGGAGGTGTGTGTGTCTGTGTGTTCTGGTATAGGCTGACAATTGAGGCACACTGAGGTCTGTGTGCACATGTGTGTATATGTGTGCTGGTACAGCCTGCTCATTGAGTCATATTGAGTTTTTTTTGTGTGTGTGTGCAGGTAGAGGCAGCACATTGAGTCACAGTGCAGTGTATGTGTGTGATGTTATATGCTATGCACTGATTCATAGGGAGGTTTGTGTCTGTGTGTGTGCACTTTCTAGTTTAGGATTTGCATTGAATCACACTGAGCTGTGTTTTTGAGTGTCAGTATGTGTGCGTGTGTGGAGGTATGGGCTGTGGATTGACTCACATTTTGCCGTATCTGCTTCTCTGTGTGTGTATGTCTGCTAGCATATCCTGTGCACTGAGTCACAGGGAGCCGTGTGTGTGTGTGTGTGTGTGTCCTGGTACAGAGTGTGCATTGATTCACAGTCAGCCATGTGTGTGTGTGTGTGAGTGCACTGGTATAGGATGTGCAGTGAGTCAGAGTGATGTGTGTGTGTGTCTGCATGTTCTGATATAGGCTGACCATTGTGTAACATTGAGGGTGTGTGTGTGTGTGTGCTGGTATAGGCTGCATATTTTGTCACAGTGAGCTGTGTGTGTGTGTATGTGTAGGTACAGGCTGTGCATTGAGTCACAGTGTGGGGTGTGTGTGTGATGTTATATTCTGTGCACTAGGACAGAGTGAGCCGTGTGTGTGTGCTGGTATAATCTGAACATTGAGTCACAGTGTGGTGTGGTGTGTGTGCCTTTGCTGGTATGGACTGTTCATTGAATCCCAGCCCTGTGTTAGTGTTTGTGTATTTGGTGCTGTAGAGTCTGCATGAGTCACAGTAAGATATGTGTGTGTGTACTGCTATAGGCTGTACACTGAGCCATATTAAGGTGTGTTTCTGTGTGTGTGTGTGCGGGTATAGGCTATGCATTGACTCACATTGAGCCATGTGTTTGTATGTGCTACTCTACGCTATTCATTGAGTCTCAGTGAGCCATTGTTGTGTGTGTCTGTTTACTTGTATGGGCTTGGCATTGAGTCACAGAGAGGTGTTTGTGTGTGTTTGTGTGTCTGTGTGGTGGTATAAACTGCATTGAGTCACACGGCGGTGTGTGTGAGAGTGTGTGTGTGTGCAGGTACAGGCTGGTATTGAACCACAGTGAGCCGTGTGTGTGTGTGCTGGAATAGGCAGAGCATTGAGTCTCAGGTGTGTGTATGTGTGTGTGTATGCTGGTATGGTCTCTGCATTGATTCACTAAGTTGTGTTGTGTGTGTATGTACATGGAGCTGAAGACTGTACACTGATTCACAGTGAGCTGTGTGTGTATGTGTGTGTGTGTGTGATGGTATGGGCTTTGCATTGAGTCACTGAGGTGTGTGTCTGTGTGTGTATACCTGGAACTACAGACTGTGCACTGATTCACAATGAGCCATGTGTGAATGTGTGTATGTGATAGTATAGGGTGTTCATAGAGTCACAAAGAGCCGTGCATATGTGTCTTTGCATGGGTGTTGTGGTATAGGGTCTGCGTTGTGTCACAGTGACTGTGCGTGTGTGTGTGTTTGTGATGGTATAGTACGTGCATTGAATCAGAGAGAGCCATGCATGTGTCTCTGTGTGTGTGTGCTGGCATAGGCATTACATTGAGTCACAGTGAGCCATGTGTTTGTATGCTGGTGTAGACTCTGCATTGAGTCACAGTAAGCCTTGTGTGTGTGCCAGTACAGGCTGTGCATTGAGTCAGTGAGTCATATGTGTGTGTGTGTTTGTGTGTGTGTGTGCTGGTTTAGGCAGTGCATTGAGTCCAATGAGCAGTGTATGTTTGTGTGTGTGTGTGTGTGCTGCTATAGGTGGTTCACTGAGTAACAGTCAGGTATGTGTGAGTGAGTGTTTGTGTGTTCTTCTATAGGCTGTGCATTGATTCACAGTGAGCTCTGTGTGTATGGTGGTATAGGCGGTGCATTGAATCACAGTGATGGTTGTTTTTCTGTGTGTATGCTGCAGTAGGTTGTGAATTGAGTCACAGAAGGTGGGTCTTTGTGTGTGTATGTGCAGTTACCAGCTGCAGTTCGAGTCACAGTGATGGGTGTCTCTGTGTGATGTTATAGGCTGTGCATTGAATCACAGCGAGCCGTATTAGTGTGTGTATGTGTATTTGTGTATGCGTGTGTGTGTGTGATGGTACAGGCTGAACATTGAGTCACTGAGGTGTGCATGTGTGTATGTGGTGTTACAGACTGTTCGTTAGGTCAAACTGAGCAATATGTGTGTGTAGGGGTGTGTACAGTTATTTGCTGTGCACTGAGTCACAGTGAACCATGTGTGTGTGGGGAGCTGGTATAGTCAGAGCACTGAGTCACAGTTGAATGTGTGGGAGTTGTTTGTGTATGTGTGTGTGTATTTGCTGGTGTAGACTGTGCATTGAGTCACAGTGAGTAGTGCGGTGTGTGTGTGCTGTGATGGTGTGGACTGTGGTTTTATCCACTTTGACCTGAACGGCTGTGTGTGTTTGTGTGTTTGTGTGTGTGTGTGTGCTGGCACTAGATGACAATTGAGACAGAGTGGGCTGTGTGTCTGTGTGTGCGCTGGTATAGACTCTGTATTGAGTCACTGTGAGCTGTGTGTGTATGTGTGTGCTCGTATAGGCTGTGCATTGAGTCACAGTGAGGTGTTTGTGTGTGTGTGTGCTGGTACAGGAAGCGTTTTGAGTCACAGTCTCGTGTGTGTGTGTGTGCATGTGAGTTTGTGTGCTGGTATGGGCTTTATTGACTCATGGGTGTGTGTGTGAGTGTGGGTGATACAGACTGCATTGAGTCACAGTGCGCTGTGTGTGTGTGTGCTGGTATAGGCGATTTATTGAGTACCAGTGAGCCATGTGTGAGTGCGTGTTGGTGTGTGTGTGTGTGTACTGGTATAGGCTGTGCATTGAGTCACAGTGAGGCCTGCATCTGTGCATGTCTGTGTTTGTGTGTGTGTGTTTGCTGGTATAGGCTGAGCTTTGAATCACTCTGAGGTGTGTGTGCATGTGCTGGTAAAATTGTGCCTTGATTCACTGTGCCATGTGAGTGTGTGTGCACGCTGGTATAGGTTGTGCATTGAGTCAGAGTGGGAGGTGTGTGTGTCTGTGTGTTCTGGTATAGGCTGACAATTGAGGCACACTGAGGTCTGTGTGCACATGTGTGTATATGTGTGCTGGTACAGCCTGCTCATTGAGTCATATTGAGTTTTTTGTGTGTGTGTGTGCAGGTAGAGGCAGCACATTGAGTCACAGTGAGGTGTATGTGTGTGATGTTATATGCTATGCACTGATTCATAGGGAGGTTTGTGTCTGTGTGTGTGCACTTTCTAGTTTAGGATTTGCATTGAATCACACTGAGCTGTGTTTTTGAGTGTCAGTATGTGTGCGTGTGTGGAGGTATGGGCTGTGGATTGACTCACATTTTGCCGTATCTGCTTCTCTGTGTGTGTATGTCTGCTAGCATATCCTGTGCACTAAGTCACAGGGAGCCATGTGTGTGTGTGTGTGTGTGTCCTGGTACAGAGTGTGCATTGATTCACAGTCAGCCATGTGTGTGTGTGTGTGAGTGCACTGGTATAGGATGTGCAGTGAGTCAGAGTGCTGTGTGTGTGTGTCTGCATGTTCTGATATAGGCTGACCATTGTGTAACATTGAGGGTGTGTGTGTGTGTGTGCTGGTAGAGGCTGCATATTTTGTCACAGTGAGCTGTGTGTGTGTGTATGTGTAGGTACAGGCTGTGCATTGAGTCACAGTGTGGGGTGTGTGTGTGATGTTATATTCTGTGCACTAGGACAGAGTGAGCCGTGTGTGTGTGCTGGTATAATCTGAACATTGAGTCGCAGTGTGGTGTGGTGTGTGTGCCTTTGCTGGTATGGACTGTGCATTGAATCCCAGCCCTGTGTTAGTGTTTGTGTATTTGGTGCTGTAGAGTCTGCATGAGTCACAGTAAGATGTGTGTGTGTGTACTGCTATAGGCTGTACACTGAGCCATATTAAGGTGTGTTTCTGTGTGTGTGTGTGCGGGTATAGGCTATGCATTGACTCACATTGAGCCATGTGTTTGTATGTGCTACTATACGCTATTCATTGTGTCTCAGTGAGCCATTGTTGTGTGTGTCTGTTTACTTGTATGGGCTTGGCATTGAGTCACAGAGAGGTGTTTGTGTGTGTTTGTGTGTCTGTGTGGTGGTATAAACTGCATTGAGTCACACGGCGGTGTGTGTGAGAGTGTGTGTGTGTGCAGGTACAGGCTGGTATTGAACCACAGTGAGCCGTGTGTGTGTGTGCTGGAATAGGCAGAGCATTGAGTCTCAGGTGTGTGTATGTGTGTGTGTATGCTGGTATGGTCTCTGCATTGATTCACTAAGGTGTGTTGTGTGTGTATGAACATGGAGCTGAAGACTGTACACTGATTCACAGTGAGCTGTGTGTGTATGTGTGTGTGTGTGTGATGGTATGGGCTTTGCATTGAGTCACTGAGGTGTGTGTCTGTGTGTGTATACCTGGAACTACAGACTGTGCACTGATTCACAATGAGCCATGTGTGAATGTGTGTATGTGATAGTATAGGGTGTGCATAGAGTCACAAAGAGCCGTGCATATGTGTCTTTGCATGGGTGTTGTGGTATAGGGTCTGCGTTGTGTCACAGTGACTGTGCATGTGTGTGTGTTTGTGATGGTATAGTACGTGCATTGAATCAGAGAGAGCCATGCATGTGTCTCTGTGTGTGTGTGCTGGCATAGGCATTACATTGAGTCACAGTGAGCCATGTGTTTGTATGCTGGTGTAGACTCTGCATTGAGTCATAGTAAGCCATGTGTGTGTGCCAGTACAGGCTGTGCATTGAGTCAGTGAGTCATATGTGTGTGTGTGTTTGTGTGTGTGTGTGCTGGTTTAGGCAGTGCATTGAGTCCAATGAGCAGTGTATGTTTGTGTGTGTGTGTGTGTGCTGCTATAGGTGGTTCACTGAGTCACTGTCAGGTATGTGTGAGTGAGTGTTTGTGTGTTCTTCTATAGGCTGTGCATTGATTCACAGTGAGCTCTGTGTGTATGGTGGTATAGGCGGTGCATTGAATCACAGTGATGGTTGTTTTTCTGTGTGTATGCTGCAGTAGGCTGTGAATTGAGTCACAGAAGGTGGGTCTTTGTGTGTGTATGTGCAGGTACAAGCTGCAGTTCGAGTCACAGTGATGGGTGTCTCTGTGTGATGTTATAGGCTGTGCATTGAATCACAGCGAGCCGTATTAGTGTGTGTACGTGTATTTGTGTATGCGTGTGTGTGTGATGGTACAGGCTGAACATTGAGTCACTGAGGTGTGCATGTGTGTATGTGGTGTTACAGACTGTTCGTTAGGTCAAACTGAGCAATATGTGTGTGTAGGGGTGTGTGTGTACAGTTATTTGCTGTGCACTGAGTCACAGTGAACCATGTGTGTGTGGGGAGCTGGTATAGTCAGAGCACTGAGTCACAGTTGAATGTGTGGGAGTTGTTTGTGTATGTGTGTGTGTATTTGCTGGTGTAGACTGTGCATTGAGTCACAGTGAGTAGTGCGGTGTGTGTGTGCTGTGATGGTGTGGACTGTGGTTTTATCCACTTTGACCTGAACGGCTGTGTGTGTTTGTGTGTTTGTGTGTGTGTGTGTGCTGGCACTAGATGACAGTTGAGACAGAGTGGGCTGTGTGTCTGTGTGTGCGCTGGTATAGACTCTGTATTGAGTCACTGTGAGCTGTGTGTGTATGCGTGTGCTCGTATAGGCTGTGCATTGAGTCACAGTGAGGTGTTTGTGTGTGTGTGTGCTGGTACAGGAAGCGTTTTGAGTCACAGTCTCGTGTGTGTGTGTGTGCATGTGAGTTTGTGTGCTGGTATGGGCTTTATTGTGCTGGTATGGGCTTTATTGACTCATGGGTGTGTGTGTGAGTGTGGGTGATACAGACTGCATTGAGTCACAGTGCGCTGTGTGTGTGTGTGCTGGTATAGGCGATTTATTGAGTACCAGTGAGCCATGTGTGAGTGCGTGTTGGTGTGTGTGTGTGTGTACTGGTATAGGCTGTGCATTGAGTCACAGTGAGGCCTGCATCTGTGCATGTCTGTGTTTGTGTGTGTGTGTTTGCTGGTATAGGCTGAGCTTTGAATCACTCTGAGGTGTGTGTGCATGTGCTGGTAAAATTGTGCCTTGATTCACTGTGCCATGTGAGTGTGTGTGCACGCTGGTATAGGTTGTGCATTGAGTCAGAGTGGGAGGTGTGTGTGTCTGTGTGTTCTGGTATAGGCTGACAATTGAGGCACACTGAGGTCTGTGTGCACATGTGTGTATATGTGTGCTGGTACAGCCTGCTCATTGAGTCATATTGAGTTTTGTGTGTGTGTGTGTTCAGGTAGAGGCAGCACATTGAGTCACAGTGAGGTGTATGTGTGTGATGTTATATGCTATGCACTGATTCATAGGGAGGTTTGTGTCTGTGTGTGTGCACTTTCTAGTTTAGGATTTGCATTGAATCACACTGAGCTGTGTTTTTGAGTGTCAGTATGTGTGCGTGTGTGGAGGTATGGGCTGTGGATTGACTCACATTTTGCCGTATGTGCTTCTCTGTGTGTGTATGTCTGCTAGCATATCCTGTGCACTAAGTCACAGGGAGCCATGTGTGTGTGTGTGTGTGTGTGTGTCCTGGTACAGAGTGTGCATTGATTCACAGTCAGCCATGTGTGTGTGTGTGTGAGTGCACTGGTATAGGATGTGCAGTGAGTCAGAGTGCTGTGTGTGTGTGTCTGCATGTTCTGATATAGGCTGACCATTGTGTAACATTGAGGGTGTGTGTGTGTGTGTGCTGGTATAGGCTGCATATTTTGTCACAGTGAGCTGTGTGTGTGTGTATGTGTAGGTACAGGCTGTGCATTGAGTCACAGTGTGGGGTGTGTGTGTGATGTTATATTCTGTGCACTAGGACAGAGTGAGCCGTGTGTGTGTGCTGGTATAATCTGAACATTGAGTCACAGTGTGGTGTGGTGTGTGTGCCTTTGCTGGTATGGACTGTGCATTGAATCCCAGCCCTGTGTTAGTGTTTGTGTATTTGGTGCTGTAGAGTCTGCATGAGTCACAGTAAGATGTGTGTGTGTGTACTGCTATAGGCTGTACACTGAGCCATATTAAGGTGTGTTTCTGTGTGTGTGTGTGCGGGTATAGGCTATGCATTGACTCACATTGAGCCATGTGTTTGTATGTGCTACTCTACGCTATTCATTGAGTCTCAGTGAGCCATTGTTGTGTGTGTCTGTTTACTTGTATGGGCTTGGCATTGAGTCACAGAGAGGTGTTTGTGTGTGTTTGTGTGTCTGTGTGGTGGTATAAACTGCATTGAGTCACACGGCGGTGTGTGTGACAGTGTGTGTGTGTGCAGGTACAGGCTGGTATTGAACCACAGTGAGCCGTGTGTGTGTGTGCTGGAATAGGCAGAGCATTGAGTCTCAGGTGTGTGTATGTGTGTGTGTATGCTGGTATGGTCTCTGCATTGATTCACTAAGGTGTGTTGTGTGTGTATGTACATGGAGCTGAAGACTGTACACTGATTCACAGTGAGCTGTGTGTGTATGTGTGTGTGTGTGTGATGGTATGGGCTTTGCATTGAGTCACTGAGGTGTGTGTCTGTGTGTGTATATCTGGAACTACAGACTGTGCACTGATTCACAATGAGCCATGTGTGAATGTGTGTATGTGATAGTATAGGGTGTTCATAGAGTCACAATGAGCCGTGCATATGTGTCTTTGTATGGGTGTTGTGGTATAGGCTGTGCATTGTGTCACAGTGACTGTGCGTGTGTGTGTGTGTGTGTTTGTGATGGTATAGTACATGCATTGTATCAGAGAGAGCCATGCATGCGTCTCTGTGTGTGTGTGCTGGCATAGGCATTACATTGTGTCACAGTGAGCCATGTGTTTGTATGCTAATGGAGACTCTGCATTGAGTCACAGTAAGACTTGTGTGTGTGCCAGTACAGGCTGTGCAAGGAGTCAGTGAGTCATATATGTGTGTGTGTGTGTGTGTGTGCTGATATATGAAGTGCATTGAGTCCAAGTGAATCATGTATGTTTGTGTGTGTTTGTGGGTGCTGCTATAGGTGGTTCACTGAGTCACAGTCAGGTATGTGTGAGTGTTTGTGTGTTCTTGTATAGGCTGTGCATTGATTCAAAGTGAGGCATGTGTGTAAGCTGGTACAGGAGGTGCATTGAGTCACAGTGATGGTTGTGTTTGTGTGTGTGCTGCAGTAGGCTGTGTATTGAGTCACAGAAAGTGGGTCTTTGTGTGTGTATGTGCATGTACAGGCTGCGGTTTGAGTCACAGTGATGGGTGTCTCTGTGTGGTGTTATAGGCTGTGCATTGAATCACAGCCCTGTGTTAGTGTTGTGTATTTGGTGCTGTAGAGTCTGCATGAGTCACAGTAAGGTGTGTGTGTGTGCTGCTATATGCTGAGAATTGAGTCACACCTAGGTGAGTGTATGTGTATGTGTATGCTGATATGGGATTTGCATTGAATCACTGAACGGTGTGTGTTTTTGTGTGTGTGTACTGCTATAGTCTGTACACTGAGACATGTTAAGGTGTGTTTCTGTGTGTGTGTGTGCGGGTATAGGCTATGCATTGACTCACATTGAGCCATGTGTTTGTATGTGCTAGTATACACTGTTCATTGAGTCTCAGTGAGCCTTTGTTTTGTGTGTCTGTTTACTTGTATGGGCTTGGCATTGAGTCTCAGACAGGTGTGTGTGTGTGTCTGTGTGTCTGTGTGGTGGTATCATCTGCATTGAGTCACACGGCAGTGTGTGTGAGAGTGTGTGTGTGTGCAGGTACAGGCTGGTATTGAATGACAGTGAGCCGTGTGTGTGCCTGTGTGTGTGTGTGTGCTGGAATAGGCAGAGCATTGAGTCTCAGGTGTGTGTATGTGTGTGTGTATGCTGGTATGGTCTCTGCATTGATTCACTAAGGTGTGTTGTGTGTGTATGTACATGGAGCTGAAGACTGTACACTGATTCACAGTGAGCTGTGTGTGTATGTGTGTGTGTGTGTGATGGTATGGGCTTTGCATTGAGTCACTGAGGTGTGTGTCTGTGTGTGTATACGTGGAACTACAGACTGTGCACTGATTCACAATGAGCCATGTGTGAATGTGTGTATGTGATAGTATAGGGTGTGCATAGAGTCACAAAGAGCCGTGCATATGTGTCTTTGCATGGGTGTTGTGGTATAGGGTCTGCGTTGTGTCACAGTGACTGTGCGTGTGTGTGTGTTTGTGATGGTATAGTACGTGCATTGAATCAGAGAGAGCCATGCATGTGTCTCTGTGTGTGTGTGCTGGCATAGGCATTACATTGAGTCACAGTGAGCCATGTGTTTGTATGCTGGTGTAGACTCTGCATTGAGTCACAGTAAGCCTTGTGTGTGTGCCAGTACAGGCTGTGCATTGAGTCAGTGAGTCATATGTGTGTGTGTGTTTGTGTGTGTGTGTGCTGGTTTAGGCAGTGCATTGAGTCCAATGAGCAGTGTATGTTTGTGTGTGTGTGTGTGTGCTGCTATAGGTGGTTCACTGAGTCACAGTCAGGTATGTGTGAGTGAGTGTTTGTGTGTTCTTCTATAGGCTGTGCATTGATTCACAGTGAGCTCTGTGTGTATGGTGGTATAGGCGGTGCATTGAATCACAGTGATGGTTGTTTTTCTGTGTGTATGCTGCAGTAGGCTGTGAATTGAGTCACAGAAGGTGGGTCTTTGTGTGTGTATGTGCAGGTACAAGCTGCAGTTCGAGTCACAGTGATGGGTGTCTCTGTGTGATGTTATAGGCTGTGCATTGAATCACAGCGAGCCGTATTAGTGTGTGTACGTGTATTTGTGTATGCGTGTGTGTGTGTGATGGTACAGGCTGAACATTGAGTCACTGAGGTGTGCATGTGTGTATGTGGTGTTACAGACTGTTCGTTAGGTCAAACTGAGCAATATGTGTGTGTAGGGGTGTGTGTGTACAGTTATTTGCTGTGCACTGAGTCACAGTGAACCATGTGTGTGTGGGGAGCTGGTATAGTCAGAGCACTGAGTCACAGTTGAATGTGTGGGAGTTGTTTGTGTATGTGTGTGTGTATTTGCTGGTGTAGACTGTGCATTGAGTCACAGTGAGTAGTGCGGTGTGTGTGTGCTGTGATGGTGTGGACTGTGGTTTTATCCACTTTGACCTGAACGGCTGTGTGTGTTTGTGTGTTTGTGTGTGTGTGTGTGCTGGCACTAGATGACAGTTGAGACAGAGTGGGCTGTGTGTCTGTGTGTGCGCTGGTATAGACTCTGTATTGAGTCACTGTGAGCTGTGTGTGTATGTGTGTGCTCGTATAGGCTGTGCATTGAGTCACAGTGAGGTGTTTGTGTGTGTGTGTGCTGGTACAGGAAGCGTTTTGAGTCACAGTCTCGTGTGTGTGTGTGTGCATGTGAGTTTGTGTGCTGGTATGGGCTTTATTGTGCTGGTATGGGCTTTATTGACTCATGGGTGTGTGTGTGAGTGTGGGTGATACAGACTGCATTGAGTCACAGTGCGCTGTGTGTGTGTGTGCTGGTATAGGCGATTTATTGAGTACCAGTGAGCCATGTGTGAGTGCGTGTTGGTGTGTGTGTGTGTGTACTGGTATAGGCTGTGCATTGAGTCACAGTGAGGCCTGCATCTGTGCATGTCTGTGTTTGTGTGTGTGTGTTTGCTGGTATAGGCTGAGCTTTGAATCACTCTGAGGTGTGTGTGCATGTGCTGGTAAAATTGTGCCTTGATTCACTGTGCCATGTGAGTGTGTGTGCACGCTGGTATAGGTTGTGCATTGAGTCAGAGTGGGAGGTGTGTGTGTCTGTGTGTTCTGGTATAGGCTGACAATTGAGGCACACTGAGGTCTGTGTGCACATGTGTGTATATGTGTGCTGGTACAGCCTGCTCATTGAGTCATATTGAGTTTTGTGTGTGTGTGTGTGCAAGTAGAGGCAGCACATTGAGTCACAGTGAGGTGTATGTGTGTGATGTTATATGCTATGCACTGATTCATAGGGAGGTTTGTGTCTGTGTGTGTGCACTTTCTAGTTTAGGATTTGCATTGAATCACACTGAGCTGTGTTTTTGAGTGTCAGTATGTGTGCGTGTGTGGAGGTATGGGCTGTGGATTGACTCACATTTTGCCGTATGTGCTTCTCTGTGTGTGTATGTCTGCTAGCATATCCTGTGCACTAAGTCACAGGGAGCCATGTGTGTGTGTGTGTGTGTGTCCTGGTACAGAGTGTGCATTGATTCACAGTCAGCCATGTGTGTGTGTGTGTGAGTGCACTGGTATAGGATGTGCAGTGAGTCAGAGTGCTGTGTGTGTGTGTCTGCATGTTATGATATAGGCTGACCATTGTGTAACATTGAGGGTGTGTGTGTGTGTGTGCTGGTATAGGCTGCATATTTTGTCACAGTGAGCTGTGTGTGTGTGTATGTGTAGGTACAGGCTGTGCATTGAGTCACAGTGTGGGGTGTGTGTGTGATGTTATATTCTGTGCACTAGGACAGAGTGAGCCGTGTGTGTGTGCTGGTATAATCTGAACATTGAGTCACAGTGTGGTGTGGTGTGCGTGCCTTTGCTGGTATGGACTGTTCATTGAATCCCAGCCCTGTGTTAGTGTTTGTGTATTTGGTGCTGTAGAGTCTGCATGAGTCACAGAAAGATGTGTGTGTGTGTACTGATATAGGCTGTACACTGAGCCATATTAAGGTGTGTTTCTGTGTGTGTGTGCGGGTATAGGCTATGCATTGACTCACATTGAGCCATGTGTTTGTATGTGCTAGTATACACTGTTCATTGAGTCTCAGTGAGCCTTTGTTTTGTGTGTCTGTTTACTTGTATGGGCTTGGCATTGAGTCTCAGACAGGTGTGTGTGTGTGTCTGTGTGTCTGTGTGGTGGTATCATCTGCATTGAGTCACACGGCAGTGTGTGTGAGAGTGTGTGTGTGTGCAGGTACAGGCTGGTATTGAATGACAGTAAGCCGTGTGTGTGCCTGTGTGTGTGTGTGTGCTGGAATAGGCAGAGCATTGAGTCTCCGGTGTGTGTATGTGTGTGTGTATGCTGGTATGGTCTCTGCATTGATTCACCAAGGTGTGTTGTGTGTGTATGTACATGGAGCTGAAGACTGTACACTGATTCACAGTGAGCTGTGTGTGTATGTGTGTGTGTGTGTGATGGTATGGGCTTTGCATTGAGTCACTGAGGTGTGTGTCTGTGTGTGTATACCTGGAACTACAGACTGTGCACTGATTCACAATGAGCCATGTGTGAATGTGTGTATGTGATAGTATAGGGTGTGCATAGAGTCACAAAGAGCCGTGCATATGTGTCTTTGCATGGGTGTTGTGGTATAGGGTCTGCGTTGTGTCACAGTGACTGTGCGTGTGTGTGTGTTTGTGATGGTATAGTACGTGCATTGAATCAGAGAGAGCCATGCATGTGTCTCTGTGTGTGTGTGCTGGCATAGGCATTACATTGAGTCACAGTGAGCCATGTGTTTGTATGCTGGTGTAGACTCTGCATTGAGTCACAGTAAGCCTTGTGTGTGTGCCAGTACAGGCTGTGCATTGAGTCAGTGAGTCATATGTGTGTGTGTGTTTGTGTGTGTGTGTGCTGGTTTAGGCAGTGCATTGAGTCCAATGAGCAGTGTATGTTTGTGTGTGTGTGTGTGTGCTGCTATAGGTGGTTCACTGAGTCACAGTCAGGTATGTGTGAGTGAGTGTTTGTGTGTTCTTCTATAGGCTGTGCATTGATTCACAGTGAGCTCTGTGTGTATGGTGGTATAGGCGGTGCATTGAATCACAGTGATGGTTGTTTTTCTGTGTGTATGCTGCAGTAGGCTGTGAATTGAGTCACAGAAGGTGGGTCTTTGTGTGTGTATGTGCAGGTACAAGCTGCAGTTCGAGTCACAGTGATGGGTGTCTCTGTGTGATGTTATAGGCTGTGCATTGAATCACAGCGAGCCGTATTAGTGTGTGTACGTGTATTTGTGTATGCGTGTGTGTGTGTGATGGTACAGGCTGAACATTGAGTCACTGAGGTGTGCATGTGTGTATGTGGTGTTACAGACTGTTCGTTAGGTCAAACTGAGCAATATGTGTGTGTAGGGGTGTGTACAGTTATTTGCTGTGCACTGAGTCACAGTGAACCATGTGTGTGTGGGGAGCTGGTATAGTCAGAGCACTGAGTCACAGTTGAATGTGTGGGAGTTGTTTGTGTATGTGTGTGTGTATTTGCTGGTGTAGACTGTGCATTGAGTCACAGTGAGTAGTGCGGTGTGTGTGTGCTGTGATGGTGTGGACTGTGGTTTTATCCACTTTGACCTGAACGGCTGTGTGTGTTTGTGTGTTTGTGTGTGTGTGTGTGCTGGCACTAGATGACAGTTGAGACAGAGTGGGCTGTGTGTCTGTGTGTGCGCTGGCATAGACTCTGTATTGAGTCACTGTGAGCTGTGTGTGTATGTGTGTGCTCGTATAGGCTGTGCATTGAGTCACAGTGAGGTGTTTGTGTGTGTGTGTGCTGGTACAGGAAGCGTTTTGAGTCACAGTCTCGTGTGTGTGTGTGTGCATGTGAGTTTGTGTGCTGGTATGGGCTTTATTGTGCTGGTATGGGCTTTATTGACTCATGGGTGTGTGTGTGAGTGTGGGTGATACAGACTGCATTGAGTCACAGTGCGCTGTGTGTGTGTGTGCTGGTATAGGCGATTTATTGAGTACCAGTGAGCCATGTGTGAGTGCGTGTTGGTGTGTGTGTGTGTGTACTGGTATAGGCTGTGCATTGAGTCACAGTGAGGCCTGCATCTGTGCATGTCTGTGTTTGTGTGTGTGTGTTTGCTGGTATAGGCTGAGCTTTGAATCACTCTGAGGTGTGTGTGCATGTGCTGGTAAAATTGTGCCTTGATTCACTGTGCCATGTGAGTGTGTGTGCACGCTGGTATAGGTTGTGCATTGAGTCAGAGTGGGAGGTGTGTGTGTCTGTGTGTTCTGGTATAGGCTGACAATTGAGGCACACTGAGGTCTGTGTGCACATGTGTGTATATGTGTGCTGGTACAGCCTGCTCATTGAGTCATATTGAGTTTTTTTTGTGTGTGTGTGCAGGTAGAGGCAGCACATTGAGTCACAGTGAGGTGTATGTGTGTGATGTTATATGCTATGCACTGATTCATAGGGAGGTTTGTGTCTGTGTGTGTGCACTTTCTAGTTTAGGATTTGCATTGAATCACACTGAGCTGTGTTTTTGAGTGTCAGTATGTGTGCGTGTGTGGAGGTATGGGCTGTGGATTGACTCACATTTTGCCGTATGTGCTTCTCTGTGTGTGTATGTCTGCTAGCATATCCTGTGCACTAAGTCACAGGGAGCCATGTGTGTGTGTGTGTGTGTGTCCTGGTACAGAGTGTGCATTGATTCACAGTCAGCCATGTGTGTGTGTGTGTGAGTGCACTGGTATAGGATGTGCAGTGAGTCAGAGTGCTGTGTGTGTGTGTCTGCATGTTCTGATATAGGCTGACCATTGTGTAACATTGAGGGTGTGTGTGTGTGTGTGCTGGTATAGGCTGCATATTTTGTCACAGTGAGCTGTGTGTGTGTGTATGTGTAGGTACAAGCTGTGCATTGAGTCACAGTGTGGGGTGTGTGTGTGATGTTATATTCTGTGCACTAGGACAGAGTGAGCCGTGTGTGTGTGCTGGTATAATCTGAACATTGAGTCACAGTGTGGTGTGGTGTGTGTGCCTTTGCTGGTATGGACTGTGCATTGAATCCCAGCCCTGTGTTAGTGTTTGTGTATTTGGTGCTGTAGAGTCTGCATGAGTCACAGAAAGATGTGTGTGTGTGTACTGATATAGGCTGTACACTGAGCCATATTAAGGTGTGTTTCTGTGTGTGTGTGTGCGGGTATAGGCTATGCATTGACTCACATTGAGCCATGTGTTTGTATGTGCTAGTATACACTGTTCATTGAGTCTCAGTGAGCCTTTGTTTTGTGTGTCTGTTTACTTGTATGGGCTTGGCATTGAGTCTCAGACAGGTGTGTGTGTGTGTCTGTGTGTCTGTGTGGTGGTATCATCTGCATTGAGTCACACGGCAGTGTGTGTGAGAGTGTGTGTGTGTGCAGGTACAGGCTGGTATTGAATGACAGTAAGCCGTGTGTGTGCCTGTGTGTGTGTGTGTGCTGGAATAGGCAGAGCATTGAGTCTCAGGTGTGTGTATGTGTGTGTGTATGCTGGTATGGTCTCTGCATTGATTCACTAAGGTGTGTTGTGTGTGTATGTACATGGAGCTGAAGACTGTACACTGATTCACAGTGAGCTGTGTGTGTATGTGTGTGTGTGTGTGATGGTATGGGCTTTGCATTGAGTCACTGAGGTGTGTGTCTGTGTGTGTATACGTGGAACTACAGACTGTGCACTGATTCACAATGAGCCATGTGTGAATGTGTGTATGTGATAGTATAGGGTGTGCATAGAGTCACAAAGAGCCGTGCATATGTGTCTTTGCATGGGTGTTGTGGTATAGGGTCTGCGTTGTGTCACAGTGACTGTGCGTGTGTGTGTGTTTGTGATGGTATAGTACGTGCATTGAATCAGAGAGAGCCATGCATGTGTCTCTGTGTGTGTGTGCTGGCATAGGCATTACATTGAGTCACAGTGAGCCATGTGTTTGTATGCTGGTGTAGACTCTGCATTGAGTCACAGTAAGCCTTGTGTGTGTGCCAGTACAGGCTGTGCATTGAGTCAGTGAGTCATATGTGTGTGTGTGTTTGTGTGTGTGTGTGCTGGTTTAGGCAGTGCATTGAGTCCAATGAGCAGTGTATGTTTGTGTGTGTGTGTGTGTGCTGCTATAGGTGGTTCACTGAGTCACAGTCAGGTATGTGTGAGTGAGTGTTTGTGTGTTCTTCTATAGGCTGTGCATTGATTCACAGTGAGCTCTGTGTGTATGGTGGTATAGGCGGTGCATTGAATCACAGTGATGGTTGTTTTTCTGTGTGTATGCTGCAGTAGGCTGTGAATTGAGTCACAGAAGGTGGGTCTTTGTGTGTGTATGTGCAGGTACAAGCTGCAGTTCGAGTCACAGTGATGGGTGTCTCTGTGTGATGTTATAGGCTGTGCATTGAATCACAGCGAGCCGTATTAGTGTGTGTACGTGTATTTGTGTATGTGTGTGTGTGTGTGATGGTACAGGCTGAACATTGAGTCACTGAGGTGTGCATGTGTGTATGTGGTGTTACAGACTATTCGTTAGGTCAAACTGAGCAATATGTGTGTGTAGGGGTGTGTGTGTACAGTTATTTGCTGTGCACTGAGTCACAGTGAACCATGTGTGTGTGGGGAGCTGGTATAGTCAGAGCACTGAGTCACAGTTGAATGTGTGGGAGTTGTTTGTGTATGTGTGTGTGTATTTGCTGGTGTAGACTGTGCATTGAGTCACAGTGAGTAGTGCGGTGTGTGTGTGCTGTGATGGTGTGGACTGTGGTTTTATCCACTTTGACCTGAACGGCTGTGTGTGTTTGTGTGTTTGTGTGTGTGTGTGTGTGCTGGCACTAGATGACAATTGAGACAGAGTGGGCTGTGTGTCTGTGTGTGCGCTGGTATAGACTCTGTATTGAGTCACTGTGAGCTGTGTGTGTATGTGTGTGCTCGTATAGGCTGTGCATTGAGTCACAGTGAGGTGTTTGTGTGTGTGTGTGCTGGTACAGGAAGCGTTTTGAGTCACAGTCTCGTGTGTGTGTGTGTGCATGTGAGTTTGTGTGCTGGTATGGGCTTTATTGTGCTGGTATGGGCTTTATTGACTCATGGGTGTGTGTGTGAGTGTGGGTGATACAGACTGCATTGAGTCACAGTGCGCTGTGTGTGTGTGTGCTGGTATAGGCGATTTATTGAGTACCAGTGAGCCATGTGTGAGTGCGTGTTGGTGTGTGTGTGTGTGTACTGGTATAGGCTGTGCATTGAGTCACAGTGAGGCCTGCATCTGTGCATGTCTGTGTTTGTGTGTGTGTGTTTGCTGGTATAGGCTGAGCTTTGAATCACTCTGAGGTGTGTGTGCATGTGCTGGTAAAATTGTGCCTTGATTCACTGTGCCATGTGAGTGTGTGTGCACGCTGGTATAGGTTGTGCATTGAGTCAGAGTGGGAGGTGTGTGTGTCTGTGTGTTCTGGTATAGGCTGACAATTGAGGCACACTGAGGTCTGTGTGCACATGTGTGTATATGTGTGCTGGTACAGCCTGCTCATTGAGTCATATTGAGTTTTTTGTGTGTGTGTGTGCAGGTAGAGGCAGCACATTGAGTCACAGTGAGGTGTATGTGTGTGATGTTATATGCTATGCACTGATTCATAGGGAGGTTTGTGTCTGTGTGTGTGCACTTTCTAGTTTAGGATTTGCATTGAATCACACTGAGCTGTGTTTTTGAGTGTCAGTATGTGTGCGTGTGTGGAGGTATGGGCTGTGGATTGACTCACATTTTGCCGTATGTGCTTCTCTGTGTGTGTATGTCTGCTAGCATATCCTGTGCACTAAGTCACAGGGAGCCATGTGTGTGTGTGTGTGTGTGTGTCCTGGTACAGAGTGTGCATTGATTCACAGTCAGCCATGTGTGTGTGTGTGAGTGCACTGGTATAGGATGTGCAGTGAGTCAGAGTGATGTGTGTGTGTGTCTGCATGTTCTGATATAGGCTGACCATTGTGTAACATTGAGGGTGTGTGTGTGTGTGTGCTGGTATAGGCTGCATATTTTGTCACAGTGAGCTGTGTGTGTGTGTGTATGTGTAGGTACAGGCTGTGCATTGAGTCACAGTGTGGTGTGTGTGTGTGATGTTATATTCTGTACACTAGGAGAGAGTGAGCCGTGTGTGTGTGCTGGTATAATCTGAACATTGAGTCACAGTGTGGTGTGGTGTGTGTGCCTTTGCTGGTATGGACTGTGCATTGAATCCCAGCCCTGTGTTAGTGTTTGTGTATTTGGTGCTGTAGAGTCTGCATGAGTCACAGTAAGATGTGTGTGTGTGTACTGCTATAGGCTGTACACTGAGCCATATTAAGGTGTGTTTCTGTGTGTGTGTGTGCGGGTATAGGCTATACATTGACTCACATTGAGCCATGTGTTTGTATGTGCTACTATACGCTATTCATTGAGTCTCAGTGAGCCATTGTTGTGTGTGTCTGTTTACTTGTATGGGCTTGGCATTGAGTCTCAGACAGGTGTTTGTTTGTGTTTGTGTGTCTGTGTGGTGGTATAAACTGCATTGAGTCACACGGTGGTGTGTGTGAGAGTGTGTGTGTGTGCAGGTACAGGCTGGTATTGAACCACAGTGAGCCGTGTGTGTGTGTGCTGGAATAGGCAGAGCATTGAGTCTCAGGTGTGTGTATGTGTGTGTGTATGCTGGTGTGGTCTCTGCATTGATTCACTAAGGTGTGTTGTGTGTGTATGTACATGGAGCTGAAGACTGTACACTGATTCACAGTGAGCTGTGTGTGTATGTGTGTGTGCGTGTGATGGTATGGGCTTTGCATTGAGTCACTGAGGTGTGTGTCTGTGTGTGTATACCTGGAACTACAGACTGTGCACTGATTCACAATGAGCCATGTGTGAATGTGTGTATGTGATAGTATAGGGTGTTCATAGAGTCACAATGAGCCGTGCATATGTGTCTTTGCATGGGTGTTGTGGTATAGGCTGTGCATTGTGTCACAGTGACTGTGCATGTGTGTGTGTGTGTGTTTGTGATGGTATAGTACATGCATTGTATCAGAGAGAGCCATGCATGCGTCTCTGTGTGTGTGTGCTGGCATAGGCATTACATTGTGTCACAGTGAGCCATGTGTTTGTATGCTGGTGGAGACTCTGCATTGAGTCACAGTAAGACTTGTGTGTGTGCCAGTACAGGCTGTGCAAGGAGTCAGTGAGTCATATATGTGTGTGTGTGTGTGTGTGTGTGCTGATATATGAAGTGCATTGAGTCCAAGTGAATCATATATATTTGTGTGTGTTTGTGGGTGCTGCTATAGGTGGTTCACTGAGTCACAGTCAGGTATGTGTGAGTGTTTGTGTGTTCTTGTATAGGCTGTGCATTGATTCACAGTGAGGCATGTGTGTAAGCTGGTACAGGAGGTGCATTGAGTCACAGTGATGGTTGTGTTTGTGTGTGTGTGTGTGCTGCAGTAGGCTGTGTATTGAGTCACAGAAAGTGGGTCTTTGTGTGTGTATGTGCATGTACAGGCTGCGGTTTGAGTCACAGTGATGGGTGTCTCTGTGTGGTGTTATAGGCTGTGCATTGAATCACAGCCCTGTGTTAGTGTTGTGTATTTGGTGCTGTAGAGTCTGCATGAGTCACAGTAAGGTGTGTGTGTGTGCTGCTATATGCTGAGAATTGAGTCACACCTAGGTGAGTGTATGTGTATGTGTATGCTGATATGGGATTTGCATTGAATCACTGAACGGTGTGTGTTTGTGTGTGTGTGTACTGCTATAGTCTGTACACTGAGACATGTTAAGGTGTGTTTCTGTGTGTGTGTGTGCGGGTATAGGCTATGCATTGACTCACATTGAGCCATGTGTTTGTATGTGCTAGTATACACTGTTCATTGAGTCTCAGTGAGCCTTTGTTTTGTGTGTCTGTTTACTTGTATGGGCTTGGCATTGAGTCTCAGACAGGTGTGTGTGTGTGTCTGTGTGTCTGTGTGGTGGTATCATCTGCATTGAGTCACACGGCAGTGTGTGTGAGAGTGTGTGTGTGTGCAGGTACAGGCTGGTATTGAATGACAGTGAGCCGTGTGTGTGCCTGTGTGTGTGTGTGTGCTGGAATAGGCAGAGCATTGAGTCTCAGGTGTGTGTATGTGTGTGTGTATGCTGGTATGGTCTCTGCATTGATTCACTAAGGTGTGTTGTGTGTGTATGTACATGGAGCTGAAGACTGTACACTGATTCACAGTGAGCTGTGTGTGTATGTGTGTGTGTGTGTGATGGTATGGGCTTTGCATTGAGTCACTGAGGTGTGTGTCTGTGTGTGTATACCTGGAACTACAGACTGTGCACTGATTCACAATGAGCCATGTGTGAATGTGTGTATGTGATAGTATAGGGTGTGCATAGAGTCACAAAGAGCCGTGCATATGTGTCTTTGCATGGGTGTTGTGGTATAGGGTCTGCGTTGTGTCACAGTGACTGTGCGTGTGTGTGTGTTTGTGATGGTATAGTACGTGCATTGAATCAGAGAGAGCCATGCATGTGTCTCTGTGTGTGTGTGCTGGCATAGGCATTACATTGAGTCACAGTGAGCCATGTGTTTGTATGCTGGTGTAGACTCTGCATTGAGTCACAGTAAGCCTTGTGTGTGTGCCAGTACAGGCTGTGCATTGAGTCAGTGAGTCATATGTGTGTGTGTGTTTGTGTGTGTGTGTGCTGGTTTAGGCAGTGCATTGAGTCCAATGAGCAGTGTATGTTTGTGTGTGTGTGTGTGTGCTGCTATAGGTGGTTCACTGAGTCACAGTCAGGTATGTGTGAGTGAGTGTTTGTGTGTTCTTCTATAGGCTGTGCATTGATTCACAGTGAGCTCTGTGTGTATGGTGGTATAGGCGGTGCATTGAATCACAGTGATGGTTGTTTTTCTGTGTGTATGCTGCAGTAGGCTGTGAATTGAGTCACAGAAGGTGGGTCTTTGTGTGTGTATGTGCAAGTACAAGCTGCAGTTCGAGTCACAGTGATGGGTGTCTCTGTGTGATGTTATAGGCTGTGCATTGAATCACAGCGAGCCGTATTAGTGTGTGTACGTGTATTTGTGTATGCGTGTGTGTGTGTGATGGTACAGGCTGAACATTGAGTCACTGAGGTGTGCATGTGTGTATGTGGTGTTACAGACTGTTCGTTAGGTCAAACTGAGCAATATGTGTGTGTAGGGGTGTGTGTGTACAGTTATTTGCTGTGCACTGAGTCACAGTGAACCATGTGTGTGTGGGGAGCTGGTATAGTCAGAGCACTGAGTCACAGTTGAATGTGTGGGAGTTGTTTGTGTATGTGTGTGTGTATTTGCTGGTGTAGACTGTGCATTGAGTCACAGTGAGTAGTGCGGTGTGTGTGTGCTGTGATGGTGTGGACTGTGGTTTTATCCACTTTGACCTGAACGGCTGTGTGTGTTTGTGTGTTTGTGTGTGTGCTGGCACTAGATGACAATTGAGACAGAGTGGGCTGTGTGTCTGTGTGTGCGCTGGTATAGACTCTGTATTGAGTCACTGTGAGCTGTGTGTGTATGTGTGTGCTCGTATAGGCTGTGCATTGAGTCACAGTGAGGTGTTTGTGTGTGTGTGTGCTGGTACAGGAAGCGTTTTGAGTCACAGTCTCGTGTGTGTGTGTGTGCATGTGAGTTTGTGTGCTGGTATGGGCTTTATTGTGCTGGTATGGGCTTTATTGACTCATGGGTGTGTGTGTGAGTGTGGGTGATACAGACTGCATTGAGTCACAGTGCGCTGTGTGTGTGTGTGCTGGTATAGGCGATTTACTGAGTACCAGTGAGCCATGTGTGAGTGCATGTTGGTGTGTGTGTGTGTGTACTGGTATAGGCTGTGCATTGAGTCACAGTGAGGCCTGCATCTGTGCATGTCTGTGTTTGTGTGTGTGTGTTTGCTGGTATAGGCTGAGCTTTGAATCACTCTGAGGTGTGTGTGCATGTGCTGGTAAAATTGTGCCTTGATTCACTGTGCCATGTGAGTGTGTGTGCACGCTGGTATAGGTTGTGCATTGAGTCAGAGTGGGAGGTGTGTGTGTCTGTGTGTTCTGGTATAGGCTGACAATTGAGGCACACTGAGGTCTGTGTGCACATGTGTGTATATGTGTGCTGGTACAGCCTGCTCATTGAGTCATATTGAGTTTTTTGTGTGTGTGTGTGCAGGTAGAGGCAGCACATTGAGTCACAGTGAGGTGTATGTGTGTGATGTTATATGCTATGCACTGATTCATAGGGAGGTTTGTGTCTGTGTGTGTGCACTTTCTAGTTTAGGATTTGCATTGAATCACACTGAGCTGTGTTTTTGAGTGTCAGTATGTGTGCGTGTGTGGAGGTATGGGCTGTGGATTGACTCACATTTTGCCGTATGTGCTTCTCTGTGTGTGTATGTCTGCTAGCATATCCTGTCCACTGAGTCACAGGGAGCCATGTGTGTGTGTGTGTGTGTCCTGGTACAGAGTGTGCATTGATTCACAGTCAGCCATGTGTGTGTGTGTGTGTGAGTGCACTGGTATAGGATGGGCAGTGAGTCAGAGTGATGTGTGTGTGTGTCTGCATGTTCTGATATAGGCTGACCATTGTGTAACATTGAGGGTGTGTGTGTGTGTGTGCTGGTATAGGCTGCATATTTTGTCACAGTGAGCTGTGTGTGTGTGTATGTGTAGGTACAGGCTGTGCATTGAGTCACAGTGTGGGGTGTGTGTGTGATGTTATATTCTGTGCACTAGGACAGAGTGAGCCGTTTGTGTGTGCTGGTATAATCTGAACATTGAGTCACAGTGTGGTGTGGTGTGTGTGCCTTTGCTGGTATGGACTGTGCATTGAATCCCAGCCCTGTGTTCGTGTTTGTGTATTTGGTGCTGTAGAGTCTGCATGAGTCACAGTAAGATGTGTGTGTGTGTACTGCTATAGGCTGTACACTGAGCCATATTAAGCTGTGTTTCTGTGTGTGTGTGTGCGGGTATAGGCTGTGCATTGACTCACATTGAGCCATGTGTTTGTATGTGCTACTATATGCTATTCATTGAGTCTCAGTGAGCCATTGTTGTGTGTGTCTGTTTACTTGTATGGGCTTGGCATTGAGTCACAGAGAGGTGTTTGTGTGTGTTTGTGTGTCTGTGTGGTGGTATAAACTGCATTGAGTCACACGGCGGTGTGTGTGAGAGTGTGTGTGTGTGCAGGTACAGGCTGGTATTGAACCACAGTGAGCCGTGTGTGTGTGTGCTGGAATAGGCAGAGCATTGAGTCTCAGGTGTGTGTATGTGTGTGTGTATGCTGGTATGGTCTCTGCATTGATTCACTAAGGTGTGTTGTGTGTGTATGTACATGGAGCTGAAGACTGTACACTGATTCACAGTGAGCTGTGTGTGTATGTGTGTGTGTGTGTCATGGTATGGGCTTTGCATTGAGTCACTGAGGTGTGTGTCTGTGTGTGTATACCTGGAACTACAGACTGTGCACTGATTCACAATGAGCCATGTGTGAATGTGTGTATGTGATAGTATAGGGTGTTCATAGAGTCACAATGAGCCGTGCATATGTGTCTTTGCATGGGTGTTGTGGTATAGGGTCTGCATTGTGTCACAGTGACTGTGCGTGTGTGTGTGTGTGTTTGTGATGGTATAGTACATGCAATGTATCAGAGAGAGCCATGCATGCGTCTCTGTGTGTGTGTGCTGGCATAGGCATTACATTGTGTCACAGTGAGCCATGTGTTTGTATGCTGGTGGAGACTCTGCATTGAGTCACAGTAAGACTTGTGTGTGTGCCAGTACAGGCTGTGCAAGGAGTCAGTGAGTCATATATGTGTGTGTGTGTGTGTGTGTGCTGATATATGAAGTGCATTGAGTCCAAGTGAATCATGTATGTTTGTGTGTGTTTGTGGGTGCTGCTATAGGTGGTTCACTGAGTCACAGTCAGGTATGTGTGAGTGTTTGTGTGTTCTTGTATAGGCTGTGCATTGATTCACAGTGAGGCATGTGTGTAAGCTGGTACAGGAGGTGCATTGAGTCACAGTGATGGTTGTGTTTGTGTGTGTGTGTGTGCTGCAGTAGGCTGTGTATTGAGTCACAGAAAGTGGGTCTTTGTGTGTGTATGTGCATGTACAGGCTGCGGTTTGAGTCACAGTGATGGGTGTCTCTGTGTGGTGTTATAGGCTGTGCATTGAATCACAGCCCTGTGTTAGTGTTGTGTATTTGGTGCTGTAGAGTCTGCATGAGTCACAGTAAGGTGTGTGTGTGTGCTGCTATATGCTGAGAATTGAGTCACTCCTAGGTGAGTGTATGTGTATGTGTATGCTGATATTGGATTTGCATTGAATCACTGAGCGGTGTATGTTTGTGTGTGTGTGTACTGCTATAGTCTGTACACTGAGCCATGTTAAGGTGTGTTTCTGTGTGTGTGTGTGTGGGTATAGGCTATGCATTGACTCACATTGAGCCATGTGTTTGTATGTGCTAGTATACACTGTTCATTGAGTCTCAGTGAGCCTTTGTTTTGTGTGTCTGTTTACTTGTATGGGCTTGGCATTGAGTCTCAGACAGGTGTGTGTGTGTGTCTGTGTGTCTGTGTGGTGGTATCATCTGCATTGAGTCACACGGCGGTGTGTGTGAGAGTGTGTGTGTGTGCAGGTACAGGCTGCTATTGAATGACAGTGAGCCGTGTGTGTGCCTGTGTGTGTGTGTGTGCTGGAATAGGCAGAGCATTGAGTCTCAGGTGTGTGTATGTGTGTGTGTATGCTGGTATGGTCTCTGCATTGATTCACTAAGGTGTGTTGTGTGTGTATGTACATGGAGCTGAAGACTGTACACTGATTCACAGTGAGCTGTGTGTGTATGTGTGTGTGTGTGTGATGGTATGGGCTTTGCATTGAGTCACTGAGGTGTGTGTCTGTGTGTGTATACCTGGAACTACAGACTGTGCACTGATTCACAATGAGCCATGTGTGAATGTGTGTATGTGATAGTATAGGGTGTTCATAGAGTCACAAAGAGCCGTGCATATGTGTCTTTGCATGGGTGTTGTGGTATAGGCTGTGCATTGTGTCACAGTGACTGTGCGTGTGTGTGTGTTTGTGATGGTATAGTACGTGCATTGAATCAGAGAGAGCCATGCATGTGTCTCTGTGTGTGTGTGCTGGCATAGGCATTATATTGAGTCACAGTGAGCCATGTGTTTGTATGCTGGTGTAGACTCTGCATTGAGTCACAGTAAGCCTTGTGTGTGTGCCAGTACAGGTTGTGCATTGAGTCAGTGAGTCATATGTGTGTGTGTGTTTGTGTGTGTGTGTGCTGGTTTAGGCAGTGCATTGAGTCCAATGAGCAGTGTATGTTTGTGTGTGTTTGTGTGTGTGCTGCTATAGGTGGTTCACTGAGTCACAGTCAGGTATGTGTGAGTGAGTGTTTGTGTGTTCTTCTATAGGCTGTGCATTGATTCACAGTGAGCTCTGTGTGTATGGTGGTATAGGCGGTGCATTGAATCACAGTGATGGTTGTTTTTCTGTGTGTATGCTGCAGTAGGCTGTGAATTGAGTCACAGAAGGTGGGTCTTTGTGTGTGTATGTGCAGGTACAAGCTGCAGTTCGAGTCACAGTGATGGGTGTCTCTGTGTGATGTTATAGGCTGTGCATTGAATCACAGCGAGCCGTATTAGTGTGTGTACGTGTATTTGTGTATGCGTGTGTGTGTGTGATGGTACAGGCTGAACATTGAATCATATTGAGTTTTGTGTGTGTGTGTGTTCAGGTAGAGGCAGCACATTGAGTCACAGTGAGGTGTATGTGTGTGATGTTATATGCTATGCACTGATTCATAGGGAGGTTTGTGTCTGTGTGTGTGCACTTTCTAGTTTAGGATTTGCATTGAATCACACTGAGCTGTGTTTTTGAGTGTCAGTATGTGTGCGTGTGTGGAGGTATGGGCTGTGGATTGACTCACATTTTGCCGTATGTGCTTCTCTGTGTGTGTATGTCTGCTAGCATATCCTGTGCACTAAGTCACAGGGAGCCATGTGTGTGTGTGTGTGTGTGTGTGTCCTGGTACAGAGTGTGCATTGATTCACAGTCAGCCATGTGTGTGTGTGTGTGAGTGCACTGGTATAGGATGTGCAGTGAGTCAGAGTGCTGTGTGTGTGTGTCTGCATGTTCTGATATAGGCTGACCATTGTGTAACATTGAGGGTGTGTGTGTGTGTGTGCTGGTATAGGCTGCATATTTTGTCACAGTGAGCTGTGTGTGTGTGTATGTGTAGGTACAGGCTGTGCATTGAGTCACAGTGTGGGGTGTGTGTGTGATGTTATATTCTGTGCACTAGGACAGAGTGAGCCGTGTGTGTGTGCTGGTATAATCTGAACATTGAGTCACAGTGTGGTGTGGTGTGTGTGCCTTTGCTGGTATGGACTGTGCATTGAATCCCAGCCCTGTGTTAGTGTTTGTGTATTTGGTGCTGTAGAGTCTGCATGAGTCACAGTAAGATGTGTGTGTGTGTACTGCTATAGGCTGTACACTGAGCCATATTAAGGTGTGTTTCTGTGTGTGTGTGTGCGGGTATAGGCTATGCATTGACTCACATTGAGCCATGTGTTTGTATGTGCTACTATACGCTATTCATTGAGTCTCAGTGAGCCATTGTTGTGTGTGTCTGTTTACTTGTATGGGCTTGGCATTGAGTCACAGAGAGGTGTTTGTGTGTGTTTGTGTGTCTGTGTGGTGGTATAAACTGCATTGAGTCACACGGCGGTGTGTGTGAGAGTGTGTGTGTGTGCAGGTACAGGCTGGTATTGAACCACAGTGAGCCGTGTGTGTGTGTGCTGGAATAGGCAGAGCATTGAGTCTCAGGTGTGTGTATGTGTGTGTGTATGCTGGTATGGTCTCTGCATTGATTCACTAAGGTGTGTTGTGTGTGTATGTACATGGAGCTGAAGACTGTACACTGATTCACAGTGAGCTGTGTGTGTATGTGTGTGTGTGTGATGGTATGGGCTTTGCATTGAGTCACTGAGGTGTGTGTCTGTGTGTGTATATCTGGAACTACAGACTGTGCACTGATTCACAATGAGCCATGTGTGAATGTGTGTATGTGATAGTATAGGGTGTTCATAGAGTCACAATGAGCCGTGCATATGTGTCTTTGTATGGGTGTTGTGGTATAGGCTGTGCATTGTGTCACAGTGACTGTGCGTGTGTGTGTGTGTGTGTTTGTGATGGTATAGTACATGCATTGTATCAGAGAGAGCCATGCATGCGTCTCTGTGTGTGTGTGCTGGCATAGGCATTACATTGTGTCACAGTGAGCCATGTGTTTGTATGCTAATGGAGACTCTGCATTGAGTCACAGTAAGACTTGTGTGTGTGCCAGTACAGGCTGTGCAAGGAGTCAGTGAGTCATATATGTGTGTGTGTGTGTGTGTGTGCTGATATATGAAGTGCATTGAGTCCAAGTGAATCATGTATGTTTGTGTGTGTTTGTGGGTGCTGCTATAGGTGGTTCACTGAGTCACAGTCAGGTATGTGTGAGTGTTTGTGTGTTCTTGTATAGGCTGTGCATTGATTCAAAGTGAGGCATGTGTGTAAGCTGGTACAGGAGGTGCATTGAGTCACAGTGATGGTTGTGTTTGTGTGTGTGCTGCAGTAGGCTGTGTATTGAGTCACAGAAAGTGGGTCTTTGTGTGTGTATGTGCATGTACAGGCTGCGGTTTGAGTCACAGTGATGGGTGTCTCTGTGTGGTGTTATAGGCTGTGCATTGAATCACAGCCCTGTGTTAGTGTTGTGTATTTGGTGCTGTAGAGTCTGCATGAGTCACAGTAAGGTGTGTGTGTGTGCTGCTATATGCTGAGAATTGAGTCACACCTAGGTGAGTGTATGTGTATGTGTATGCTGATATGGGATTTGCATTGAATCACTGAACGGTGTGTGTTTTTGTGTGTGTGTACTGCTATAGTCTGTACACTGAGACATGTTAAGGTGTGTTTCTGTGTGTGTGTGTGCGGGTATAGGCTATGCATTGACTCACATTGAGCCATGTGTTTGTATGTGCTAGTATACACTGTTCATTGAGTCTCAGTGAGCCTTTGTTTTGTGTGTCTGTTTACTTGTATGGGCTTGGCATTGAGTCTCAGACAGGTGTGTGTGTGTGTCTGTGTGTCTGTGTGGTGGTATCATCTGCATTGAGTCACACGGCAGTGTGTGTGAGAGTGTGTGTGTGTGCAGGTACAGGCTGGTATTGAATGACAGTGAGCCGTGTGTGTGCCTGTGTGTGTGTGTGTGCTGGAATAGGCAGAGCATTGAGTCTCAGGTGTGTGTATGTGTGTGTGTATGCTGGTATGGTCTCTGCATTGATTCACTAAGGTGTGTTGTGTGTGTATGTACATGGAGCTGAAGACTGTACACTGATTCACAGTGAGCTGTGTGTGTATGTGTGTGTGTGTGTGATGGTATGGGCTTTGCATTGAGTCACTGAGGTGTGTGTCTGTGTGTGTATACGTGGAACTACAGACTGTGCACTGATTCACAATGAGCCATGTGTGAATGTGTGTATGTGATAGTATAGGGTGTGCATAGAGTCACAAAGAGCCGTGCATATGTGTCTTTGCATGGGTGTTGTGGTATAGGGTCTGCGTTGTGTCACAGTGACTGTGCGTGTGTGTGTGTTTGTGATGGTATAGTACGTGCATTGAATCAGAGAGAGCCATGCATGTGTCTCTGTGTGTGTGTGCTGGCATAGGCATTACATTGAGTCACAGTGAGCCATGTGTTTGTATGCTGGTGTAGACTCTGCATTGAGTCACAGTAAGCCTTGTGTGTGTGCCAGTACAGGCTGTGCATTGAGTCAGTGAGTCATATGTGTGTGTGTGTTTGTGTGTGTGTGTGCTGGTTTAGGCAGTGCATTGAGTCCAATGAGCAGTGTATGTTTGTGTGTGTGTGTGTGTGCTGCTATAGGTGGTTCACTGAGTCACAGTCAGGTATGTGTGAGTGAGTGTTTGTGTGTTCTTCTATAGGCTGTGCATTGATTCACAGTGAGCTCTGTGTGTATGGTGGTATAGGCGGTGCATTGAATCACAGTGATGGTTGTTTTTCTGTGTGTATGCTGCAGTAGGCTGTGAATTGAGTCACAGAAGGTGGGTCTTTGTGTGTGTATGTGCAAGTACAAGCTGCAGTTCGAGTCACAGTGATGGGTGTCTCTGTGTGATGTTATAGGCTGTGCATTGAATCACAGCGAGCCGTATTAGTGTGTGTACGTGTATTTGTGTATGCGTGTGTGTGTGTGATGGTACAGGCTGAACATTGAGTCACTGAGGTGTGCATGTGTGTATGTGGTGTTACAGACTGTTCGTTAGGTCAAACTGAGCAATATGTGTGTGTAGGGGTGTGTGTGTACAGTTATTTGCTGTGCACTGAGTCACAGTGAACCATGTGTGTGTGGGGAGCTGGTATAGTCAGAGCACTGAGTCACAGTTGAATGTGTGGGAGTTGTTTGTGTATGTGTGTGTGTATTTGCTGGTGTAGACTGTGCATTGAGTCACAGTGAGTAGTGCGGTGTGTGTGTGCTGTGATGGTGTGGACTGTGGTTTTATCCACTTTGACCTGAACGGCTGTGTGTGTTTGTGTGTTTGTGTGTGTGCTGGCACTAGATGACAATTGAGACAGAGTGGGCTGTGTGTCTGTGTGTGCGCTGGTATAGACTCTGTATTGAGTCACTGTGAGCTGTGTGTGTATGTGTGTGCTCGTATAGGCTGTGCATTGAGTCACAGTGAGGTGTTTGTGTGTGTGTGTGCTGGTACAGGAAGCGTTTTGAGTCACAGTCTCGTGTGTGTGTGTGTGCATGTGAGTTTGTGTGCTGGTATGGGCTTTATTGTGCTGGTATGGGCTTTATTGACTCATGGGTGTGTGTGTGAGTGTGGGTGATACAGACTGCATTGAGTCACAGTGCGCTGTGTGTGTGTGTGCTGGTATAGGCGATTTACTGAGTACCAGTGAGCCATGTGTGAGTGCATGTTGGTGTGTGTGTGTGTGTACTGGTATAGGCTGTGCATTGAGTCACAGTGAGGCCTGCATCTGTGCATGTCTGTGTTTGTGTGTGTGTGTTTGCTGGTATAGGCTGAGCTTTGAATCACTCTGAGGTGTGTGTGCATGTGCTGGTAAAATTGTGCCTTGATTCACTGTGCCATGTGAGTGTGTGTGCACGCTGGTATAGGTTGTGCATTGAGTCAGAGTGGGAGGTGTGTGTGTCTGTGTGTTCTGGTATAGGCTGACAATTGAGGCACACTGAGGTCTGTGTGCACATGTGTGTATATGTGTGCTGGTACAGCCTGCTCATTGAGTCATATTGAGTTTTTTGTGTGTGTGTGTGCAGGTAGAGGCAGCACATTGAGTCACAGTGAGGTGTATGTGTGTGATGTTATATGCTATGCACTGATTCATAGGGAGGTTTGTGTCTGTGTGTGTGCACTTTCTAGTTTAGGATTTGCATTGAATCACACTGAGCTGTGTTTTTGAGTGTCAGTATGTGTGCGTGTGTGGAGGTATGGGCTGTGGATTGACTCACATTTTGCCGTATCTGCTTCTCTGTGTGTGTATGTCTGCTAGCATATCCTGTCCACTGAGTCACAGGGAGCCATGTGTGTGTGTGTGTGTGTCCTGGTACAGAGTGTGCATTGATTCACAGTCAGCCATGTGTGTGTGTGTGTGTGAGTGCACTGGTATAGGATGGGCAGTGAGTCAGAGTGATGTGTGTGTGTGTCTGCATGTTCTGATATAGGCTGACCATTGTGTAACATTGAGGGTGTGTGTGTGTGTGTGTGCTGGTATAGGCTGCATATTTTGTCACAGTGAGCTGTGTGTGTGTGTATGTGTAGGTACAGGCTGTGCATTGAGTCACAGTGTGGGGTGTGTGTGTGATGTTATATTCTGTGCACTAGGACAGAGTGAGCCGTTTGTGTGTGCTGGTATAATCTGAACATTGAGTCACAGTGTGGTGTGGTGTGTGTGCCTTTGCTGGTATGGACTGTGCATTGAATCCCAGCCCTGTGTTCGTGTTTGTGTATTTGGTGCTGTAGAGTCTGCATGAGTCACAGTAAGATGTGTGTGTGTGTACTGCTATAGGCTGTACACTGAGCCATATTAAGCTGTGTTTCTGTGTGTGTGTGTGCGGGTATAGGCTGTGCATTGACTCACATTGAGCCATGTGTTTGTATGTGCTACTATATGCTATTCATTGAGTCTCAGTGAGCCATTGTTGTGTGTGTCTGTTTACTTGTATGGGCTTGGCATTGAGTCACAGAGAGGTGTTTGTGTGTGTTTGTGTGTCTGTGTGGTGGTATAAACTGCATTGAGTCACACGGCGGTGTGTGTGAGAGTGTGTGTGTGTGCAGGTACAGGCTGGTATTGAACCACAGTGAGCCGTGTGTGTGTGTGCTGGAATAGGCAGAGCATTGAGTCTCAGGTGTGTGTATGTGTGTGTGTATGCTGGTATGGTCTCTGCATTGATTCACTAAGGTGTGTTGTGTGTGTATGTACATGGAGCTGAAGACTGTACACTGATTCACAGTGAGCTGTGTGTGTATGTGTGTGTGTGTGTCATGGTATGGGCTTTGCATTGAGTCACTGAGGTGTGTGTCTGTGTGTGTATACCTGGAACTACAGACTGTGCACTGATTCACAATGAGCCATGTGTGAATGTGTGTATGTGATAGTATAGGGTGTTCATAGAGTCACAATGAGCCGTGCATATGTGTCTTTGCATGGGTGTTGTGGTATAGGGTCTGCATTGTGTCACAGTGACTGTGCGTGTGTGTGTGTGTGTTTGTGATGGTATAGTACATGCAATGTATCAGAGAGAGCCATGCATGCGTCTCTGTGTGTGTGTGCTGGCATAGGCATTACATTGTGTCACAGTGAGCCATGTGTTTGTATGCTGGTGGAGACTCTGCATTGAGTCACAGTAAGACTTGTGTGTGTGCCAGTACAGGCTGTGCAAGGAGTCAGTGAGTCATATATGTGTGTGTGTGTGTGTGCTGATATATGAAGTGCATTGAGTCCAAGTGAATCATGTATGTTTGTGTGTGTTTGTGGGTGCTGCTATAGGTGGTTCACTGAGTCACAGTCAGGTATGTGTGAGTGTTTGTGTGTTCTTGTATAGGCTGTGCATTGATTCACAGTGAGGCATGTGTGTAAGCTGGTACAGGAGGTGCATTGAGTCACAGTGATGGTTGTGTTTGTGTGTGTGTGTGTGCTGCAGTAGGCTGTGTATTGAGTCACAGAAAGTGGGTCTTTGTGTGTGTATGTGCATGTACAGGCTGCGGTTTGAGTCACAGTGATGGGTGTCTCTGTGTGGTGTTATAGGCTGTGCATTGAATCACAGCCCTGTGTTAGTGTTGTGTATTTGGTGCTGTAGAGTCTGCATGAGTCACAGTAAGGTGTGTGTGTGTGCTGCTATATGCTGAGAATTGAGTCACTCCTAGGTGAGTGTATGTGTATGTGTATGCTGATATGGGATTTGCATTGAATCACTGAGCGGTGTATGTTTGTGTGTGTGTGTACTGCTATAGTCTGTACACTGAGCCATGTTAAGGTGTGTTTCTGTGTGTGTGTGTGTGGGTATAGGCTATGCATTGACTCACATTGAGCCATGTGTTTGTATGTGCTAGTATACACTGTTCATTGAGTCTCAGTGAGCCTTTGTTTTGTGTGTCTGTTTACTTGTATGGGCTTGGCATTGAGTCTCAGACAGGTGTGTGTGTGTGTCTGTGTGTCTGTGTGGTGGTATCATCTGCATTGAGTCACACGGCGGTGTGTGTGAGAGTGTGTGTGTGTGCAGGTACAGGCTGCTATTGAATGACAGTGAGCCGTGTGTGTGCCTGTGTGTGTGTGTGTGCTGGAATAGGCAGAGCATTGAGTCTCAGGTGTGTGTATGTGTGTGTGTATGCTGGTATGGTCTCTGCATTGATTCACTAAAGTGTGTTGTGTGTGTATGTACATGGAGCTGAAGACTGTACACTGATTCACAGTGAGCTGTGTGTGTATGTGTGTGTGTGTGTGATGGTATGGGCTTTGCATTGAGTCACTGAGGTGTGTGTCTGTGTGTGTATACCTGGAACTACAGACTGTGCACTGATTCACAATGAGCCATGTGTGAATGTGTGTATGTGATAGTATAGGGTGTTCATAGAGTCACAAAGAGCCGTGCATATGTGTCTTTGCAT
The DNA here is from genome assembly GCF_039906515.1 of Pseudorca crassidens. Lineage (NCBI taxonomy): Eukaryota > Metazoa > Chordata > Mammalia > Artiodactyla > Delphinidae > Pseudorca > Pseudorca crassidens. The sequence goes on from NC_090318.1 coordinate 12,271,026, forward strand.
GGGTGTTGTGGTATAGGCTGTGCATTGTGTCACAGTGACTGTGCGTGTGTGTGTGTTTGTGATGGTATAGTACGTGCATTGAATCAGAGAGAGCCATGCATGTGTCTCTGTGTGTGTGTGCTGGCATAGGCATTATATTGAGTCACAGTGAGCCATGTGTTTGTATGCTGGTGTAGACTCTGCATTGAGTCACAGTAAGCCTTGTGTGTGTGCCAGTACAGGTTGTGCATTGAGTCAGTGAGTCATATGTGTGTGTGTGTTTGTGTGTGTGTGTGCTGGTTTAGGCAGTGCATTGAGTCCAATGAGCAGTGTATGTTTGTGTGTGTTTGTGTGTGTGCTGCTATAGGTGGTTCACTGAGTCACAGTCAGGTATGTGTGAGTGAGTGTTTGTGTGTTCTTCTATAGGCTGTGCATTGATTCACAGTGAGCTCTGTGTGTATGGTGGTATAGGCGGTGCATTGAATCACAGTGATGGTTGTTTTTCTGTGTGTATGCTGCAGTAGGCTGTGAATTGAGTCACAGAAGGTGGGTCTTTGTGTGTGTATGTGCAGGTACAAGCTGCAGTTCGAGTCACAGTGATGGGTGTCTCTGTGTGATGTTATAGGCTGTGCATTGAATCACAGCGAGCCGTATTAGTGTGTGTACGTGTATTTGTGTATGCGTGTGTGTGTGTGATGGTACAGGCTGAACATTGAGTCACTGAGGTGTGCATTTGTGTATGTGGTTTTACAGACTGTTCGTTAGGTCAAACTGAGCAATATGTGTGTGTAGGGGTGTGTGTGTACAGTTATTTGCTGTGCACTGAGTCACAGTGAACCATGTGTGTGTGGGGAGCTGGTATAGTCAGAGCACTGAGTCACAGTTGAATGTGTGGGAGTTGTTTGTGTATGTGTGTGTGTATTTGCTGGTGTAGACTGTGCATTGAGTCACAGTGAGTAGTGCGGTGTGTGTGTGCTGTGATGGTGTGGACTGTGGTTTTATCCACTTTGACCTGAACGGCTGTGTGTGTTTGTGTGTTTGTGTGTGTGTGTGTGCTGGCACTAGATGACAATTGAGACAGAGTGGGCTGTGTGTCTGTGTGTGCGCTGGTATAGACTCTGTATTGAGTCACTGTGAGCTGTGTGTGTATGTGTGTGCTCGTATAGGCTGTGCATTGAGTCACAGTGAGGTGTTTGTGTGTGTGTGTGCTGGTACAGGAAGCGTTTTGAGTCACAGTCTCGTGTGTGTGTGTGTGCATGTGAGTTTGTGTGCTGGTATGGGCTTTATTGTGCTGGTATGGGCTTTATTGACTCATGGGTGTGTGTGTGAGTGTGGGTGATACAGACTGCATTGAGTCACAGTGCGCTGTGTGTGTGTGCTGGTATAGGCGATTTATTGAGTACGAGTGAGCCATGTGTGAGTGCGTGTTGGTGTGTGTGTGTGTGTACTGGTATAGGCTGTGCATTGAGTCACAGTGAGGCCTGCATCTGTGCATGTCTGTGTTTGTGTGTGTGTGTTTGCTGGTATAGGCTGAGCTTTGAATCACTCTGAGGTGTGTGTGCATGTGCTGGTAAAATTGTGCCTTGATTCACTGTGCCATGTGAGTGTGTGTGCACGCTGGTATAGGTTGTGCATTGAGTCAGAGTGGGAGGTGTGTGTGTCTGTGTGTTCTGGTATAGGCTGACAATTGAGGCACACTGAGGTCTGTGTGCACATGTGTGTATATGTGTGCTGGTACAGCCTGCTCATTGAGTCATATTGAGTTTTGTGTGTGTGTGTGTGCAGGTAGAGGCAGCACATTGAGTCACAGTGAGGTGTATGTGTGTGATGTTATATGCTATGCACTGATTCATAGGGAGGTTTGTGTCTGTGTGTGTGCACTTTCTAGTTTAGGATTTGCATTGAATCACACTGAGCTGTGTTTTTGAGTGTCAGTATGTGTGCATGTGTGGAGGTATGGGCTGTGGATTGACTCACATTTTGCCGTATCTGCTTCTCTGTGTGTGTATGTCTGCTAGCATATCCTGTGCACTGAGTCACAGGGAGCCGTGTGTGTGTGTGTGTGTGTGTGTCCTGGTACAGAGTGTGCATTGATTCACAGTCAGCCATGTGTGTGTGTGTGTGAGTGCACTGGTATAGGATGGGCAGTGAGTCAGAGTGATGTGTGTGTGTGTCTGCATGTTCTGATATAGGCTGACCATTGTGTAACATTGAGGGTGTGTGTGTGTGTGTGCTGGTATAGGCTGCATATTTTGTCACAGTGAGCTGTGTGTGTGTGTATGTGTAGGTACAGGCTGTGCATTGAGTCACAGTGTGGGGTGTGTGTGTGATGTTATATTCTGTGCACTAGGACAGAGTGAGCCGTGTGTGTGTGCTGGTATAATCTGAACATTGAGTCACAGTGTGGTGTGGTGTGTGTGCCTTTGCTGGTATGGACTGTGCATTGAATCCCAGCCCTGTGTTCGTGTTTGTGTATTTGGTGCTGTAGAGTCTGCATGAGTCACAGTAAGATGTGTGTGTGTGTACTGCTATAGGCTGTACACTGAGCCATATTAAGCTGTGTTTCTGTGTGTGTGTGTGCGGGTATAGGCTATGCATTGACTCACATTGAGCCATGTGTTTGTATGTGCTACTATATGCTATTCATTGAGTCGCAGTGAGCCTTTGTTTTGTGTGTCTGTTTACTTGTATGGGCTTGGCATTGAGTCTCAGACAGGTGTGTGTGTGTGTCTGTGTGGTGGTATCATCTGCATTGAGTCACACGGCGGTGTGTGTGAGAGTGTGTGTGTGTGCAGGTACAGGCTGGTATTGAACCACAGTGAGCCGTGTGTGTGTGTGCTGGAATAGGCAGAGCATTGAGTCTCAGGTGTGTGTATGTGTGTGTGTATGCTGGTATGGTCTCTGCATTGATTCACTAAGGTGTGTTGTGTGTGTATGTACATGGAGCTGAAGACTGTACACTGATTCACAGTGAGCTGTGTGTGTATGTGTGTGTGTGTGTGATGGTATGGGCTTTGCATTGAGTCACTGAGGTGTGTGTCTGTATACCTGGAACTACAGACTGTGCACTGATTCACAATGAGCCATGTGTGAATGTGTGTATGTGATAGTATAGGGTGTTCATAGAGTCACAAAGAGCCGTGCATATGTGTCTTTGCATGGGTGTTGTGGTATAGGGTCTGCGTTGTGTCACAGTGACTGTGCGTGTGTGTGTGTTTGTGATGGTATAGTACGTGCATTGAATCAGAGAGAGCCATGCATGTGTCTCTGTGTGTGTGTGCTGGCATAGGCATTATATTGAGTCACAGTGAGCCATGTGTTTGTATGTTGGTGTAGACTCTGCATTGAGTCACAGTAAGCCTTGTGTGTGTGCCAGTACAGGTTGTGCATTGAGTCAGTGAGTCATATGTGTGTGTGTGTTTGTGTGTGTGTGTGCTGGTTTAGGCAGTGCATTGAGTCCAATGAGCAGTGTATGTTTGTGTGTGTGTGTGTGTGTGCTGCTATAGGTGGTTCACTGAGTCACAGTCAGGTATGTGTGAGTGAGTGTTTGTGTGTTCTTCTATAGGCTGTGCATTGATTCACAGTGAGCTCTGTGTGTATGGTGGTATAGGCGGTGCATTGAATCACAGTGATGGTTGTTTTTCTGTGTGTATGCTGCAGTAGGCTGTGAATTGAGTCACAGAAGGTGGGTCTTTGTGTGTGTATGTGCAGGTACAAGCTGCAGTTCGAGTCACAGTGATGGGTGTCTCTGTGTGATGTTATAGGCTGTGCATTGAATCACAGCGAGCCGTATTAGTGTGTGTACGTGTATTTGTGTTTGCGTGTGTGTGTGTGATGGTACAGGCTGAACATTGAGTCACTGAGGTGTGCATGTGTGTATGTGGTGTTACAGACTGTTCGTTAGGTCAAACTGAGCAATATGTGTGTGTAGGGGTGTGTGTGTACAGTTATTTGCTGTGCACTGAGTCACAGTGAACCATGTGTGTGTGGGGAGCTGGTATAGTCAGAGCACTGAGTCACAGTTGAATGTGTGGGAGTTGTTTGTGTATGTGTGTGTGTATTTGCTGGTGTAGACTGTGCATTGAGTCACAGTGAGTAGTGCGGTGTGTGTGTGCTGTGATGGTGTGGCCTGTGGTTTTATCCACTTTGACCTGAACGGCTGTGTGTGTTTGTGTGTGTGTGTGTGCTGGCACTAGATGACAATTGAGACAGAGTGGGCTGTGTGTCTGTGTGTGCGCTGGTATAGACTCTGTATTGAGTCACTGTGAGCTGTGTGTGTATGTGTGTGCTCGTATAGGCTGTGCATTGAGTCACAGTGAGGTGTTTGTGTGTGTGTGTGCTGGTACAGGAAGCGTTTTGAGTCACAGTCTCGTGTGTGTGTGTGTGCATGTGAGTTTGTGTGCTGGTATGGGCTTTATTGTGCTGGTATGGGCTTTATTGACTCATGGGTGTGTGTGTGAGTGTGGGTGATACAGACTGCATTGAGTCACAGTGCGCTGTGTGTGTGTGTGCTGGTATAGGCGATTTATTGAGTACCAGTGAGCCATGTGTGAGTGCGTGTTGGTGTGTGTGTGTGTGTACTGGTATAGGCTGTGCATTGAGTCACAGTGAGGCCTGCATCTGTGCATGTCTGTGTTTGTGTGTGTGTGTTTGCTGGTATAGGCTGAGCTTTGAATCACTCTGAGGTGTGTGTGCATGTGCTGGTAAAATTGTGCCTTGATTCACTGTGCCATGTGAGTGTGTGTGCACGCTGGTATAGGTTGTGCATTGAGTCAGAGTGGGAGGTGTGTGTGTCTGTGTGTTCTGGTATAGGCTGACAATTGAGGCACACTGAGGTCTGTGTGCACATGTGTGTATATGTGTGCTGGTACAGCCTGCTCATTGAGTCATATTGAGTTTTTTGTGTGTGTGTGTGCAGGTAGAGGCAGCACATTGAGTCACAGTGAGGTGTATGTGTGTGATGTTATATGCTATGCACTGATTCATAGGGAGGTTTGTGTCTGTGTGTGTGCACTTTCTAGTTTAGGATTTGCATTGAATCACACTGAGCTGTGTTTTTGAGTGTCAGTATGTGTGCGTGTGTGGAGGTATGGGCTGTGGATTGACTCACATTTTGCCGTATGTGCTTCTCTGTGTGTGTATGTCTGCTAGCATATCCTGTGCACTAAGTCACAGGGAGCCATGTGTGTGTGTGTGTGTGTGTGTCCTGGTACAGAGTGTGCATTGATTCACAGTCAGCCATGTGTGTGTGTGTGAGTGCACTGGTATAGGATG